>NC_091952.1:212281696-212619821 GCF_031021105.1 Erythrolamprus reginae | reverse complement strand
CAATGGTGCTAGCAAAAAAAACCTACATCCACAAAATCAGCTGAAATTACTAGTGTGGAGATATAATTCTTACCCCGGTTCTGCATACCTGACCATACCTGTAGGAACCCATCATTGGAATTAATGAAGTGACGTGAAACAACAGTTGTTTTGTCTTGTACACATAATCTTGTTTTGTCTTTATACTAAAATATACTATTCTAAAGAATTCTTCTTCCATATCCTTGATCATTCTAATAATTCAGTCCTCTATAATCCTTTCTTTGGAAATTAAATTCCATGAATTAATAAGGCTGATTTCATAAATTGATTTAGTATTGGCTGTGGAAACAGTGTCATTTTCTTTTTTCTTCTAGCTGTATTTATTAGACTATATTTTAAATAAATGAATGTATCTATTCCTTCCATTTTATCCTTTTACTAGTATGGATTTATCAATGATAGTAATAGTAGAAATAATATACTTGCTATTATTGAATGTCTTTCTTGCTGCAACTATTTTTTTTATTAAGTAACAATGGAATATATATATTTATATTCTTGTCGATAAAATGTTTCATATAAACAATTGCCTAATGTATGGTCTGGCATCGAACTAGAATATCTCTGGAACCGCCTTCTGCCGCCCGAATCCCAGCGACCAGTTAGGTCCCACAGAGTTGGCCTTCTCCGGGTCCCGTCGACTAAACAATGTCATTTGGCGGGACCCAGGGGAAGAGCCTTCTCTGTGGTGGCTCCGACCCTCTGGAACCAGCTCCCCCAGAGATCAGAATTGCCCCCACCCTCCTCGCCTTTCGTAAGCTCCTTAAAACCCACCTCTTTCGTCAGGCATGGGGGAATTGAGATATTCCTTTCCCCCCAGGCCTATACAATTTATGCATGGTATGTTTGTGTGTATGCTTGGTTTTAATAAGGGGTTTTAGATATTTTAAATATTAGATTTGTTATATGCAAAGATTAAACACTGGAAGGGGCACTGTGTAAAGTTAAAATTTCATATTTCATTTTTAAATTCTGATGTTATATCCAAAAATGCAAAACTGTCTAAACGTTGGCAAAACCATTTTTTTTGTAACTTCAAAAACTCCATATACAGTATCATGATTGCTTTTTATACTAAGGGTTTTGAAATTGTTTTAATCATTGGATTTGTACTGTTTTCTTGTTGTGAGCCACTCCGAGTCTCCGGAGGGGGCGGCATACAAATCTAATAGATAATAAATAATCATTATAATTAATAATTAATAATAAATAAATAATAATAATAATTTAAAATTTATTAATAAATTATTATTATTATTAATAATAATAATAATAATAATAATAATAATAATAATAATAATAATAATAATATTGTGGATAAAGTGGATAAAGAAATAAAGTGGATAAAGAAAAGACCTGGTCATGGCTTACAAGTGGAACACTCAAAAAGGAGACAGAAGGACTCATACTGACAACACAAGAACAGGCCATTAGAACAAATACTGTCAAAGCCAGAATTGAAAAATCAACAGATGACCCAAAGTGCAGACTCTGTAAAGAAACAGATGAAACAATCGATCACATACTCAGCTGCTGCAAAAAGATCACACAGACTACAATCATAGACTCGATGCTGTGGCACAAATGATCCACTGGAACTTGTGCCAGAACTACCATCTACCAGTGGCAAACAACTGGTGGGATCATAAGCCTGAAAAAGTGGTCGAAAATGAGCAAGCAAAACTACTGCGGGACTTCCAACTTCAGACTGACCGAATTCTGAAGCATAACACACCAGATAACCTGATTGTGGAGAAAAAGAAAGCATAGATCATCGACATTGCAATCCCAGGAGACAGCAGAATTGAGGAGAAGCAGCTAGAGAAATTAGTGAAATACGAAGATCTAAAAATCGAGCTGCAACGACTCTGGTATAAGCCAGTGAAAGTGGTCTCAGTGGTCCTTGGCACTCTGGGCTCAATACCAAAGAATCTCAGTGGACATTTGAAAACGATCGGAATTGACAAAATCTCCATCTGTCAATTGCAAAAGGCCGCTTTACTGGGATTGGCAAACATAATTCGCCTCTACATCACGCAGTCTTAGGTGCTTGGGAAGCTTCCGACTGGTGATGAAATACGAAATCCAGCATAGTGATCTCATTTGCTGTGTTGTATTGACATCATCATCATCATCATCATCATCATCATGAAAATGAATTATGTTTCTTTACAAATAACAAAAACAAAAGAGTTTTATAAGGAAATAGAATGATATTCCTCCTCTTCATCCCCTTTACTTTGAGGTGAAGATACCATCACAATATCTATTTGCGGGTCTAAAGGGGCTAGGCAAGGCAAAAAGTTTTTCTTTCTATAGTGAAACGATAGAGAAATTAAACTAGTTTTAACATTTTTTAAAAAATTTAGAACTTGAAAGACCTCCATGGGTTTCCCCTGCCTGGGCAATAGTGATGTCACTACCTAATATTTTCAATCCAGAAATGCCTTAAAAATGATGTCTTGCACATGAATGGGGCAGGACGGATTTAGACCTGTGTTTATCATGCTGGTTGAAGAATTCTAAGAGTTTCACACATCTTTAAGTTGCTAAGGTTGAGAACCACTAATCTATGGGAGTGGTTTAAATTAAATTCCTTTAGTATACTCGCTTGTGTCTTCAGCTTTCTTCCTGTAGGTTCCTTATGTAGACCTCAATCCATGCAAGTAGAGGTTTCAGATCATTTTGCTTATGTTTGGCAGTTAGATGGCTGGTAACAGAGCTGAATTGCATAGGGCTGGATGAGATATAGCAGTCATCAAGCTGTGTCTTACTACATCATTACTTTGTTTCCCCAGTTTTGGGACATTGAAGCAAAAAAATGGACTACTTAATCCTGAAAATTTTAAAAAGATGGCTATATCAATGTTAGTGCTTTATTTCCCCCAAATTGCCAGGCTGGTTTTCCTGTATACAAAATAGCCTTAATTCTATGATCTTTCTTGAAAAGGTCACTAACATATAGATTCAGTTTGGCACCATCTGTAATGAATGAACTATAGTTCTTTTTTCTTTAGAAAGTCAAAGCAGAAAAGTATTTATTACCTCTGCAATTTGTAAGGAATAACGATTTTTCCTCTGTTATTTTCCCGATCCATTTGTTTGTTTACATCTAAGCAATCCAAAGTGACAGGGTGACTAGCATCAGAAGAAAAATATGCTATTTTCAGATCAGATACCAGCTGTCAACTTAGATAAAGAATATGGCATCAGAAATTTTACAGTTCAGTTCACAAAAATTTTATGTGTCTGAAACTCAGTATTTTGTATGAAATCTGCTTGTATATGCTGCATGCGGTGGTCCTTGATAAATTCTTGCATAAAGACCAATCAAACATGGGTTTCATTTGATGGTATGTTGATGAATTTAAACATGAAGATCTGATTTAGTCACATTCTATTCACACCTATGTCCCAAAGACATCCAAGCTGGAATGTAGTCTCACCTTCTCTGTCTGGTTTAGGTTTGATTATTATTATTATTATTATTATTATTATTATTATTATTATTATTAACAACAAAGTTGGAAGGGACTTTGGATGTCTTCTAGTCCAATCCCCTGCTTAGGCAGGAAACCCTACACTACTCCAAACAGATGGTTATCCAATATCTTCTTAAAAATTTCCCAGGAAATTTGAGAGCAGCACGAAGGCCTGGCCAGTTTCCTGCCATTCCACCTTTAATCCCGGCCATCTTGGGCTGCCAGAGGAGCCTTTCGGTGGCGCTTAAGGAGGCTTTAGCAATTGAGAGTGAATGAAGCATTTTCCTTTCTCTGGGCGCTTGGACAGGGAATAAACCTCTGCCAGCACCTAGAGAATAGAAACGGTCCCTTCGCTCTGGGCAGCCGAGGAGTCACCACAGCGAAGGAAAGGCGCTGGCTACAAAGTGAGCGAGCGAGAAGAGGGGAGCCCTTCAGCATGGGAAGGAAGAGGCAACAGGTAGCAGCAGCAGCAGCCAGTGTATAGGAGGAAGCCTCATGCCGGGTGTATGGGAGGCGTGCGCTCCTCCTTGCTGTCTTAGAGTCCCTCTTTTTTTTTTAAGCTTTAAAGTTTTGGATTTTTTTGATTCCCCTCACTTTACCTTCTTCCTTCAGCAGTGACTGTCCTCCTCTTCTTCCTCCTCCTCCTCCCACCCAAATTCTGAGCTTTTATTTTTTTTCCTAATGGGTTTGCACGCATTATTTGTTTTTACATTGATTCCTATGGGAAAAATTCCTTCTACATAATAACGTCTCTACTTAAGAACCTGGTCACAGACGAATTAAATTCTTAAGTAGAGATACCACTGCAATAGGTAACTTTTTTGTCATTCCAGAATATCTGGAGCACCATTTGAACACCATCAACATTTCCAACATCACCACCAGCATTTGGAAAAGGCAGTTTTACTTGGAACAGCTTATATTATGTAACAACACCTTTACTAAACAACATCAATGGCCTATGCCAGGTTATTGGGAAGGACTCAGTAAGTGAGAAAAAAATGGCAAATCCAGTCCAAATATCTAGTTGACTGTTCAGCCACCCATAATAATAATAAATCAGCCAATTGCAAAAGGCAGCTTTTATACTAGCTTACATGCTGTGACAATAAGGGGCGAGTACAAGTGCACTAGAGTTCCTTCCATCCCCTGTCCTATTGCTCTCCTATATCTCCTATACCTTTCTTCTATTCCTATATCTCTTCTTCTATTCTTTCATTGATATGTTCTATTACTATACCTTCTTTTCTATTATTTCTTAGATATATTTTATTATGAGTATCTCCTCTATAACCTTCATCATGTATTTTACTATGTGTATATATATATACCCACTAAAACCCTCATTGTGTATTGGACAAAATAAATAAATAAATAAATAAATAATAAATAAATAAATAAATAAATAAAAACCAAACAAACAAACAAACAAATAAATAAATAAATATATTTAACACCATCAAACAGCAACAGGTCCTAGGTGCTTGATAGGTGGATTAAAAATGCCAAATTCAGTCCCAAAATCTGACTGACTGTGCAAACGACAATAATAATACAAAATCACCATCAGTCAGTTGAAAAAGCAGCTTTTTTATTTCAAAGTTGATGACATACACAAGCTGAAATATCTACTACAGGTAAAACAGATATTGCAGACAGGAGTGTAATTCAAATGCCTAGCAGGGAGTGCTTGCTTGAATAATGTCAATACAGTACAAGAAGCGATAGTGTACTCCGAATACATTCCAAAAGTTACAGAAAGTCAAATCAGATAGTCAGCCAGTGAAAGAATCAAAGGGTCATGAAGAAGCAGCAGGAACAAGAGTCACAAGTTGGAAAACCTAATAGTTTTCTCCAACAAAAACTGCAAATCAGCTACTTATATCTGTCTGCTGACAGCTGACTGTATCATTCGTGCTTTGCCCTTTGCCTAGCGAGCAGTCTCATTGAGGAGTGTTGTTTTGATCCTCCTTGTAGATGTTTAAATCTGGGTGTTGCAGGTTGTGTCTTGTCGTTTGATTATTCCAGTTGCACATCAGACAATTGGTTTCTGGAACTGACCACCCACATTTGAATCCTGAGATGCTGGGTTCGGGGGCTGACAATTCTGAAGTGCTTAGCTGGAGCAACATAATCACAGTCAGATTGTGACACCTTATAATATCTTATATCCATTGATAATTAATCTTTAAAAGTATTAAACAACAACATCTGCATATTCCAGGTCCTTTGGAAGAACTTAATTAGGTGTACAAAATGATAACCCCAATCTGGCTCATTATATATGTTGTGGTTAGCTCTGGCCCAGCTCCTGCTCCAAGGAATGTGCAGGTGGATGTGGGGGAATCATCCACATGTCACAGGCCTGTTTTGCTCCCTATGGAATCTGCTGACGAAGCCTCCTCTGACCAAGGAAACGTGAGTGATAGGGAAGAGGGGAGTTTGGCAGACAGCCCAGGAGGAGATCAATCATCTGTATCATCCTTGGATTCTGAACAAGAATTAATGACACATCCACACATGCGTAGAGTGATGCATAGGAGACAACAACTGAAGGATTATTACAAGAGAAAATGTGGTTGGGTGGGGCTGCTGTAATTAGTGCTACAGATAAAAGTGCAACCTGGTGTTTTAGCCTCATGGCAGTTTATCTGATTCATTGTTTTGTCAAGATCGTGGGTTTTGTGCTGTTTAAGATTGTGTGTGGACTCTCTGGACTTTAGAATTGGACTCAATTTCCCAGTTATTGGGTGAGCAATTGGATTGCATTTAACCTGTGCCTTGTGTGTACCAGAAAATCCCTTTGACATTTAAAAAGGGAATTTTTCTGTTTATAAAACCTTTTGGGTTTTCCTTTTATCGTGTGGTGTGTGTCTTCCTGGATTAATTACCCTGTAATTACGGGCGGTTGACACACGCAGGCAGAACAATATAACTAACCATAATAATTTATTGGGTTTATATGTGTCTCATCTTTCAGCAACTCTGGCCAGTATACGTCTTACACAATTTTATTATTTTTCAGACATTATGTAGGTGATGAATTTAGTGGAATAACTTACTATTAAAATTATATTACTGTATAAAATATTAATTTTCAGACCAATGCAAACCAACCTTGATTAAATTCAAGCTTAAGAGTTGAGACATATAGTGGTCATGATTTAAACCTTTGTTTGAGATTCAAAACTTCATGAATCAAGATTCAGCCTGAATAATACATTTTTAAAAAAATATTTATTTATTAATTTGTTTATTTATTAAGGTTGTTACTCATCTCATATCCAAATGATTCTATATACAAAATGCCTGCAGTTGTTTTAGTAAAATAAGGTAAAATAATGGAAACAGTAGACCTTTAGGGTCTAAAGTCAAGAATTTTGTCACAGGATGGTAGGTTTTAAATAATTTCTCTTTAACTTCTTGGGTTAGATAGAGTGGACAAAGGAAATAACAGCATCAACTTTTCTGACAAGGAGTTCATAGAACATATACATAAAGTATTCTAGTCCAAATTAAAAAACAGAAAACTTTCAAAAGCTGTTTAAAAATGAAATTTTCTAATTGTTCGGAGGTTTCCACATTTAAAAAAATGTTCTTTGAATGGCTCTTTAATGGAATATAATTTTGCAGGATGTTGTCATGACATTTTCTGGGTATTAGGTCTTGAGAACTGACATACCTATTTAACTTGGTCATCCTGGAAAGAAACCCATTATTACTAGCTTTGGTATAAGTGTTAAACTGAACAGGATTGCAAAATCTTATATTCATCTCATAAAATGACCAGGACCTCCCTCACCATGAAGGTGATGCAGTTCCACTGACTCTGATTGTAAAATGCTGAGCTGAGAAACCCATTTAGCAAAGGGGTAGATGGGGTAGTGCTGGTGATGGCAAAATAAGGCTGTTACCTCCTCAATATGACAAAGAAATGCCAGTTGTTGAAGGAGATGTATCAGTTTCACCTGTGCTTACTTTAGACTTCTATGGAAGATATACCATGTCATAAGCATTTCTTTTATATGCCCTCCTAAATCATCTGATGGAAATGAAGACAACAAGAGTTTATTCTATGTGGAAATGGCCTTTCTCAAACTTCATAGAACTCCAACATTTCTAACTCTTACTTTTTTTAATACTATAGGTGAACTGGAAGTAAATAAATTCAGAGATTAATTTTCAATTCATTAATGAAAAATAAGTCATGGGACTGTAATTTGCTGATTTCTTAGACATCCTAATTAGATACTATGGCATCAGTTATAAGAGCAATGGTGACCTATAATGTCAATGAGCCTTACCTCTAGTTGTTGCTGATAATACAACTGGGAATGATTGTTTAAACCCAGTGCTCCATTTCTCCCACAAACCAAACTAAATTGCTTGCAGCTTTTTATCTG
This sequence comes from Erythrolamprus reginae, assembly GCF_031021105.1. Lineage (NCBI taxonomy): Eukaryota > Metazoa > Chordata > Lepidosauria > Squamata > Dipsadidae > Erythrolamprus > Erythrolamprus reginae. The sequence goes on along the minus strand of NC_091952.1, from coordinate 212,611,894 downwards.
GCTCTATTTTTAAGCATTTTTTATAATTTGTAATGTGAGAAAGGATTCTAAAAAGAGGAGATACAAAAGGTAATAAAGAAAATCTAGTTCTATTTCACTTTCATTAGACCCATTAAAATAAAAATCTTTAACCTGAAATATTCAGTGCAACTGAAAAACTGAGAAAGTTGGAAAAGACAACAATAGTATCTCAAGGAGAATAATTATTACTCTTCCATTGCATGAAACCTTTTTACTATATTAGTTTATCATTTTTATGTTACTTAGCAGATAATTGGGCTTATCAAATGAAAAGTTTTTCTTCTAATATAGTCAGACATATGCCATTGAAAAAAATCATTGTGTATGTGTGACAGTAGAATACCAGCAATTATACAGAATCTACAGCAGTGAAAAGATGTCAGTAAAAGGATACTTGAAATTGTGTTGGACAATGTTAAGCTTTCCCAGTATGCTTCTAATGAGCTTATGATAGCCCTGTTAAATGACTGTTTTTATGCCAGCCCTAGCAAATTAGAGTATGTGTGAATTAAATCAGTGGGACCTCATAGCAAGCTGTTCATATCTGGGCCCATAATGTGTAAGAAGAAGTGAACAATTATGATATATGATAGAAACCTCATATTTAATTCATATTCAGAGCTTCAATTGTAGGGTGCTTAGATTGAGACTATTATTATTTGTATAATACCTGATATTACTGAGTCTTCCAATACTATCTTCAGGCTACAGGAACAACTCTAGCATACCATCATTTTAAAAAAAAAACCTTTTCTAGCTTCATGTTTCTTTTTAAATTTGAATAAACACAATTAATCCCAGATCTAGAAGTAAGAAAAGACTCAGAATACCTTCTAGGAAAACATTATTTTATAAAGCCATATTAAAAGTTATTAATCTTATTAAAACTAACTTCATGCTTTTTTAACTTTTTAATTAGGTATATTTAAAAGGCAATACAATAAAAGTACCAAGTATCTGGTTTTGCACATCACAACAGCTGCTAGGATTGCCTATGCACAATGCTGGAGAAACCCTAATACACTCATTGAAAGTTTGATAATCAAGAAGATACGTGATTGCACAGAAATGGACAAATTAACCACAGAACCTAGAGGACAAAAGGACTCAGACTACTACAAAATATGGAAAAGGTGATATAAATGGACCAATTATAGAAAATCGAAGAGAAAATGTGAGAAGATATAGAATTAGAAAATACTGTAAGATGATGTATAAATTGTATAAATATAACTATAATGTATATAAAGGGCTGTAAATTCGCTCAAAAGGTTGAGAATTTTTTTTCTTTTTTTCTTTCTCATTTTTTCTATGAAAACATATAAGAAAAAACTGATTTAAACTTAGGATGAGGGATCCGAAAACTGATGCCCAATGAAGAAAAATTCCTCGAGCTCAGAGGCAATGAACATTCTCATTCTGAGAATTGTATAAGAAGTGCTAACAATTTCCAGTGATGGTTCTATTAAAAAACACAACTAGGTATATTTTAAGGTTACACAGATTCATCTAAGGATCCATGAAAGCAAAAACCAATATATTCAGCCTCTATCAATGTGGAGACTTTTCAAAAAATATTCCTACCAATGGCTGAACAATAAAGCAGCTAACAAGAGAAACCCGGATAAGACGGAGTGGCTGTGGGTTTTGCCTCCCAAGGACAATTCCATCTGTCCATCCATCACCCTGGGGGGGGAGTCACTAACCCCCTCAGAGAGGGTCCGCAACTTGGGCGTCCTCCTCGATCCACAGCTCACATTAGAGAAACATCTTTCAGCTGTGGCGAGGGGGGCGTTTGCCCAGGTTCGTCTGGTGCACCAGTTGCGGCCCTATTTGGACCGGGAGTCACTGCTCACAGTCACTCATGCCCTCATCACCTCGAGGCTCGACTACTGTAACGCTCTCTACATGGGGCTACCTTTGAAAAGTGTTCGGAAACTTCAGATCGTGCAGAATGCAGCTGCGAGAGCTATCATGGGCTTTCCTAAATTTGCCCATGTCACACCAACACTCCGCAGTCTGCATTGGTTGCCGATCAGTTTCCGGTCACAATTCAAAGTGTTGGTTATGACCTATAAAGCCCTTCATGGCACCGGACCAGAATATCTCTGAGACCGCCTTCTGCCGCACGAATCCCAGCGACCAGTTAGGTCCCACAGAGTTGGCCTTCTCCGGGTCCCGTCAACTAAACAATGTCGTTTGGCGGGATCCAGGGTAAGAGCCTTCTCTGTGGCGGCCCCGACCCTTTGGAATCAACTCCCCCCAGATATCAGAGTTGCCCCCACCCTCCTAGCCTTTCGTAAGCTCCTTAAAACCCACCTCTGTCGTCAGGCATGGGGGAATTGACATGTTCCTTCCCCCTAGGCTTATAAAATTTTTGTATGGTATGCTAGTGTGTATGATTGGTTTTTAACTTGTGGTGTTCTTAAAAATTAATTTAATATTGGATTTGTCTTGTATTGCTGTTGCTGTGAGCCGCCCCGAGTCTGCGGAGAGGGGCGGCATACAAATCTGATTAAACTAAACTAAACTTATTTTTAGTAAATCAAGTTACTCCGGAGGCATAATTCTAAAGAAGAATGTTCCCTAACCAGTATTTTAAAATATAACAGAAAAATAATATTTGTATAACACATGGAGTTCTGACATCAATCATTGGGAAATATTGAGCTGCAACGGCATGGCAAAGCCAAGACCCAGTGACTGCTCTATTGAGTATGTAAAATATAAACAATTGTAAATAAATACATAAACATTCTTCCTACATCCTATCCGTTACAACTTGATTTTCAATCCCAAATGGGGAACCAATTACCATTTAATTTGTTATTGTTATTTCATTACCAGGAATGAGAAATATTGGAGCATTTCTGATTAAATCCAGAATAAACAATGTAAAAAAAGCTTGACTTGTTTCTAGATATTTTGTATCTTGACTTGAATAGATATTGGAGAAAAAGGACTTTTCATTTCTTCTTTTTTGTTTCCTTCTTCTCATTCTAAGAATTGTTTTGGCCCATCTTTGAAAAATAGTAGACTCATAATGAATTCTTGCTGGTTTTGAGAAGACTCATAAAGGAAATGAATCAAAAGCAATAAAGAAACATTAATGTTTGGTATGTTCTGGGAGAAAGACTTACACAGTTTTCCAAGAATCTGTGGCAATCATGCCACAAGAAATTACTAAACCAGAAGGAAAACATAAAGCTGTAAATAACTTGTTAACATGTTGTCTGTAATTTGAGTTCTTTTTTAGTGTTTCTCCTATAGGCTTCCAATATACTGTACTCTCTTACCTAGTTCTTACAAAAAAGTTTGCAATGATTCAGCAAGGATTTTATTTATAAATTGGCTTATCAGGTGGTCTGATGCTGAATACCAGTAAAAGGGAAAGACTGGACCAAGGTCATCCTACTAGCTTTTGTACCTAAAGGACGGTACCTGAGTCTCATTGGCTGTAGTCCAGCATCATAATATCACAGTAATTTATTTTCAATAATTCAGCATTAGGAGAAAAAATAATCCAGAATAAATGAATACAAAGCTATGCAATAACAGAACAATGTATTATCTGACAAATGAATATGTTGACCTTTATTTAACAAGGATTCAGCAGGGAACATTTTGAAACAATATGTGCATTTCAGGATCATCTCCACTGCTTCTTTATTCAAATTAATTGTTCAGAATTGCTGGATCACAATGTACATTTCATCAGCTAGAACATTCTGAGTAGGATTCTGAAACTAAACAGAATGTTTTAACACACTATAAATTAAAATTTCATTCTATTCAATTTGTATTATATTTCACTGGATTCTGCTTGTTCTTAATGCTAGTAGCAAATTCCTACAATTTATGACAGCCAAAGAAACAACAACAAACAGGATGATATGGTATAGTTTTTGATAATTGAAAAGTATAAAATAACATGAGAGCATATTTAACAATTTACACATTTAGGAAACAAAATAGAAAGATAGTAAAATGTAATTTGTCATTAATATATCCTGCATAAGACATACAGGTAGAGTTAACACAGAGAGAGTTATCAACAGGAAGATGTGAAAATAAATGAAGAAAAGAAACAGTGAAAACAGTTCATGCAATTATAAGAATTCTGTGTTTTGATTTGGCTGTAATCCTTATCAGAATTGCTGATTCTTTTATTTATGATTTTGTATTTGTATTTGTATTTATGAGATTTGTATGCTACCCCTCTCCGAAGACTTGGGGCGGCTAATAACAATATAAAAAGACAATGTAAACAAATCTAATATTAAAACAATCTAAAAAAACCCAATTTAAAGAACCACTCATACATACAAGCATACCATGTATAAATTCTATAAGCCTAGGGGGAAGGGAAATTTCAATTCCCCCATGCCTGACGACAGAGGTGGGTTTTAAGGAGCTTGCAAAAGGCAAGGAGGGTGGGGGTAGCTGGTTCCAGAGGGCCGGGGCCACCACAGAGAAGGCTCTTCTCCTGGGTCCCGCCAAACGACATTGCTTAGTCAATGGGATCCAGAGAAGGCCAACTCTGTGGGACGTAACCGGTCGCTGGGATTCATGTGGCAGAAGGCGGTCCCGGAGATATTCTGGTCTGATGCCATGAAGGGCTTTGATTTGAAAGACTTTCTCCTCAAATATAGATTCTATGATTCCTTATTAAATAATGATAACTTGAATTAGATATAACTAAACAAGCAGGACTAAGTTCCCATTGAAATAAACATGATTTCAGCAATATATTTTGAATCTTACACCTTCAGGTAAGTAGGTGTTTGCCAGCCAGCTGGAATATTTGTGTTACATTTACCTGTAGTCTTGCCCAATGTACATACAATTAAAGGAGCTATGCTGTTTCTAAAAGCTACATAACATTCAAAATATGAAACATTAACTGGAACTACAGTTTTGTCCTATATTAAATGAAACATGGAGAAATGTAATTTAAAGCTATTTTATCTTGACTGAGTATTATGTTGAAAATGTACAATTACATGGTTTTTCTTGAATTATGAGGATGATTCTGTAATTTTTTTTCAGTTATACAAATGATGGCATTACCTTTGAAATTTGTTTGGAAGCTTCAGGTGGTCCAAAATACAAAAATAGGAATTTGAATTGCAATAGCTATTAATATAACCATACTGTTCCTAGAGTTACTATGTCATTATCACATGTATTGATTTGTAGTAATTTGGTACCTAGTACGTGATGGAAATTATAGAAGTGTATGGGAATTGTACTATTGAAGGCCATTATGTATAATAAATTACTTTCCTAGTACTTTTCCTGCCTAATTTCCTCTGTTTGTAACTTCAACTATCCTGATAACTTTGAGATGGCAATGTAGCGAATGGGGACATATTGCAGTCCTGCATTTAAGTTTGTTATCAGTTTCTGAAACAAATAAAAATTACAAGTATGCTGGATTTATTATGATTACCCTTAATTTCTATGGCTCTTAAAATAACACCCAAAAGATGCAATTCCCCTGCCACAACTTGAATACTTCAAATTAGATTCTATAATCAAATCAACATTTGTATTACCTTTCACACTTACACAAATACCCGGTTCTGCTTTACTGCCTCATTGTGATGGTGAGAGGCAGGAATTGTTCCTGGGCAGATTGAACAGAGAAAGCTGGGAATGTATGCCAAAAATATATAATCCTAATAAAGTCATCTAAGGCATGAAGGTCATGCTAACTACCCATCTTTAGGTTTAGATGGATAGAACAAATTCTTATAATATAGGAAGAAACTGAAAGCAGAGGATCACTTCAGTGACAAGGCCAAAGGCATCATTTTATACTTTGTAGAAGAGGCAGTTGTAAACTATTCCGAATATTACCAAGAAAAATCACAGAAAAGACCACATAAAAATATTTATGATGTAACAATAGATAATGACTTCCTTAGGTCAGATGGTACTCAACATCTTACTAAGAATTTTTTTTTAACGATAAAATTCCACATAATAATAACTTATGACATAGCTACATCAATGACCTTTGCAATTACATCACAAGCAACTGTGTCCTCTTCGCCGACGATGTACAACACCACCGATAACACAACTACTTTCCAAAAAGACCTTGACGCTGTTTCTGAGTGGTCTAACACATGGCAACTCCAAATCTCAACTAGCAAATGCTCTGTCCTACACATTGGGAAGAAGAATCTGAACTCCAAATACGAACTGAATAATCAAATTATCACAGAAAATCCCCACTCGGTTAAAGACCTTGGTATACTAATAACAAAAGATTTAAGTGCCAAAGCCCACTGTAACAATATAGCCAAGAAGGCTTCAAGAGTTGTAAACCTAATCCTATGTAGCTTCTGCTCTGGCAATCTCACACTACTTACCAGAGCTTACAAAACTTTTGCCAGACCCATCCTTGAATACAGTTCATCTGTTTGGAACCCATATCGCACCTCAGACATTAACACCATTGAAAATGTCCAAAGATACTTCACCAGAAGAGCCCTTCACTCCTCCACTCGAAATAGAATACCCTATTAGACTAGGCTTTCAATCCTGGGCCTAGAAAGTTTAGAACTAACACGCCTTAAACAAGATCTAAGTATTGCCCACAAGATCATATGCTGCAATGTCCTGCCTGTCAGCGACTACTTCAGCTTCAACCACAACAACACAAGAGCACACAACAGATTTAAACTTAATATTAACCTCTCCAAACTTGACTGTAAATAATATGACTTCAGTAACCGAGTTGTCGAAGCGTGGAACTCATTACCGGACTCCATATTGTCATCCCCAAACCCCCAACACTTTACCCTTAGATTATCTACGGTTGACCTGTCCAGATTCCTAAGAGGTCAGTAAGGGGTGAGTACAAGTGCACTAGAGTGCCTTCCGTCCCTTGTCCTATTGCTCTCCTATATCTCCTATACCTTTCTTCTATTCCTATATCTCTTCTATTGTTTTATTGATATGTTCTATTACTATACCTTCTTTTCTATTATTTCTTAGATATATTTTACTATGAGTATCTCCTCTATAACCTTCATCATGTATTTTACTTTGTGTATATAGATATATACCCACTAAAACCCTCATTGTGTATTGGACAAAATAAATAAATAAATAAAATAAATAAATAATAATAAACAGGACCTTTAATTGTTGATGTTTCTATTCAGGTAAAGAAAATCTGAAGTTGCAGAGACAGAATTACAGTGAGAACATGAAACATAAAAGGCATGATCATGAAAAAGCTCAACACAATGGAAGATAAATGAAATAACTCTATGTTAACATCTTAAACATGTTTGATGTTTGAAATTGGAGACTTTCACTCCTAAGTTTATACTTAGGAGTGGAAGGGCATGAAAGCAAAGAAGAAACTTGCTTTCATATTTAGGAAAGGTATAGAAAAAACAACACCTGGTAACAATGCAATCAGTGATTGAATAGAATTATGATGCAAAAGAAGAAGAGATTCATGCAGTTTTTTATAGTACCATTTAAAATTACAGAACTAGCAAGCAAGCAATGATGCTTGTCATTGACGGAATGTAAAAGTTGATAATATTAAGAAGGAAAGTATATGGCCTAGGAACACACACAAAAAATTGATTTCATGTAGTCTTGAGACCACAAGTTGCCCTACTTTATAGTCCTTAAGAGTAAATAAACTGCCAATATTGTAATGGCCAGAACCTCAGTACAAGTGACTATAGCTTCCCTGCAATAACACATATTTTTTACTTCAACATCACTTTCTTCATAATAATAATAATAATAATAATAATAATTATTATTATTATTATTATTATTATTATTATTATTATTATTATTTATTAGATTTGTATGCCGCCCCTCTCCGAAGACTCGGGGCGGCTCACAACAAGCGATAAAAACAATATTGTACAGGCACAAATCTAATATTAAGAAAAAAACTAAAAACCCTATCAATTTTAAAAAAAAAGATAACTTATAAATATACAGTAGTTGATATGCTGCAATATGTAACATAGTTTATTAAAAGTTTTTTAATATGTTAATTATGAATATTTCTTGAGTCTTAGATCTACAGACAGTCAATAGGTCATATTTGCGTATTTTATGAGGGCTTCATCTCTATTGAATGATAATTAAACCCAAACCAGGCTAAACATGCTTTAAGACTTGAGACAACTAATGAAATCAGTAATTTAAAATATTACTTGATCCCATCCAAGGAACTGTCTACTGAAATAAATGATACAATTTATTCCTCACAGACATTTCCACAAAACTTTAGCCATTTTCTAAAATTAATATCATGTGAATAAATGTTGCTGACAGTTCTGTTATATGTAACAGAAACTGTTCAGAAAATGAACATTCATTTCTCAACTATTCACTGAAAAATTTTATGATGTCTCACGAGATTTTTATATGATTAAGGAAAACTCTCTTTATTACATTTGCTAATCTACACTCTCAAGGGTCTGATCTCATTAAAACATCTCTGAAAAGTGGTTTGTTTAGAAATAAAAATTCTTTCAGAATAAGAAAAAAAAAGATTATTATAACATTTGTTTTGGCCACCTGAAACAGCTCCAGATTGACTCATTCCAGAATCGTAAGATGAATAATTGTATATATTTCTGAAATTATTCAGTTTTATTTTTCTCTGCTAGGAACTGAACTGCATCAATCAAAGAAACTCATGCTTCACAAAGAAATAATCCTTATGGTGCAGTAGTGTTGAACTCAGCTGATGAACAGAAATTCCATAAATATATGGTATTATGAATCAGTTATCCATCAGTCAATCTGTTGTATCATAAAAGTTTCTGTAGTATTTTGGCAACCTAAATATTGCCTATAAACTGTGCCATGCTTATTCCCACTGAAAAGTATAATACCCACTGTCTTTTAACTCCAGGCTTGTGCATCTATTTTGCAAACTGAATTACAGCATAATAAAATTTAACATTGATAAATTTGGAATGCTATTAAGAGGAAGGGATATTGCATTCTTATAACGATGTTACCTCCTGGCTTCTCATGTCTTTTCCTGATAACATTGTGGTTTAGCACTTATCTGCATTAGTTGGTTGCCCTGTGACCTGAGTACACTGGCAATTCTTTCTGGAGGGCAGAAATGAATGATGTTTCCCTCTATTAGTCTCCCACATATTGTCAAATGAAACTGCAAGCAGTTCATTTTTCTGTTGTTCTTCCAGAGTACATTTTTCTGTACTCTTTTATGTAACTTGAGTGCTCCTACTCATTTGGGGTAGCATGCCTTTGGTGTTGTTATGGCAGGCCTGCCCCAACAATTCACTGGCTTCTTCAAAGAAGGAATGTTTCTTCAACTGAATTAATGCTTACCATGTTCTCTACCATCACTTAAAGGTGCCTGATTGCCATGAATTTTATAAGAACACAATGGCTATAACTATCATCTTATAAATTAAATGCAGGTAGTTCCAAACTCAGCATTTTTTAAAATTATTTTTTCCTGAGCTTTCTACTTTCCCTATGCTTCTTCTTCCTCCTCTAAAGCACAGAAAAAAACAAAAAAGACTTCCACTATTTTTCAAGGCACTTGATATAGAGGGTTTATTCCTTAATATAGAAACATGCCTTCTCCTAAAAATTCTAAATCAGATATGGGATATATAATAATACTGGGGGGGAATTTTTTCTACCACAAATGATTGGAAAATCAGTGTTGTAATTGACTATATCTTCACATACATAGAGATTGGAAGGAGAGAAATACAGTACTGCACATATTTTTAATTTTACTTTATTCCTAAACACAGTTTTTAAAATTAGTACTATGCCTTTCTAAATTGTCTCTAAAAAATACATGTGTCATCAAGATTGAGATGAGCAAATGAGCCTAAGCTAATTAGCAAATTATTAATTAATCTTTGTAAGAAGTTGATTAATTAATTCATCAGTTGAAATGATTCAATCACAAATGATATACAGTGATCCCTCGATTATCGCGAGGGTTCCGTTCCAAGACCCCTCGCAATAATCGATATTTCGGGATGTAGTGGTGCGGAAGTAAAAACACCATCTGCGCATGCACGCCCCTTTTTCCATGGCCACACATGTGCAGATGGTGGAGTTTGCGTGTGGGCGGCGGGGAAGACCGGGGAAGGTTCCTTCGGCCGCCCAACAGCTGATCTGCTCCGCAGCGCGGCAGCAGCGAGGAGCCGAAGATGGGGTTTCCCCATTGCCCAGGCAACGGGGAAACCCCATCTTCGGCTCCTCGCTGCTGCCGTGCTGCGGAGCAGATCAGCTGTTGGGCGGCCGAAGGAACCTTCCCCGGTCTTCCCCGCCGCCCAGGCAAAGGGGAAACCCCAAGATCGCTTGCCGCTTGCCGCTTGCCTGTCACCCGCTCGCCCAGCCGGCCGCTTGCTGCTTGCCGCTTGCCCGTCACCCGCTTGCCCGGCCGGCCGCTTGCCCGTTCGCCCGCCCGCCTGCTCGCTTGCCGCTTGCCGCTTGCCCGTCACCCGCTCGCCCGGCCGGCCGCTTGCCGCTTCCCCGCCCGCCTGCTCGCTTGCCGCTTGCCCATCACCCGCTTGCCCGGCCGGCCGCTTGCCGCTTGCCCATTTGCCCGCCTGCCTGCTCACTTGCCGCTTGCCGCTTGCCCGTCACCTGCTCGCCCGGCCGGCCGCTTGCCGCTTGCCCGTTCTCCCGCCCGCCTGCTCGCTTGCCGCTTGCCCGTCACCCGCTCGGCCGGCCAGCCGCTTGCCGCTTGCCGCTTGCCCGTTCGCCCGCCCGCCTGCTCGCTTGCCGCTTGCCCGTCACCCGCTCGCCGGCCGCTCGCTTGCCGCTTCCCCGCCTGCCTGCTCGCCCGCCTGCCTGCTCGCTTGCCCGTTTGCCCGCCCGCCCGGCTGCTCGCTTGCCGCTCGAGAGCAAGAGGGGGAGAGATAGAGAAAGAGAGAGAAGGAAAGAAAGAGATGAGAGAGGGAGGAAGAGAGTGTGAGAGAGGAAGAAGCAAGAGAGAGAAAGAGAGAGAGAAAGAAAGATGAGAAAGGAAGGTAGTGACGTCATCGGGTGGAAAAATCGCGATATAGCCTTTCGCAATGATCGGGATCGCGAAACTCGGGGGATCACTGTAATCCATCAAGTTCTACAAAAGTAGTCATTTCTATGAACTCAATGTCCAACATCATTCAAGCCGAATTTGTTTTTCTGTGTGAACCTCAGTAATTCTGTAAGGTATTCAAAAATGATGTGGTTTTAATTTTAAACTTTGTTCTACTAAATATACTAGTATCTCTTAGATGTAGTTAAAGCATCTGTCTATGCTGATATGTTAAAACATGTTGAATTGATTGTATAATGAGTTAAATTAAGAAAAAAATATTTTAAATAGACTTAATTAATTTAAAAGTATTTTTAAAAGAATGTTAAACAGCTTATGTCTCAGATAAGTTATAGATAATTTTTCTATCACAATCAGAATGAATTTTATAAAATTGTCTTTTCCCTATTTCTATCTTTGACACAGCTTTCTCAAAAGGCTTCAGGATTCTAAGCTTATGAAGTAAGAAAAGGACCTTAGGAATTACAGTGTTTTTCAATTACATTTTAAATGGAGACATTTTTATGCTGACATTAAGCCTCTTTATCTCTCAAATCCATCTGAAATAGCACCTCCTTTTCTTTCATCTACAACTCCATCAGCCTGTTTAATTCCCTTAACATCTGTAAAGTATTCAGTAGTTGACTGATTAGGAGTTCCATTTATTTTTTGTAGTTTTCTCTTTCAACAACTTTTTTTTAGTCAGTAATTGTCTCAAACCTCTTCTACTAGCTCTCTTATATTGTCTGAGTTCCACAAACTCCTTTATTAAGGCAGCTTTTATCATCATCTAGAATCTTTCAGATTCATCATCTAGAATTTTTAAAAAAATTCTAATTCTATTGTACTTTTAATGTAATTATTTTTTTCAGACTTTCTTATATTCTCCAATTCCTGGTACCTTTCAGTTTTCTTAAAAATCAGATCCAGTATTCTTCTTGAAATATATCATTTTCTGTTCTGCTGGCATATTAGTATTTATTACTTAGATTTGTATGCCGCCCTTCTCCGAAGACTCGGGGCGGCTCACAACACGTATAATATGGAAGTGGCACAATTATATATATAATTGTCCTAAAAATGCGAGCTCCAGGTGTATTTATAAATGAAGAAGCAACAGCCATTGCAATCTACAGAACGTTTAAAATTTATTAAAAATTGCTATTTTTTACAGGGTGCATGAGCATAAACTAGCGGTCCGACGCCAAGAACAGCGCTCCCAGATCTGGATCCATGGGGAGGAGCAGGGCCATGAATTTAACTTCCAGGAGACCAAGGTTCTTGCCCATGACAAAACAAAGGGAGGTTGTCTCCTGAAAGAAGCCTGGTTTTCAAATAAAAACTCACTTAATAGACACATTGATATACCACCTGCATACCAGGTATTAAGACACTAGCAAAGGCCTAGGGTGGATGGATCCCATAGGCATAAGGAACAGGGTAATGAAGGTGGGGCAAACTCAAACTGTAGGCAAGAGAGCCTGCTGGAAGAGCACAGAGTCATGGGTGGGGGTATAGAACAATGCAGACCCAATACACAATCATGAGCAAAAAAGACTTTAAGGAGACAATGTTGGTACCTAAGGAAGGGAGGAATAACAACCAGGGGGAGAAAGTAGTGATAAGTACACCCAAAGTAATGCCTCATAACCCTACTCTACTCCCTGAGGAGAGAAAGAGGCAATACGCAAAAGATAAAGAAGGAACAGCAATTCCACCTGTTTACATGACTAAGCTAGCAACAACAAAGCTAATTACAGGAGGGAAGGAAGAGTGTGGGCCTGTGATGCAGGGATTGAGCAAATTGAGCAGCATTATATAAAATCAACTATCTTCTATGGGTGATTTTAATACTCTGACAATGTTATTTATTATTTATTTATTTATTATTTAAATTTGTATGCCGCCCCTTTCCGCAGACTCGGGGCGGCTCACAACAAAGTGAAACAATTTACAACAAATCTAAATTACAGTTTAAAAATATTTTTAAAAACCCATTTTCTAAACAAACATACATACAGACATACCGTTCATGAAGTGTATATGCCCGGGGGAGAAGTCTCAGTTCCCCCATGCCTGATGACAAAGGTGGGTCTTAAGGAGCTTACGAAAGGCAAGGAGAGTAGGGGCAGTTCTAATCTCCGGGGGGAGTTGGTTCCAGAGGGTCGGGGCCGCCACAGAGTAGGCTCTTCCCCTGTTAGTAGAGGACCAGTGAAAGTTAGTAGAGGACCAGTGAAAGCTTAGTTAATTTTAATATTTTTTAAAAAAAATTAAATGTTCCGGAGATCACAATGGCAGTTGGTTCTTCATATATATATATATAAATGGTACAAACCGAAGGGATGAGATCCTGTGGCCTAGAGGTTAATTCTCTGCCTTACACAGCAGAAGCTGCAGGATCAAATCCCAGTAAGGATATGGCTTCACACAATTCACACAGTTGAAAAGGAAAATGTATTGGTATATATAACCGCCCCGAGTCTTCGGAGAAGGGTGGCATACAAGTCTAAATAATAATAATAATAATAATAATAATAATAATAATAATAATAATAAATCATCTTATAAATTCTTTAACCAGACTAAGATGTAAGTAGATAAATCATTGTCAAATACTCATAATAATCAATAGGTATATAAAAAATATGATTTAGAAATAGAAAATTAAATGTAAATTATATTAAAGTATGATATGTTACCAGGCTGATACAAGTAGCTGTAATAAATAAGGTCAACAGGATGGTTGACATTTGTGTAAATCATCAAATGTTTAAGATTTGATATATATTTGTAAATATGAAAGTTTATATATATTGATGTTTTTGTATGTTTTGTCAGGTGTGTCTGGTCGTTGTTTTTTATGGTCCCTTTTAATGTAAATATTTAATAAAGATTGTTTTTTTAAAGACTTACTTTTTTAACCTAAACAGTCCTGAACAAATAGCATAGGACATCAATTATTTCTCTTTAGCAAGGTGCATCATAAAATGTTTGTGGTCAACATTACCATGTCTTTAAAATGTTGTTAAACATTATTTTTAACATTAAACATAGTTGCTTTTCTCTTCCGTTAGTCCAGGGGTCCCCAAACTTTTTACACAGGGGGCCAGTTCACTGTCCGTCAAACTGTTGGAGGGCCAGACTATAAAAAAAACCTATGAAAAAGTAAAATACCAATAGAAAAATAATGCATCAATTAATATATTTCCATAAATTATACTTTTCTATAATTTCATTCAATATTTCCAAGCTCAATTAATTTTCAGGCACTTAGCATTTACTATTATTAACTTTAATCAATCTTCTACATTTCCAAGTATATTTTAAATGCATAATGCAAACTCATAAAATCATACAGTACATATCATAAACCTCTTGTTTATCATATGTATCTTCCATTAATTTTACCTATGTAATTCTATAGTTCTAAAATTTTAATCCAATTTTACGAATTAATACATCCTAATATTAAACAACACTTAAATACCAGAGACCTCGACAGAACACCAATATTCCACAATCCATATTTAATAATCAAATTTCTACCACTGTTCTCATTTCTGGGTACCTCTCTCCCCCTTTTCTTTGTCATTTGCTTCTCATTTCTCCCTCTTCCTCCCTTTTTCTCTCATTCCTTCCCTCTCTCTCTTCTCCTTTCTTTTTCCATCCCTGTCTCCTTCCCTCTGTGTGTGTGTGTGTGTGTGTGTGTGTGTGTGAACTCATGAACCATTTACAAAAACAGGTGAGGGCTGGGTTTTTTTTCTGTTATTACTTGGGTGCTTTTTACCATATGCTTAAATCAAGAGTCACTTCTCTCTCTCTCTCTTTCCCTTCCTTCCTTCTTTCCCTCCCTCCCTTTCTCTCTTCCTCTTTCTTCCCCTCTCTCTTTCTCTCTCATTTCCTCCCTCCCTCCCTTTCTCAACACAGCAGAGCCGTTCGCTTTCCCTCTTGGCAGGAAGGGGGGAAAGGTGCCTGTCTCTTGCCTCCAGCTTGTAAGGGGGCTGCTGTGCCGTGGCTGATCACCAGGGGGCTCCCTCTGCAGCTTGTTAGCTCCCTCCCCCTGGCAGCTTGTTAGCTTTCAAAGGGAACTGAGCATGCGCGTCTAACTTTTGCCCGTCTCCGCTTCTCTCGCTCCCCAGCCGAAAAGGCATGAAGGGGGAGTGGAGGAAAGACTTCCCCGGCATCCGTCCCCTCCCCCCCGCCAGCTTGTTTTGTTTTAATTAACCAGAGGGACCAGCCTGGAAGCAGCCTCAACAACGCGTGTCACCTTCCCCGGGCTTGCAAGCGGCGCCCCCCCACCCCTGTGGCACAAGGTGAGCATGGTGGTTAGGGGGTTGCTGTTGTGGCAGCAGGGGCCCACTGATGTTAAGCCTGGTGGCGATGAGCAAAACTGCCTGCCTGGGGAAGCAGCATGTTTGAAAAGCGCGCTGCTTCCCTGGGCGGGCGGCTTTGCTGGCAGGCGCAGGGCTTGATGTCAGTGGGCCCCTGCTGCCCCGACAGCAATCTCCCAACTGCCGTGGTTCCCACCCCCCAGCAACAGACAGTTAATGGCACTGGAAGTCATCCGTGGGCCGGATAAATGGCCTCAGTGGGCCGCATCCGGCCCCCGGGCCGTAGTTTGGGGACCGCTGCGTTAGTCCATCTAACTGTCAACTACCACTTCTCTCTCTTAACACACACACACACACTCACTCTCAATTCTTCCTGCTTTCTTCTAGATCAAAAGATAACATACAATAATATAACTACACATATTTTCTTGCTGTGTCTGATCTTCACAAGTTTGTTGCTTACTCAGGTCTGTCTGTCTAAATAATTGGTTTTGCTAATCAATTAACTTGATTAATAAATCACTATCATCAAACACAATCAAAGGGAGTATTACTCCTGCAAAATTGAGAGCTCTGCTTTAGGTGATGGCTTTTGAAAGCCTGATGGTCTTTGCATTTTTACAATCAGAAGTATAAGTTGTTTAGTTTTTTTCTTCCTCTTAAAGTAAGTACTAAATGATAAAATCACAGCCCTAGGCCATAGATTTAAGTTGAGAGTTGCTGTGAAAACGTTCCCTGCACATTGAGGTTTTACAAGAATAGATAAACAAAAGCTGTCTCAGTGATTCCAAGAACCAATACATTGTGGGTTAGTGAGGAAAATAAGAACCACATACTAAATTTAAAAATGTTGTATCTTTGATGCCATTTAGTATTAGAAGAAAATACATGCTTCAGTTAGACTGCTAATTGCATAGATGTAGCATTTATTCAGAAGATGTTAATAACTGTATGTTCTTATGCAACAGATTGAGAGTAGCCTGTGTTAGGCTGAACCTTTTCCTTTAAAGCTGGTTGGTTAGAATGCAGCTCTGATTTCTTTAGAGGCTACAGTAACCACCTCGATTTTTTATTAAATTCTTTGTTCTCAACAATTATGAGACTCTTGATCAGTATTTTTCTCCCTTTTATTTAAAGTGGGGGTGGGGGGATGTATAAACATGCAGAAAATGTAAACACTGGATATAAACAACTGTTGGAAAATGCCCTTCTACAAACTTTTAGCTTGCAGTGATTGGGATCTTTTTATTTGTTATTTTTACTTAAAGCCTAATGACCTCAGACTAAAAGGCAACCATTGGTGCAAGAATCCTCCATTCTGCAAACATGCTGGCAATTGATTCAACAGATCCAGTACATTAGATAAAATAATATCAGTCCCTACATGGATATTACGTCAGTAATTGATGGATGCTGATCTATGCATTGAATATAAATCTGACTCAAATAGGAGGCTTCATTAGAATTATTGAGAATCCTACAGAGAAATTTCTTTCCTGAGATCAATGTAATTCTCTGTAATGAAACTTCTATAAATGCTCATATGAATGAACATATTTTCATTCTAAAATATGTTTATAAATTATATACTTAAAGGCATAAAATGGAGAGACATGAAGAGATACAATTCAACCACAACAACACAAGAGCACGCAACAGATTCAAACTTAATATTAACCGCTCCAAACTTGACTGTAAAAAATATGACTAACAATCGAGTTGTCGAAGCGTGGAACTCATTATTGGACTCAATAGTGTCAACCCCTAACCCCCAACATTTCTCCCTTAGACTATCCACAATTGACCTCTCCTGGTTCCTAAGAGGTCAGTAAGGGGCGTACAAAAGTGCACTAGTGTGCCTTTCATCCCCTGTCCAATTGTCTTTCCTTTATCTCATATATCATATATATTTTCTTCCTTTCATATATCTTCTCCTCTATTTTTACATATTATCTTTATATATATTACTTCATATCTATTCTCTTCCATATGTATTGTGTATTGGACAATTGAATAATAACAAAAACAATTAATGAATGTTAGTGGAGATAATGAACATACAGAACATGGATGTGGGGGTGGGAGGTTTCTGGAACCACATAATTGTAGCCATCTTCTTAACTTTAAAAAAAAAACTCTCAAAAGCTTCTTTGAGCAGGCATTTCTTCCCCAAGACATTAATTAGAAATTGTTGTTGTTTAAAACCAAGTTGAAGAGATAGCCAAGAAAAATGTCTGAAAGACTTTCCGAAAGACCTCCAGTGTGGCCTGCAGAAATGTTTGTCAACAAATTCTAAGAGACATAGGATGAGTCCTGGTGCCACAGTTGTTAGAATGCAGTATTGCATGCTGACTCTGCTCACTGCCAGCAGTTTGGGGAAAATATGCTGACTCTGTAAACTACTTAAAGAGAGCTGTTAAGCACTATGGGATGGTATATAAGTCTATGTGATATTGCTATGAGTACAGAAAGATTGTCTACCTCATACTTGCCAGATTTATTATTTTCAACAAAAAATCACATTTCAGATCTTAACAGTGTGATGAAGCTGACAAAATAATCATTAAAGAAACAATTTAGATTTTAAAGATGAAATGCTAAGTTTCAAAAAATAGTACGGTAGGTCATCTCTCACAGGAGCCAGATAGCCATTTGTTTATTTCTCAATGACATTCAGAAAGCCATGTTTGATCTGGGCACCAAATCACTTTGATGTTTTTTAGATGGAAAAAAGGAGTCCTCCAATCATGCAAGATCAGAAGCCATTTACCCTGGTGATTCCATGTTGCCTATTTTTACTGTCAGTTAAGAGTGGTTGTTGGGCAGTTATTCCCTACCTAGTTGATGTGAGCACTAAAAAGATGGTGTAAGTGGTTGTGAGAAATCTTGAAAAGGTCTGGAGCTCCTTGAGCTATAATGGATAATAGGAGGCCTCCAATTCAAAAAAAATATGACATCATCCTGTTTCAAAAAAAGCAATGGTAGTCATTACAAATTATGATGAGGAAGATGATTTGTTGCACAGTAAGCCAAATGTTTAGACTTGATAAGTCCTTCCCCAAGAATATGGAGTAGACAGCAGTGGTGGGATTCCAAATCTTTTCCTACTGGTTCTTTGAGAACATGCTTTGTGTGTGCAGCATTTAAATACCACTCTCAGTGTCAGCATTGATGAGCTGAGCTGTTGTTTAGCTCAGCTGAGGCGCAGCAATCAGCTGTCACGCAAATCAACTGAACTAAAAAATAAGGGAATTGGACAATAAATGGCAGGGGCAGGAGGGAGAGGCCACCAAGAGGTGGTTTTTGCTGGTTCTCTGAACTCAAGATTTCCACTACGGGTTCACCAAACCAGTCCAAACTAGCTGAATACTACCTCTGGTAGGCAGATGTTTTTGTTTGATGGTGTTAAAGATATTGTCACAGGATGTATGTTAGTCCAAGCTGCCTTTTGCAGTTGAATGGTGATAATGATGATTTTCAGATGTTTTGGGATGGCACCCAATGTGTCTATTACTATGTGATCTATCTTTGTTTTCTTTTGCCAAGGACTTTCTACTTTGATTTAAAGATCTTTATATGTTGTGATTTTTAAAAATAATTATTTCTATTCTGTTGTGTTGTCTCCATGTACTGTCACATCCACTATTCAGATTTTGTTGTCTTTCTTATTGACAGTTGTTAAGTTTGGGATATTATGTGGCAGGTGATTCTCTGTTTAAATTCTAAAGTCCTAGAGTACTTTATCTTCTTTATTTTCTATTTACTTTATCTATTTTGTTGTCCCACCATATCTAGCTTGCAGGCAAATGGTATTTCTTAAAAATGTTCCAATGCATTATTGTTATTAGTTGACCATGCCATTTTGTTCTTGTTTTATGCTATTATCATTACCAGCTGGGGAGATATAAATGCTTTGGAAGGAAGAACTGGTCACATAATTCTCCAGTTTGAGCAAATGAAAACTATATCCCTGCCCTTTACCTAGAGACCAAATACAACAAAGTGCAAAAATCCTGTGTACATAATCTTGCTCTGTTAAATGAAATTTTAGTTCTTCCTGCACATTCTTACAAAACGACGAGGGGGAGGGGGGCAATTTATTATAAATATGAAGTAAAGAATTAGCTGGGCACACAGAACCCCATAATGATAAAATGTTATATTTATTAGATTCAATAAATTAAATTCAAGAACTCTCTTAATTAGTCCATATGAAATGTTTAACCTTATAAATAATTATAAGTTCATTTTATTTCATCTAACAGTGCAGTAATTCTGTATAATATATTTTGCTTGTCTGTTGCCAGAACCATATAATTAGGGTTCCTTTAGTTCACATGAAGATAGATTCTGCATAAAGATAAGATAGTTGGAGTACTGGAGCTCTAAATGGCCTTATCTCCTTTTAAATTAATCTTTAGAAATGTAAGAAACAGTAAAAATATCATTTGAACTTTACTGGAAAACAGGTACAGTCATGTTAGAAGTTATGTTGTCTACCTTATGATAATTTTTTGTAAAATATCTGCTGAAAAATGAAAGTGCTGCGGTAAGCTTTCCTAAAAGTTTCAAATACACTATATTTTAAAAGCTAGATTTGTCTTGATCTGAGTGACAAGCATTTAAATGAAAAATTAGTATTTTATTAGAAATAAAATAACAATAGACTCTCTGTAAATATACAGGTTATTTATAGGCAATACAAGATTTAATGAAATACATAAATAAATATGAAACAAAAAGATTCTTGAGGAAAATATACTAAATTTAAAACAACACATTATTATAAGTGGAAGAAAAAAAGGAACATCTTCAAAGAGACAACAAACCCATATAATTTTAGTTCAGCCTGGAGCTTCTTTCTCTTATTTTATTTTTTCAATTGGAAAGAATGTTGGAAATAAATTATGTAAAGGGACCAGGACTTTTTCTATCATCAGGTTAACTTCTGAAAACTGAACTGAATAAAATGAGATTTGGTATGGTGGGAGAAGCTGGCAAAAGAAAATTTAAAATGGAATTATAAAGTATAAAAATTATACTACCAGCAGCTCCATATTAAGCCCTTCTCTCCTGATTTAGACTTATGATTCTCAACTGAATATATGCCTTTGCTTTACAGTATGCATATACATATAAAAAAAAACACAGATGCAACACTAAATACTCTAAATACATATGTACATATAACATGTTATTTTATTACATAGAACAAAACCAGTGGTGGGCTTCAAATTTCTTAGCAAGGGGTTCACTGCCCGGTTGCTGGGTAGGTGTGACCATGTTGTGCATGACTTAGTTGGCCTCTTGCACCACAGTGGGACTGCGTTTTTGCCCTCCCAGGGTTCCGAAGGCTTTCCACAAGCCTCCAGAAGGGCGAATATGGCCTCCCCGGGGTATGGAGACCAGAAACAGGCCTTTTTCTGGCCTTTCCAAACTTCCAGTAGGCCTATTTTTCACCCTCCCCAAGCTGCTTTGCATTTGGGTTCTCCAAACTGCACAGAATCTAAGTTGGATGTTCTCTCGAAACCCCTGAAACCCCTGAACAAAACATAAAATCTATAGATCTTTGATCTAATCTAGTAATATTCTTCTTCTGTTTTGATTTTGGTTTTTTTTTTTATTCTGACTTAAATGCACAAGTTGACTGTAGTACCACTGTATTTATTCAATTTCTTAAAGTAGTCTGGGATCTCCTGGTAGTCACCTATCCATTTACAACCTTCTTTATATCAGGTATACTGCCTTGTTTGACTTACTGGCAAAATAACACACATACACACCCAATGCATGTACAGTATATATCAATGTTGCCTTTCTGTCTGTACAGAAAGAATGGTCAAACTGGTAGAAATAAAAAGAAGAAGAAAAGTGCTTTAAAATGTCTACAGCTAATCCTTCAATATTTTTCTACGTAGTAGTAAACCCAAATTAGTAAATCTACTAAGACAAGGTCTCCATGCTTGTCAAAATGGAATAGCAATTAAAATGGCGTGTATTCTGTACCTCAGTTTTTATGAATATATTTTTCATGCCTTTGACAGTCCAAAGCTATTTAGATTATTTATGACATTTCCAATGAGTTAGTAATGCTTTTTTATTGCATTGTATTTTGCATAATACAATTTGTCACTATTTCTTTATTAAGCTTGCTTTATATTCATAGTTGTCCCACCACACTATATTTTCCTCTTTGTCAGCTCAGAACTTCATTATGAAAGATGAGGTTTTATCGTTTCCTAGTGATGCAAATGTCTACAGTGAATAAGTGTCATTATGCAGGAACAGGAATTTAGTTTTCCTCCATTAAGCAAGCAGGCTAATGACTCAACAAGTTTATAGCCCACCACAAAATTTGATGGCTGACTGTGAGTTAAAACAAATGACTGTGTGTATACATGAAAATGAGGACTATACTTTTGGGGTGGCATTTCACTTCCATCATATAAAGCCCAACTTTCTAGCATGAACTTAAAGTAGATCTGGTGGTATTCTCATGAAGGTCATGAATCCTTCTTCATGACCCACTGAAAACAATTACTGGCAGCAAATTTGAGATTCAACATTTTATTGTTTTATTTAAATGAAATATTTACCAAAAAGGTCTTCTTAAAAGACCTGCAAATTTATCCACTGTTGGCATGACTAGTCTTGGAAAGTTTTAGCAAAGTAAGTCTGCTAAATATTAATAATATTTTATTTTAGTAATATTTATTTAGAAGTATGATCAAAGAAAGAGAGAAAGAATAACAAAGAAAGTGAAAACAGATTTAATGGCTTTAATAAAAATGAATAAAGTACAGTAACAAAGTAACATTAGACTACAACTGCAAATACAGGTGATCTTGTACCAATTTAGTGCTTTTAAATCATTATCAACTGTGAATCCATAGCTTATAATTAGGAAAAATAACAAATAAAATAAGAATTATCAATCAGTATAGACAATTTAATATTTTGAATGGGCTTTTAATTATTGAAAATACAGTAATACCTCGTCTTACGAACCTAATTGGTTCCCGGGGGAGGTTCGTAAGGCGAAAAGTTTGTAAGGTGAAACATTGTTTCCCATAGGAAACAATGAAAAATGAATTAATGCGTGCAACAAAACCCCCGCAAAAAACCGCCGCCGCCCGGCTGTTTCAATTGAACAGCCGGGCACTTCTCAGCATTCTCCCAGTGCCGAACCCGGAAGTTTGGCAAAAGTTCAGGTTTGGGTGGCCGCCGAGAAGCCCCGCAGCCTCCCGAATACTGAACCTGGAAGTTTGGGTTTGGCGTTCGGGTTCAGGAGGACACTGAGAAACCCCCCGGCTGTTTCAAACAGCGACAGCCGGGCGGCGGGGGCGGGTTCGTAGGACGTAAAACGTTAGTAAGAAGAGGCAAAAAATATCCGAACCCCAGGTTCGTATCTCGGGTTGTTCATATGGCGAGGGGTTCATATCATGAGGTACCACTGTATTTTTTTAAATTCTGTTATGTAATTTGGATAGTGTTTATTTTTTTATAAGCTATCAAGAAATTTAAGTAGTTGGAAATATTTTTAATGTACATAAATAAATAATTAATTGCTTACCAGATGAGGATTTAAGATATACTTTGCTAAAATAATAATTTGAACTGTCTTGATCTAAGGATGCTTCAATTTGTTAGTTCTACATTGGTATGTTCCCTAGGCCTCATACCCAACTGTTGAAAGGTTTCCAAACTCCTGTCAGGCCATTTTTCCCCACACCCATATTATGAGCAACACCAGGCATCTGAACCTATCTGCCATTGTCATTTTTCAGAAGCCCTAATTCAGTGTCTCTCATACTCAAAATTGTGCCATTGCCCATCTACGTTGCAAAAAATATTTCTCTCTAGCTAGACAGAACCACTGCCAAATATACAGCTCTCATTAATAGAGGAAGAGGCCATTAATGTGAACATTGTCTAAACAGATATTAAAACCTGGCACAAGCATTGCTGCAAATACTGGATCTATAGTCTTAGAAATAAATTGAATCTTCCGATTCAATGAAGAGACAGTATAACTACGGCGATGAAAATGTAGAATTAATGTATCATTAAATGCCATGGAACAGTGGTCCCCAATATTTTCAGCTCTGTGGATTGGCAGCAGCAACAGCAGCAGCAGGATCAACAGTGTGTGGGGGAAGGGATGGTTTCACGCATATTATTATTATTATTATTATTATTATTATTATTATTATTATTATTATTATTATTATTATTTATTAGATTTGTATGCCGCCCCTCTCCGTAGACTCGGGGCAGCTCACAATAATAACAAAGACAATGTAAGAACAAATCTAATAATTTAAAAAACACTAAAAACCCCATTATTAAAAGCAAGCACACACACAAACATACCATGTGTAAACTGTATATGCAAGCTGTTTGTACAAATGGAGCCTCAGGCATTCACCCTCTGCTTACATGGCCCAATTACCAATGGGCCAGAGACTGGTACTGGTCTATGGACTGGGTTAGTGATGAAATCTAAAAAATTTCCCTATCATTTCTGTGGGCGTGGCTTGGTGACCATGGGTTGGTGGTCATGTGACTAAGTGGGCATGGCCAACTCAATGTCACTAATGTCAAGGGGTGCCTCGCTAGCCCCTCCCCTCCCAGGCATTCCTTGTCAGCCTCAACATATATATAGTTATAGCCTCAACATATCTATAGTTAGTTCACTTTTTTCAACTTTATTATCTACATACTGTAGATGTACTTTCATGGACCACTGAAAGGAGGAAATGCTTTGCCCAAGAGTGTGATAGGCAACAGGCTTTTAAGGAGTTGCTACAAAGAAGGTGAGGGCAATGTATTTTTCAAAGAAACAAAAGGCAAAACAAGAAGCAATGGATGTAAACTGAACAAAGGGAGAAGCAACCTAAAACTAAGGAAAAAACTTCCTGACAGTGAGAACAATTACTGCATTTTTCGCTCTATAAGACGCACCTGCTGATAAGACGCACCTAGATTTTAGAGGAGGAAAATAGAAAAAAAATATTTTGAGCCAAAAAGGGGAGAGGAAGAGAGGAAGGAGTGAAAGAAGGGAGTGAGGGAGGAAAGAAGGGAGGAAGGAAAAGGAAAGCAAGAAATGGAGGGAGGAAAGGAAGGAAGGAAAGAAAGAAAGAAAGGGGGAAGGGACAGGAACAGAGGAAGGAAGGAAGGAAACTTATGAAAGGGGAGAGTAAGAGAGGAAGGACTGAAGGGAGGGAGGGAAGAAGGTAGGAAGGAGAAAGAAAAGAAGAAATAGAGGAAGGGAAGGTAAAAGAGAGAAAGAAAAAGAGCAAGAAAGAGAGAAAGAAAGAGAGAAAGAAAGAAAATGAAAGAGAAATAAAAATAGAGAGGGGGAATGAAAGAAATGGAATGAGGGAAGGAAGGAGAGAAAGCAAGAGAAAGAAAGAAAGCAAGAGAAAGAAAAAAGAATGAAAGAGCAAGAGAGAGAAAGAAAGAAAGGCAACTTCAAAGAAAGGCTCACTGAGCATCTCTCACTCTCTCTCTTTCTATCCCTCTTTCTTTCTTTCTCTTCCTTTCTCTCTCTCCTCTTCCTTTATCTCCTCTCTCTCTCTCCCTCCCTCCCTCTCTCTTTCTCTCCCCCCTCTCTCCCCCTTTCCCTCTCTCTTTCTCTCTCTCTCTCTTGCTATCTCTCCCCCCTCTCCCTCTCTCTCCCCCCTCTCCCCCCTTTCCCTCTCTCTTTCTCTCTCTCCCTCTCTTGCTATCTCTCCCCCCTCTCCCACTCTCTTTCTCCCTCTCCCTCTCTTTCTCTCTCTCCCCCTCTCTCTTTCTCTCTCTCTCCCTCTTTCTCTCTCTTCTTCTCACTTTCTCTCTCTTGTTTCCTTTCTGTCTGGGCAGATGGCTGCCTTCTGCCTTGGGGCGCGATCCGCCCCCTCTCCTCCGCCGCCGCCTTCTGCCTTGGGCGAGCAATCCGGGAGTCTGGGACTGTGTGGCTTTGTGCCATGAAGAGGAAACGGCTCCGGCAGCAGGGAAAAGTCGGCCGTTTTCTCTTCATGGCGTAAAGCCACCCTGTCCCGGACTCCCGGATTGCTCGCCCAAGGCAGGAGGCGGCGGAGGAGGAGAGGGGGCGGATCGCGCCCCAAGGTAGAAGGCAGCGACGTTGGAGAGGGGGCAGATTGCGCCCCAAGGCAGGAGGAGGCAGCGGAGGAGAGGAGGCGGATCGGGCAGGCAATAGGGCAGCGTGGAGAAGCCAGGGGCGCATTTGGCCGGAGGCACCGTGGGGAGGCAGGGGCGGCCGCGGCTCCCTTTACTCCTACTGCCACACCCACCTCCCCGCGGGCTGGCAGGGGGATGGGGAGCCCGTGGAAAAGGGCGCGCACGGGTGTATTTGGGGGTGCGCGCAGCTTACAGGGAACGGTGGGCCAGGCAGCAGCTAGCCAGCCAGCCGGCAGGATGGAGCTTCCGAGTTCGCAGCCTCCCCCCCCCTCCCTGCCTGCATCTTCGCTCCATAAGACGGGGCTGATTTTTCATCCTACTTTGGGAGGAAAAAAACTGCGTCTTATGGAGCGAAAAATACGGTAACCAGTGGAACTGCTTCTCTCCAGAAGTTCTGGGTGTTTATCACTGGAGGTTTTTAAGAAAAGATTGAGCAGCCATTTATCTGAAATCATATAGGGTCCCTTTTAGGTGTTAATTTGTTTCCCAGGCCTCACATTCTGATCCAAAATGTGACTCTGATAATTGATCAGAGCTCCTCTGTTTTTTATGTACAACAATTTAGGATCAGAACTAAGTTAGTTGCTTTCCTATTAATACATAATTGTTAAAAGGGCTTTCCTGTAGAAACACTGCATAGTCTATTACAGAGATTTCATGAAAGATAATTTAATGTGTGTGTGAGAGAGAGAGAAGGGGGAGAAGGAGGATAGGAGGGAGGGGGTAGACAAGTATACAGTTTGGGGAAAAGACACAGACCGAAGTGGTAAATTAAACAGTGGCTGGGCCACACCTGGGCCACACCTGGAGTAAAATAAGTGTGGGATTGTTACTTAAGACCTGCCACTAGATGATTTTGCTCCAGTCCAGATGAAAATCAGAATAAACACACAGGGAAGACTTCACTAGAAAGGCTTTCTTTTGCTCCAGGAGAAAACCAGAATAAAGAACTGGAAAAGTTTTCACAGGAAGAAGCTTTTTTGTTCTGCTGTGGAAAAAAATATAGAAAACATAGATAAATCTTCACTGGAAGAGGCTCTCTGCTTTTGCTCCAGATGCAGTTTCTCAATGGATAGGTTCCTTAAGGCAAGGTGGTTTGCAGCTTGCAACATTTTAATGAGGTGATAATTGCTCTTAGCTGAATGCCCAGACATCTCATGGAAGCTAATACAGTGGAACCCCAACATAAGAGCTGCTCTACTTAAGAGCAACTCGAGATAAGAGCTGGGAGGGGAGAGATATTTTTGTTCTACTTACAAGCCCAAATTCGAGATACAAGCGCCAAGGAGCTGTCTCCTGAAGCCAAACGCTAACTTCCGCGTTCGGCTTCAGGAGACAGCTGCGAAGCGGCGCGCGTGTTTTAAAAGGTTGCAGCCGGCCTGGGGGGCTCGGGGGGGTGCTTGCAGCTTTCTTTCTTGCTCTTTTTCTTTCTCTCTTTTACCTTCCCTTCCTCTATTTCTTCTTTTCTTTCTCCTTCCCACCTTCTTCCCTCCCTCCCTCCCTTCACTCATTCCTCTCTTACTCTCCCCTTTCATAAGTTTCCTTGCTTCCTTCCTCTGTTCCTGTCCCTTCCCCCTTCCTTTCTTTCTTTCTTGCTTTCTTGCTTTTTTTCTTGCTCTTTTTCTTTCTCTCTTTTACCTTCCCTTCCTCTATTTCTTCTTTTCTTTCTCCTTCCCACCTTCTTCCCTCCCTCCCTCCCTTCACTCATTCCTCTCTTACTCTCCCCTTTCATAAGTTTCCTTGCTTCCTTCCTCTGTTCCTGTCCCTTCCCTCTTTCCTTCCTTCCTTCCCACCCTCCGTCCATTCATTCACCCATTCCTCTCTTGATCGCTTAAAGCCGGTCCCTGGTGCAAAAAGGGTTGGGGACCTCTGTCCTACAGGATTGGGTGGCAGAGAAGTTGAACATATGTAAATTTAAAAGTTTAAGAAAGTTTACAAGTTAAGTGAAAGAAACTTCATTATTCATTTATATGTACATGTACATTTCTTCATTAAAAACATGTCTTTCTGCATAATTTAGACTAACTTTGTGAGTTTTTTGAGGGCTGGAACCAATTAAAATTATTTACATTAATTCCTATGGGGAAAAGTCGTTCGAGATAAGAGCTGCTCGACTTAAGAGCCCAGGTCCGGAACGAATTAAACTCGTATCTCGAAGTACCACTGTATTCCTTTGCCTGCTTGGGGAAGGAGGAGGAAAAATGTGGCAAAAAGAGTCCGTTTATTATTTATCTCATTTGCTGTTTCTTAGCTCAGCTGAGGTGACTGAGCTTAGCTAATAAACAACAGAATATAGGAAATGTGAGAGGAGGAGGGCAGGTGGATAGACCCAATCAAAATTATCCCTACTGGTTCTCCAAATCAATCAAAAATTCCAACCCAGACACCAGAACCTGACTGAGCCAATAGCATTTCACCCCTAGACTGGAGACTGGGGACCCCTCTATTGAACAGTCAGCGTCATCAGCAGATTTAGCACTAAAATTTGAGCTCCCAGTCAGCTTAGCCAATGATCATGAATTATGTGCCAAAAATCTGGAAAATGCTGGTTGAGTAAATATTCCTTATTTTGTCTAATAATTTGTACCTGATTATTTTAGAATCCTGTCTCAGAGTTACTAAAAGCTTTTTAGCTAAAGCAGGAAACAGTCCACATCTAGACCAGAGGTTATATCTAAACCAGAAATTGTTCTTATGAGTGGTCAGACATTGATTTCCCATGAACAAATATTCCTTTTGCTCCTGGAAAGAACTTGGTATAGGAATCACTGATGAATAAAAGAAAAAAGATTTGGGGTCTGAACCTAAATAAGGAAGAAAATTGGGTGAGTGAGTCTGTTCACTATTCATGTAGTAACTCATAAGACCAGGGGTGAAATGCTACTAGTTTGGACTGGTTTGGGCTTACGGATAGCAGTGGCTGTTGGTGGTTTACCAGACCAGTAGCAACAGCTGGCTGGCCATGCCCCTGAACCGGTTCTCCAGTTGCCGCTTGCTCACCTTGCCCTTCCCAGTCTCTGTTCTGCAGCTTGCCTGCATGAAGCATTGCACCCCTGATCTGCCTGCCAGGTAAGCCTGCAAATTCATGGCCTAACTAACTGTCCCTGCCACGTCCCAACCTGCCTTCAGTACTCTATTCCCATGGTCCACAGCCCCAACATGCTTTCCTGCTTTCCACACAGCCTTCCCGAGGTCCCTAGCTTGAGAAGGCAGGCAAGTGGAAGGCAACGGTGAAGGCAAGTAAGCATTTGAGGGTGGCAGGGAAGGGAGCAGGGAAGGGAAGCAGCAGTCTACTTCCTTCTCCCTAACCCTGACATACTTCCTGCTTTCCACAAGGCCTTTCCGATGTACCGATAGCCAACTTGTAAAGACAAGTGGAAGGCCACGGGCAAGGCAGGAAACCATGTTGGGGCAGGCCGTGAGTGAGTGGCTGGGAAGGAAGAATGATTGATAGCTGGCTGAGTAGGTGGAAAGCTGTGCAGAACTGTGAGAGGCGCAACGATGGTGTCTTGTTGGAGAAGCGCCTGAAGTGCCACTTGCAGTTGCCTTCTGAAACCTGCATCTCCCTGCATTGTTGTTTTGAGGCTCGGTTAGGGAGTCAGTCAATCTTGCTAGAAGCCTAGAACCATAAATGGAGTGGTGTTTATTAGATTATTAGACAAAAGAAATTTCTATGACAGCACGGTGCAGTTCTGGGATCGCAGAAACCACAGGCAAGTTCTGCCCTTACCGCTGCTGCCACCGCTGCTGCTGGATTTGTCTATGCAGGAGAACTCACCGGGAAGAAATCTATGTATGGGCCCAGACTGTGAGTGTGTGTGAGAGAGATAGAGAGATAGAGACACAGAGACACAGAGAGGGGGGATGGATGTAGATAAGGGGGGAGGGAGAGAGGGAGGAGGGAGGAAGGGATGGAAAGGGAAGGAGGGTAGAGGAAAGGTAGGGAAGGGAAAGGAAAGGAAAAGAAGAAGAGAGAGACAGACAGAGAGAGAGAGAGAGAGAGAGAGAGAAAGAAAGAAAGAAAGAAAGAAAGAAAACGTATGACCACAATGGAACCCAATTGTTTGGTTGCTAAGCAAGAGCATTGTTAAGTGAGTTTCATCACATTTTACAAATTGGCCATGCCCACCTGGTCACATGACCACCAAGCATGTTCAATGAGTCACATACCCACCAAGACATGCCCACTTGAAGCCACGTCCACCTGAAATCCAAGACATGCCCACAAAATAAGCCATGCCCCCAGAACCAGTAGGGAAAATTTTTAGATTTCACCACTGCATAAGACACATTTTATAATGAAATGTCTTTTTTTAAAAAAATCCAGTTTTCAATCCAGATTATATTCTATACTCCATGCCAAGAAGGAAGGAAGGAGGGAAGGATGGAAGGGAGGGAGGGAGGGAGGAAGACAAACAAAATGTTATTAGAAATCAATACGCATTGGAATTTGAGTGAGTCATTTCATTGTGGAAAAATACAGAAGGTTAAAACATTAGGGTGTTTTGTTTACCAAAAAGTATTATATTTTTAAAAGTTTGAAATGTTTGCTTATTATATTGATGTCTGTACTTTTGATAGTCTATGCATCTGATATAGTAGACTTTGCTCCAGGAATGCTTTTGCTACAATAAATGTGTTTGCCTTTAAGGTGTGACTAGCACAAGCATTCTAGAAATCTTAAGATCCTGCTTTGCAACTGGTCAGTAGAGGAATGTAAAAAGACTTAAACAATTTGCCACTTATCTAAGACATCACAAAAGGCTGAGAGAAAAAAAACCCTAAAATGTTACCATTATGTTCTCCTATGTGTCATTTCTTCCTCTGATAGAGTGCGTTCAACTGGCAGGTTTGCACTTTCTGCTAGAAAGAAAACAAGCTTCCCAATATAATCTGTAATGCTAGATTTTGTTGTAAAAGAAAATATGTGTAGCAATTCACAAGCTGGCTTTCATTAAATTCTACATATTAACAGTCACATAAAAGAATGAGTTTTGTGCCCTCGGGCCTTGAAGTCAATCATTTCATCTCTCCAAATATAAGTCTTATTTGAGCTTTTACAGAACTACACAGCCACACAATGTTCATTTTGAATTTTCAATCCAAAAGTAAAGTGAATGTTGGTGGGTAGATGATTCATAATTAGCTCAATATTGGGGTGGAAGATTGTGTTTTTGTTGTTGCTAACATTTGGGAAACCTTGATATATAACAAAATAGCAAGAATACTGTAGGTCAAATTTTGAACTTTTTACACCTTAAATTTGCCAAGATTTAAGTCTTGGTTCTTCCGACTAGGTTCAGGAATTATTGGAGCCATTTTTAACATGAGTTGCCTCCAATATAAAGTGTATTGGGTTTTTATTAAAGGAAAATATCAGGGTTTTTTAATTTCCAATTTTGTCCTCCCCCCCCTTCCAGTGTTAGATTCTTCAAATTTTATATTTAAACATAGACGTAAGAAAAGTCATTTGTGCCAGTTCCTTTTTGAACATTCATCTTAAGCAGATAAGTGTTGGGTTTGTAAAGGTGTTCAGCTAGGATCCAACTTATATGAAAATTGCCTATTCTTAATTAAGAAGTTAATAAGGCCACTCATCCATTATATCCCATCATCATAAAGGCATATTCTGTATTTTGTTAATTAGATTAGACTTTCACACATAATTGAATATAGCTAAAGAGGATGCATTGGGAATTATTTGCTTGAAAATCCTAGAAGCTAAAGAAGCAGAGGTTTTTTTCCAGTCATTTAGGTAAACCTGTAACTATTTTCTATTAAACCACATCAACTAGAATCAATTTCATCTTATTTTATTTATTTATTTATTATTTGGATTTGTATGCCGCCCCTCTCCGAAAACTCGGGGCGGCTCACAACAAGTGAAAAGACAATCCAATACATAATCCAATTAATTAAAATATTATAAATTTAAGAAAACCCCCTATACTAACAGACACACACACAAGCATACCATATATAAATTCAACGTGCCCAGGGGAAGATGTTTAGTTTCCCCATGCCTGACGGCAAAGGTGGGTTTTAAGGAGTTTACGGAAGGCAGGAAGAGTAGGGGCAGTTCTGATCTCCGGGGGGAGTTGGTTCCAGAGAGTCGGTGCCGCCACAGAGAAGGCTCTCCCCCTGGGGCCCGCCAACCGACATTGTTTAGTTGACGGGACCCGGAGGAGGCCCACTCTGTGGGACCTAATCGGTCGCTGGGATTCGTGCGACAGAAGGCGGTCTCAGAGATATTCTGGTCCAGTGCCATGAAGGGCTTTAAAGGTCATAACCAACACTTTGAATTGTGACCGGAAACTGATCGGCAGCCAATGCAGACTGCGGAGTGATGGTGAAACATGGGCATACCTGGGTAGGCCCATGACTGCTCTCGCAGCTGCATTCTGCACGATCTGAAGTTTCCGAACACTTTTCAAAGGTAGCCCCATGTAGAAAGCATTACAGTAGTCGAACTTCGAGGTGATGAGGGCATGAGTGACTGTGAGCAATGAGTCCCGGTCCAGATAGGGCCGCAACTGGTGCACCAGGCGGACCTGGGCAAACGCCCCCCTCGCCACAGCTGAAAGATGGTTCTTTAATGTGAGCTGTGGATCGAGGAGGACGCCCAAGTTGCGGACCCTCTCTGAGGGGGTCAGTAATTCCCCCCCCAGGGTAATGGACGGACAGATGGGATTGTCCTTGGGAGGCAAAACCCACAGCCACTCCGTCTTATCCGGGTTGAGCTTGAGTCTGTTGACACCCATCCAGGCCCCAACAGCCTCCAGGCACCGGCACATCACTTCCACCGCTTCGTTGACTGGGCATCTTACCTATTATTTCAGTTTGTATAGTTAACTTACTACTGATTTGCAGCTCCGTTCTGTACAAGCAAACTTGCAGACTTGCAGTGACAGCAAAGCTGGTACCACAGATAATAAGCGAAAGCAAATTATTTAATAAAACCATTTAATGTTTTATTAAAAAACTCAATGTCTGTTGGTAATTGAGAATCTCAGACACAGTGTATTTGGAGGTCATAAGACAGTGGAATACTGCCAATATCCCAAAACACCATTAATAATGCTGTAGTTTTTCCTTACAGACAGAATGTAAGTCTCATAAATGAATTTTGAAAAGAATACATGTTCATGTAAATTTAAATCATTACATAAATTATTTAAACCCAAAATGGGATACAATATCTTCTTTCAGTTTTGCTACTGTTGCATTGAATATATCTATGTGAATCAAAGAAAACTATAGGCCTGTATTAAAAATCTCCAGGAAATGGAGAAGCTGGGTTATGAAAATACCCTTAACAGCGATTCAGTGACAAGGACTAGTATAGCCTGAAGCAGAAGAGTCTCCTGATAATAGCTAGTTAACATGCTGTTTTTCTCACCAGAACAAAGGCTAGTTTAAGCGATTATATTATATGTTTGTTTAAGAAGGAGCATGTTAACTTCCATATGGATTGTTAAACAAAGTGTTTGCCAGGACACTGCAAACACGGGAAGGCATGTTTATCTTATAAAATAGCACACTAAAGGTCAGGGATTGGAGAAAAATATTTGTATGTTGAGTAATATAATCAGATCTGAAATCTGAACTAGAAACATTTATCAGTAGACAGATGTGGACAAAAGGAAGTTTGCAGACCATTGCAGTCTGTATCTACTTTGAACAAACAAACAAAAAAACCAGAATGTTAGTACAGAAAGATTACTAACCAACAGTCACAAAGATATTTTTTTAAAACTTTTAGTTGATTTCTGCTTATATTTCTTCGGGATTTAACATTACATGCAGTGTATAAACATAAGGAGCTAAAGCAAAAGAACAAGGAAACAGTATTATTAAAACTGATCTTCAGCCTCCTGCTGACTGCATAAAGATGCTCATATGTTCTTATCGGTGGGACTGGGATTCCTTTTTTTCATCCGGCTTTTAAAAATTATTATTTTCATTTCCCATGATGTTCACAACATCTCTTCCTTCTCCTCCTCCTCCTGCTCTTCCTTAACCGATGGAACCTGGGGACTGCTACTTTCTCTGAAAATTTCAGATCGTGCAGAATGCAGCTGCGAGAGCAATCAGGGGCTTTCCCAAAAATGCCCATGTAACACCAACACTCTGCAGTCTGCATTGGTTGCCGATCAGTTTCCGGTCACAATTCAAAGTGTTGGTTATGACCTATAAAGCCCTTCATGGCACCGGACCAGATTATCTCAGGGACCACCTTCTGCTGCACGAATCCCAGCGACCAGTTAGGTCCCACAGAGTGGGCCTTCTCTGGGTCCCGTCAACTAAACAATGTCATTTGGCAGGGTCCAGGGGAAGAGCCTTCTCTGTGGCGGCCCCGGCCCTCTGGAACCAACTCCCCCTGGATATTAGAATTGCCCCCACCCTCCTCGCCTTTCGTAAGCTCCTTAAAACCCACTTCTGCCGTCAGGCATGGGGGAACTGATATATTCTTTCCCCCTAGGCCTTTACAATTTATGCATGATATGTTTGTATGTATGTTTAGTTTTACAATAAGGGTTTTTTAGTTGTTTTAGTATTGGATTTACATGCTGTTTTTTATTACAGTTGTTAGCCGCCCCGAGTCTCCGGAGAGGGGCGGTATACAAATCCAATAAATAAATAAATAAATAAATAAATGTATGTGTTTGTTTGTTTGTTTGTTTGAATTTCTATGCTGCCTTCATCCAGCACAAGTTTTGAGTTTTCTTATAATTTGTGGAATAAATTAAAAACCACGATAGCTCACTGAGACCCATTCCATAGAGAAAGTATTTTTTGGTGGACCAAAGGGGGCGCAATTTTGCATGCTGCCTTTATCCCGCAGATGGGGTTCTGGTTGTTTGTACAGCCTTGTTACTGGTATGCCATTACCTGGTGCTGATTCATGGCTTAAGTCACTTCTAATTAAAATGGATAGTAATATTTTTTCCCATAGGATCACAATATCCAAGGACAAACATAAAATGTGTAAAGTATGTAAGACTAATAGAATCAACTAATCCTTTAACTTATCACATCAGCAGAAAGCCTTCTGACAGTCAACTTAGATGGGATAAAATAGAATAATGGAACAATTTTCTCTTCTACTGATATACGAATAGCATTTCAAATTGTAGGAAGTTAGCACCTACCCCATTTCTAGAGGAATATGTTTTAGGAAATATTAAAAAGGCAGATATTATATATCCCTGGCTGAGAAATGGAGAAACATGCTTTAGGCAGAAAAACGTTCACTCCTAGCAGCCCCCACCTTTGTCAATGTGCCATCAAGGAATGGGCCCAACTCACTCATTGCCCCCACCTTTGTTAATACCCTGGACCAGTCTATTCTACATGACAAATATCTATCCCCTTCAGGCAGACCCATCTAGCAAACAGAAACTCATCAATGGCACCTGGGAAGATTACATCAATCATGCCTGGGACACACCCAAAAGCCCCCTGGGAGTCTAACCACCAATCAGAGTGCATTTCTTATACAGGAACAGGAAACTCTGAGGTGGGGCCCAACACAGGATATTAAAAAAAGTCAGGGAGTCTCAGCAACATCCTTATATCCTTCTTCAACATCCTTGAGGCATGTGATCCCCCTTTCCCTAGGACTTCAGACCATATGGTCCTCTGTCCTCCATTAAACCAAGCAGTCCCATGCTTCCAGTATATTTTCCCCACTTGAAACCGAACCCAGAAGGATGTCCCTTATAACACTCAGTGATAGAGAAATGTCCTTTATGAAACAAGACTTGGAATAACTCATGATTATCAGTTTCTAGTAGTAAAATTGGGACAGTAAAATGGTATAATATGCTATTTGTATTTCTATATAAGGTGGAAAGACAAATCTTTTTTTTTTGGTAACTGTGCCAGAATAAGCCAAACTTTTTATTCATATGACCACCAGCAGATAATATTCATTATTTATCTTATTCATATGACCACCAGCAGATAATTCTTATAATTTGTGGAATAAATCACAAACCACAATAGCTCACTGAGATATAGCTTGGTCTTCATGTGCTACATTTTTTGCTAATTATGCAGCTTTCATTTAATTTCCGGTCAATGAATGAAATGCTTAAATCAAAGGCCTCCAACCTTTTAGGCACCAGGGACCAGTTCCATAGAGAAAGTATTTTTTTTTTCGTGGGCAACTCATTCCTGGGCAACTCATGGGCGTATCTCGATGCAAGTCCAGGTGAGGGGCCAGACCATCACCTGCGACCCTGCCATGCTGTGCATGAGGGGGGTCCCACCGGCTAACCCGAATCCGGGAATTAAAGGTGCAGGACCCAAAGACAGGTTCCCCCCAGCTGCTCAGGCAGAAACTCCCTCCATGAGCTTGCGGAGAACCTGTCAATCATCCCCAAAGATGCCCAAGGGAGAACGCGCGGTTGCTAAACCACCCCAGTTTTCCGCCCCTAACCTGCCACAGGAGCGGGGGTCAGATCTCTATCTTGGCCCCCCGACTCCCCCCTCTAGCTGCGCCAGCTCACGCAGAGACCGCTGCAGGTCCTGTAAGAAAATGGCGTTCCCCTGTTCTGACAGGTGAACGCCGTCGGCCCGGTAAAGCCATGGCCGGTCTATTGTGATAAGGGGATGGGTCACTACAACCCCACCTAGTTCCCTAACTGTTTTACCCATAGCCCTATTCACCCGTCGTCTAGCCCGGTGAATGGCCCTAAGGGAAGAGGCGTCCCTCCACACAAGCCTAGGTAATATTTCTGACCACACCACTTGCGTGGTGGGCCATACCTCACGAAGCCTTCGCAGGTCTTCGCGTGCCTGGATGATCAGCGCCAGGCCTCCCAGCATGCACAGGTCATTGCCACCTAAGTGCAATACCAGCCACCTGGGTGCGGCCACAGGACGCTGCCCACCCAAACCCACCTGGGCACGACTCCAGGAGCCGCCCCCCATACTGCCGGGCGCAGCCACAGAATGCTGACCGCCCAGCAACGCCGGTAGGAGACCCTCCCACCGCATACCTCTCCGGCCCATCCAGGCAACCCTGACCCACTGCCCCAGGGACAGCTGGGTCCCGATGGCGCTCCTGGCTGCCGAGCGGCCGGCCCAAAAAATCATGCTGTGGCCACACAGCAGCGCCGTCGGTTTCATGTTAGCCTGGGGACCTGCAAGAGGACACACACACAGAGAGGTTACCTAGCCTAAGCCCTGCCTAGGATCCTCAGCGGGCCTAACATAACCCAAATATGCTGCCGACCGCCAGCGGCCGATCTCCCGTATCCGATGGGCTGGCAAACCAGAAAGTGCCGCGCTAATGGCGGCGCCGATACGGAACGAATGCGTTCCATAACCGGCGGGATCCATGCCCACCTGGGCCATTGCCCTGGATACTAACGCCCAAAATTGGAAACGGGTCAGAGGGGTACCGTCCCAATGCCTAAACAGGTACCCCTGACCTGACCCCCGCAGACCACAATAAAGCTGTAGGGCGGCCACCGGACACACCGACTGGTCGGTGGCCGCACTAAGTTGGATGGTAACCCCTCTGTGCAGCTGATCTGTCTTAGACCGCCTTACTACAAGGGACACCCCCCCCTTGTCTAAAGGCCAGATCAGCATCCTGGAAGGCTCGGAGCGAATTGTCAGCCTGAGATGAGGCCAGGCCTCGCTGACCCTAAGGGCCCCAAAAAACATGACACAAGTCGCTGCCCTAAAAAGACGGGCCTCGTACAATGAGGAACACAGACTGCCAAAAACCACGTTGATTAAAGACAGCTGCTCCACCGTCAGAGCCTGACGAGTGTCACCAGGGGCCCCAGCTTGCTCCCTTAGCCAGCCTTCCAGCATCTTCCGGATGCGAAAGTCACCCGAAAAATCTGCAAACCCCCCCGCCTTGGACAGAAAGGCGAGGCCGGCTACCGGGACCGGATCGTCCTAACTGACAGGCCACGCTGCCTAAGCTGGACGCAAAACTCGGCCAAGTGCTCTACAGGGACAGGCCAACTAAGCTGGTAACCCCTGCCCTGCCTGAACTCCCCAAACTCCGTACCTGCACGCTGGTATGCCCTGAGGGTGCCGGGCGCTACAGACAAGGAGATTGCCCGGGCTGCCTCGTCCCTCCACCACTCTGGAGCCCCCCCAGACTCCAGAGGTGGCTGGGGAACGCTTCTGGCAACTCTCGGGCCCACGGGGCCAGGGTCCGAAACCTGGACAACTGACCACGGGACAAGGCATCAGCGACCCCATTATCCAACCCGGGGACATGCTTAGCCAAAAACAATGCGTTTAGAGACAAGGACCTGTGCACAAAATGGCGGACAAGCCGCATGACCCTGTCGCTCTTAGAGGACAGGGCATTCACCACATGGACAACCGCTAGGTTGTCACACCAAAAGTGCACGGTCTTGTCCCTAAACTGCTCCCCCCAAAGCTCTAAGGCCACTATTAAGGGGAAGAGCTCCAAGAACGTCAGGTCCTTAACCAACGAAGAGGCACTCCATTCCGGAGGCCATGCCGACCAGCACCACTGGTCACCTAACACCACCCCGAAACCACAAGTCCCCGCGGCATCAGAGCAGAGCTGCAACGCAGCTTCCAAAAGAAGCTCCTGCCTCCAGAAAGACAGACCATTAAACCTGACCAAGAAATCCCGCCACACGTCGAGGTCAGCCCTGACCCCAGCGCAGAGGCGGGTACGATGATGGGGCAAACGGAGCCCCTTCATCGCGTCATACAACCTCCTGGAAAAAGCCCTACCAGGAACAACTACCCGACAGGCAAAATTAAGAATGCCTGCCAATTCCTGAAGCTGCCGTAGGGTCACCTTCCGGCAGCCCAGCACCTCATCAAGCTTCCTTTTAATCTTGACCAACTTCTCTAGGGGCAACCTAGAAGATTGCTCCTCTGAGTCCAATTCAATACCCAGAAAGGTAATCCTGGTGGCGGGGCCTTCGGTCTTCTCAGAGGCTAAAGGCACCCCTAATTGAGCACAAAGGGCTTCGAAGTCCCGCATTAGAGCAAAACATTGCTCCGAATGCGCAGGCCCCGCCAACAAGAAATCATCAAGGTAGTGAACGACAGTACCCAGACCACTTTGCCTCCTGAGCGCCCACTCCAAAAAGGTGCTAAAACTCTCGAAAAGAGAGCACGAGACAGAGCAACCCATGGGCAAGGCTCTGTCCACGTAATAACCCCCTTCGAAATGGAAGCCCAACAGCTCAAAGTCGTCTGGGTGTATGGGGAGGAGCCGGAATGCCGACTTGATATCGCATTTACCCATAAGGGCTCCCACCCCACACTTCCTAACCATAGTCACGGCTGCATCAAAGGATGCATACCGGACTGAACACAGTTCGTCAGGAATGAAATCATTCACTGACTCCCCTTTTGGAAAAGACAAATGGTGAATCAACCTAAATTCACCACTCGCCTTTTTGGGGACAACACCCAACGGAGACACACGAAGATTCGGGAAGGGCGGCTCCGGGAAGGGCCCCAGCACCCTGCCCTCGGCCACCTCCTTCCGAATCTTCTCCCTAACAATGTCTTCATGGCCCACAACCGACCTAAGGTTGTCAGACATGAAGGCCCTCCTAACACCCATGTAAGGGATCCGAAACCCCTCTGAGAAGCCTAGCCAGAGAGCGTCCGCTCTCGGGCGAGGGTGGTAGTCACCCAACCAACCCTCAAGCACTCGCAAATTAAGTGGGCTGGGCCCCTTTTCCCCCAACAGGTGGGGGAGGCTTTGGGGGACCCCAGCCCTTCTTTTCAGTCCCCTTCTTGGGGCGGGGGCACACGGCTGCGGAATGGTTCCCCCCACAACTCCCGCAGGCATGACGAAACCTGCAAATGGGACGAAAACACGCCCCCTTTGCAGCGAACTCGTTGCACACCAAAGAGGCCCCTTTCCCGACGGCGCCCACCACGGCCTTGGCCGG
The DNA here is from genome assembly GCF_031021105.1 of Erythrolamprus reginae. Classification (NCBI taxonomy): domain Eukaryota; kingdom Metazoa; phylum Chordata; class Lepidosauria; order Squamata; family Dipsadidae; genus Erythrolamprus; species Erythrolamprus reginae. Next base: position 212,572,361 of record NC_091952.1, on the reverse strand, counting down.
CGCGGGCGTCACGGGCTCCTCTTCCATAAAGTGACCGCTGTCGATCCTATCGCAGCCCTCCTTCCCTGACATATGCGTGGCCTGGAACCAAAGGTCCGGAACCACCATATCCCAGGGCAAGTAGGGGTCATGGGCAATACGCATCCTGAACCCCTTATCATAACGCCTCCATATTGTACCACCATATTCAAAGTGGGCCCTCGCAATGAGGTCGATATATTTCAGCAAGGCAGCGGCCCTACCCGGCTGCCTCTGAATTACAACCGACGCAAAGGTCAGAAAAGCGTACAGCCAAGAGCTGAAACACTTTGTGACCTTTGTTTTCTTAACCTTTTCCCCAGGCACCACCTCCTTGTCCTGTTTAGGGACTTCCCTGTTTAAAATGGAGAAAAGGTCGACATACTCCCCCCGCCATATTGCCTCCTTCACCGACGGGTGAAGATGATAACCTAAAGGCGTCGCGGGCAACCCACAAGGGATGGCCCCAGGCTTGATGCTGGCGAACGGGTCCCACACCGTGGTGGCCCCCGATCCCAGCACACCAAGCCCCGGTGGATACACAAAAGGGGGCGGTGGCATAATGGCCGGCTGAGGAGGGATCCAACCCCCCACCCCCGCCCCAGGTGGGAAAGATACCCCTGGGGCCCCTGCTAGCGGGGCCGGCGGGGACCAGACCTGGCCACAGGTGCCCACAGCAGCCCCCATGAAGCTGTTGCCACTCCCCAATGAGGGCGGGATGAACCCGGGACCCTGCACAGGAAGGAGCGGTGAAGTGCCTACGTGTGGTGCGACCTCACCTGCCCCGTAAGGGGTAGAAGCCATCCACGGGGGGCCCATCCTTGTTGGGCCCTGCAACGAAGACCACTGCCCCGACTGGGCCATCTGCCCCGCCTGGGCCGTCTGCCCAGTGTGGGCCAACTGTGTGGTGTGGGCAACCTGCCCCTCCTGGGCCGGCTCCTCTTCGGGGACGGTGCCCCATGCTGCGGTAGCAGTCATGGGAAGCCCCTCCGGGCCTGCACCCGACCGCCACCGCTCCAGTTCATCGAGCCGCTCCAGGACCCTGGCCCAAGAAAGAGAAGGGGAAACCTCGGTTTGAGGGACAGTGGGCATAAATCCCACCCCCGGGGGCCCCTCTGCCGCAGCCCGAGCCCGGGCAGACGGCCTGGCAGCCCTCCTATGCCGCACCACTAGTTGGGCTGGGAGGGCCTGCGCCTGTCGTTTTTTAGGGGCCATGAACCCTGACTTGGGATTCTATTATTAACCAAAAAACAAGGGGAGAGGGCGTGCCCAACCCCCCAAAGGACCCTGCACTCGCTAGGCAAGGCCTGCCCTAAGCAACAGGCCTCAGCAGTGCAAACCCCCCAGGAGGCCAATCCACAACCCCTCCCTACGGTGGCAGTAAGTCCCACCACCAGGCCTTTTATGCACAAGGCCTACCAGCCCCCCAGACACCCACGCGGGCCCGCGAGGCCACCAACAGGCAGCACCCCACACAACCCTCCCAACGAGGACAATGGGCCTCCAAACCGGAGCGGAGCCCAGCCGATGCTGGCTCCGCTGTCGCTGACAATGCCTTTCGCTTCACTACAGGCCACAAAATGGCGCCTCGCACGAGGCTATCCACAAAATGGCCGCCGCGAGCAGACTACCAAATGTCTGCTCGTGGCCTCTGCAGTCCGGGCGAAAAGGGAGAGCCCCGGGCCTGCTCGCCCTTATATAGGGCAAGCAGGCCCCGCCCGGACCAATCAGAAGCCTGGCCAATCAGGCCTGACCTCCCGAGCGAAGTCTCGCATCGCGAGACTTCACCCGGGATCCAAAATGGCGGCCGCCATGAGGGACCGTGTCTCCCGGTCCCTCCAGCAAAGCCTGCCGCCGGGTAAGTCCGGCGCTACCATTTTTTTCGTGGACCAAAGGGGGCGCAATTTCACATGCTGCCTTTATTCTGCAAGTGGGGTTCTGGTTGTTTGTACAACCTGGTTACTGGTATGCCATTACCTGGTGCTGGTTCATGGCTTACATTTACATTTTCTATGTAAATGTAACAGTAGAAGGAAATGGACAAGATTGGAAAAAATGACTAATTGAGCAAAACTGAAAATAAGAATTTCATTTATCAATAACTGTAGAAAATTTTCAGAATTTCAGAAAATTAAATCTGAAAATCTCTGTTAATGTTCACTATTATTTTGAAACAACGAAATTATCACTTCAGAAACTGACTTTTTAAAATTGTGAACTGAAAAACTCTACTTAGGCTGAACTGTGATATATTAACTTACAAGTTAACATATATAAACAAATTGCTTTGGGAAAAACTCACTACCAAACCAAGACTCTTATTATATGTGCACATCTTCTACTTTGTTCTGATCATGAAAGCAAGTAGGCAGAAATAATTATTCTTATTTGAGCCTTGTAGGAACCATAAATGACATATTAATGTCTTATAAAATCTGTCTGAAATCCAATCAATTGAATGATGAAATTAATTTTTATAGTCCATAAGCACAAACTAATAATTACATATCTAAAATTATAGTTATTTTGATAGCGTAAAACTAAAGCAAATGTATCATTATGTAATCTTTTGTTTTTACAGTAAATGAAATTAAAAGTATCTGTCCAAAGTAACACAATTACAAAGCAATGCTCTGAGGAGGGATAGAAAGAGGAAATTGATGAAATGTGCTATGGCATTATGACTCACAAATATGATGTATTTACACAAATCATATATCAGGATATAAATATATTTGAAAAAAAAATGTGTCAAGAAGTCACAGCAGGTATGTTGTCATTTTGACTGGTTTATTGAAGGTAACTATGACACTACTATGCATGTTGACTTAGAAGTGGGTCTATTATGCTCAGGGCATCTAATCTACCTTGTAACAATAAAACCATATGGAGGAGAACAAAATCCAATATGATTTTTCCCGCATTAATTCAGAGAGATGATAATTTTGATGTAGGGCTCTTCCTTTTGAAAAAAAAAGAGACTGGACAAAAAAAATCAGATAGCCCCTTGGGTGTGCATCACTACTGCCTCTTTCAGGGTCAGCAGAAGTACCTCTCTTTCAAAGAGACATTTGTTCACCAAGATGAGAAAAAGATGTTGAGACACTAGAAAGAGTGCAAACAAGAGCAACAAGGACAGGGAGTCATTGCTCACAGTAGCTCATGCCCTCATCACCTCGAGGTTCGATTGCTGCAACGCTCTCTACATGGGGCTACCTTTGAAAAGTGTTCGGAATGCAGCCACGAGAGCCATTATGGGGCTTTCAAGATTCGCCCACGTTTCTTCAGCACTCCGTGGCTTGCGTTGGCTGCCGATCAGTTTCCAGTCACAATTCAAAGTGTTGGTGATGACCTTTAAAGCCCTACATGGTATTGGACCAGAGTACCTCCGGAACCGCTACCGCACGAATCCCAGGGACCAGTAAGGTCCCACAGAGTTGGCCTTCTCCGGGTCCTGTCAACTAAACAATGTCGTTTGGCAGGCCCCAGGGGAAGAGCCTTCTCTGGAACTAACTTCCCCCAGAGATTAGAACTGCCCCTACCCTCCCTGTCTTTCCTAAACTACTCAAGACTCACTTGAGGCATGGGGGAGTTGAGACACCTTTCCCCCAGGCTTTTTTTATACTATGTTTTATGTTTGGTATGAATGTGCTGTTTGGTTTTTTAAATAATGATAGGGTTTTATATGTTTTTTAATATTAGATTTGTTCCACTGCTATATTGTTTTTATTACTGTTGTGAGCCACCCCGAGTCTTCGGAGAGGGGCGGCATACAAATCTAATAAATAAATAAAATAAAAATAAATAAAAACATGATTAAGGGACTGGAGGCTAAAACATATAAAGAATGGTTGATGGAATTGGGTATGTCTAGTTTAATGAAAAGGATTAGGGGTGACATAACAACAGTGTTTAAATATTTTGGGGGCTGCCCCAAAGAAGAGGGAGTCAAGCAGAGGTGGGTTTCAGCAGGTTCTGACTAGTTCTGGAGAACCTGTAGCGGAAATTTTGAGTAGTTCAGAAAACTGGTAAATACTACTTTGACTCGCCCTGCCCTCATTGACCTCCCAAATCCCAGCTGATCAGGAGAAAACTTGCAGTAACCTTCCCCTGGAATGGGGAGGGAATGGAGATTTTATGGTATCCGTACCATGCCATGCCCACCAAGCTATGACCTCCAAGTCACAGTATGCCCACCAAGCTGCACCCACAGAACTGGTAGTAAAAAAAAATTGAATCCCACCACTGAAGTCAAGCTATTCTCTAAAGCACCTGGAGGTAGGACAAGAAGCAATGGGTGGAAGATAATCAAAGAGAAACGCAACCTAGAACTAAGGAGAAATTTCCAGACAATTAGAACAATTAATCAGTGGAACAACTTGCCTCCAGAAGTTGTAAATGCTCCAACACTGGCCATTTTTAGGAAGAGATTGGATAGCCATTTGTCAGAAATGGTATAGGGTTTCCTGCCTAAGTAGGGCTTTGGACTAGAAGACCTCAAAGCTCCTTCCAACTCTGTTATTCTGTTCCATTTAAGACTGCATAAATCTACCCATATGCTCTTTCCTAGGAGGCTTGAATCAACCGGGTGAAGGCATGGATTCATATATATGTGGATAACACCACCGTATTGCCTCAGTCACCTCCACAAATTTTGTGTAGATATTATAAATTACACCATAATACTCTGCTGCTGTCTCCCACTAGAAAACTGAATCTGTTAAAATCTGACATGAACTTCATATCACTCAGAGAACAAAAAGAAAAGGCATAAATATTTTTAATATACTAGTGCAGATTTGAGGGGGAAACCCCGACTCTTAAGTTATTCCTTGATTTCATTTGTATTGGCTGATTAGAATTTTATAGCCTGTACATTTGATCAAAAGCAATCTATGCCATTACATGGAATTATGAAACAGCCTTTTAGTTAATGAAGAAAAACAATTTACCCAGACAAAAACTGTTTTATTTTAGCTTTCAAGATCCCTGTTATTTCTGTCAAGTGAAAAGCATGGAAATCCAATGTCTTTACAAATTATAGACCGTGCACTGAAATTCAGTCAGCTCATTCTGTTGTCTTATTGCACATTCCTAAAGATGTTTCTTTACAGAAAAGGAATGTTTGTTAAAATAGTAAAAAAAAAAAAAAATAAAGTGAAAAATTAAAAAATACAGAAAAAGATTCAGATCCTCAGGCTAGGATGCAAGAAATTTCCAGATAAATTGCTTGAATATTAAACATTTTAGAATTATTTTAATATGTTCATTGTCAATACTCTCAACAATGTCAAGTTTCAATTTCTAAATGACAAATTGTGTATTACCAATATTTTAGCATTTTTTAATTTAAAAAAAAAGTTAAGGAAATATGAAAGTACATCTAAGCCAGTTTGCTTACCCATGTAGCAGAATATATCATCAACAAAATTGTATAGTCTGTCAAATTTTAATTCAGTTGTCATTAGTGCAAAAATAGATTTTATAATATTTTTTAAACAATAAACTGAAATTTCAATCTAAAAATGCAAGATAAAATTCCTGTCTGCCATCATTTCAATTAGTATAGTTCATATTCATACTTATATCTTAAGTAAAGATCCCCATCATCATCCTCATTCAGACTTTGTTAATTTGGAAGATTCCAGCACAAATTATTGGAGGTCTGGCTCATAATCTCTGGATAAGATCTTTGACGTTAGTTATCAGAAATCTCTATTTTGAATAAATGTGTAAGTTGAAATATAACTATGGCCTTTAAAAAATTCTAAATTCTAAAATACATTTAAAATGAATATATTAGGATATAATGCATATAAAATGAATATATAAAATGAAGCATTGCATTAAAATGCTTTTTAAAAAATGTGTCAATCACAGAATCACTTTCTTAAAAATCTGCATGACAGGGAAATGTGGACGAATATATTTTCATAAAATTATTATTTTTTAAATGAAGAAAATGAAATATTAGGAGCAGAAGAACCTAAGTTAATTTATCTCTATGAAAGATTGGCAGGATTTATGTAGCCATATTTTCAACCCTCTATCATTTGTTTGAGATTGTTTTCATTATAGATCCTACCAAGTTAACCTCTAGGATCAGTTCTCATCTCAGTCCATTCAGCACTTAGTGCGGCAAAGAAAGAATTAGTTCTGTCAGGATGGGGAGGGAGTTAGAAGGATCATATTTCATCTGGTTGTTAGCACTCTTCCTGAGAGTTCTTGAGACAGCTTGGGGTTTATCCGTGCCCTCTGGATCACCCGTAAGAGTGCAAATGGGGCTGGAATCTTCTTGGAACTGCTGCTAGAATGATGTTGTAGACACCATTTGGATATTTTCTCTCCCTTTCCCCAGTGTAGGCGTGGCTAATGCAGGACGCCTTGCATTTTCTTTCAATATCTTTCAGTGCAAATTGGTTGCTCTGGGGTGGAGCTCCATTTTCACTACCCCACTGCATCCCCCCCCTTCTGGGCAGTAGTACCCCCCTGCCCCCCATTGAGAGAGGACTGCTCAATGTTAACATAAATAGACTCTTTTACCCCTCTTTCAAACCAATGCTCCAGACGTGGGATTCAGTAGGTTCCAACCAGTTCTGGAGCAGACGGGGTTCCTACTTACTGCCACTACCAATGCAATGTGTGTACATCTCTGGGTGACCGGTGGGCGGGCACACACATCTCGGTGAGATTTTGCTTCTACATATAGGCAGGAAGCAAAATCTTGCTGAGATGCACATGTCCACCCCGAGCTGCATATGCATCGCCATTTCTACTACTGCTGTGCAGTGTGGCCTGTACTGGTAAGGAACCCAATACTGTTCTGGAGAACCACTAGTGGAAATTTTGAGTAGTTCAGAAAATTGGTAAATACCACTTCTGACTGGCCCTGTCCCATCTATTCTGTGAGCTGGCCTGAGTCCATGAGGAGAAGGGCCGTCTATAAATATGAATAAATGAACAAACAAACAAACAAATATTCTCTGCTCAGGAGGAAATAGGGATTTTGCAGTAACTTTCTCCTGGAGTGGGGCTGGAATAGAGATTTATAGTATCCTTCTCCTGTCATGCCCATTAAGCTATACCCAAAAAGCCAAACCAGGCCCAACAAGCCACACCCACAGAACAGGTAGTAAAAAAAATTGAATCTCACCATTGGTCCTCTCTATTTAAAATGTGGACTTTGCGGTCTTCAAAAGAGTGACCTTTATCTTTCAAATGTAGATGGACTGCTGAATCTTGTCTTGATGTGTTTGCTGTCCTATATTGTGTCATGTGTTCAGGAAGCAATTTTTTGCTTCACCAATATACAGATCGGCAATTCTCATTGCATTGCATTGCACATATCACATTGTTCAGTTTGTGTCTCTGTGTTTTATCCATGGGGTGAACAAGCTGCCTTTGTATATTCTTGTGTTTCAAATGTTGTGTTGATTGAAAATTCTTCTGAGCCTTTCAGATATTCTTGCAACGTATGGAGTGACAATGTTTCTTTGTTTGTTATTCCCTTCTTTGTCTGTTATGGAGGAGTTCCTGCGGGATCTTTTTCTGGATTTGATGAAGGCCAGTTAGGTTTATTATTCATTTATTCATTCATTCATTTTGCAGTATGACATTATTTAAAACAAAGCTTTACACCAACAGGAAAGCCATCCAAAGGAAGCAATGATGAAGTAATGTATAATTGAAGAAATAATGCAGAATATGTAATTTTCATGATTTGTGTTATGTTATCATGGTACAAATGATATTAATCATGTATGACATTACTTTTTATTTCATGGATGCTTATACTGGTAATGAGGCAATGAATTTACGATTCAAATCACAAATTAGCATCAAATTAACTCAACTCTTCAAATCAAATTTTATTTTTCCATCAAATTAAATCAGAACATAGTTACTTGTACATACTTTTTTGCTCATGAATTTAAAATCACATATTGGAAAATATTTTTATGCTTAATGACTCTATTAAAATATTTGAAATTAGGAATAATATATATGGATGAATGTTGCATGTTTAATAATTCAGTATCATAACTTGTACATTTATTTGTTATATGATTTTTTGATTAACTTTAGAGATATTATTTCTTAAGTACTTCTTATTTCATATAATCACCTTTCAGAGATTTTTTTGGAAGTTGTTAATAACAATTGTTATTTTATTAATAACATTTATTAATGACTAAGAGCAAAAATTAATCATTTTGCAAAATTGGAAAAATAAATATACAAAAATATTCAAAATTACTTTAGGAAGACAATTTGGAATTGTTTGCATACTGTGTAAATGTGTGGTTTCTGCCACCTTTAAATTGTAAACTCTCTGACAACTCGCTCCTGTAATAAGTAGTCTCACATTTGTATAACAATGGCCATTTCTCTATTATTTCAATAATCAGACTACATTTGCTCATCCAGAAGATACATTTGATTCAATAGAATATTTACCCACCCACTTCCATTAAAATATTACACCAAAATGCATAAACACCATTGCTGTGATAAACTATTTGCATGGCTTTTACTTTTGAGTTATTTTTACATATATTTTTTTTAAAACAGTGTGAATGAAATAAATATGAACATTCTGCATTGATTTCCATTAAAAATACATACAGCTAAAAATTCTCCATTGGCATTGAAGCAATTGGATTACAGTCCCGCTTCTCTACTCTAAATATCTCTATTGAAATGCAGTGCGCTCTTATGTTTATGTAAATTTCAAACCCCTCATTAGCAACCCTGTAGGCAATTTGGATTGGATAGAAGAAAGGGTTAACAGTCTGTCTTAACAGTGTTATTCAAATTTCAGTTATAGAACTCTCATGGGTTAAATGGCTTGCTGCTCAATGTTGGTGTGTATGCATTTAATTCCAATAGTTTTTATTAACCTGCAAATATTTGACTGTACAGGTCAGCTGTTATTATTTTTAAAAGAAAGCTTTAACCCAAAAAGGCTGCTATGAAGGAAATAATTCCATTGCTTCCAGATTATGGATGGGGAAGCTTTACAAATCTAGGAGTTGTTAAATTACAATTCCCAGCATTCTTCACTATTAGCCAGGCAATCTGGAACCACTGTAAGACGAAATACAGCACCATCTGTACATAAAGTCAGATAAGCAAAGTAATGTTTATTCAGTCAATAACAAGAACAGCATCGTCTATAGCAGTGATGGCTAACCGTTTTGCCATCCTCCACCCCTATGCATGCATGTGCAACCCCCGGCATTCTCTCTGCTTTTGGCATGTAATGGCATGCCAAATGCAGCCGCGTGAACAGTCATGGGCATGCCGAAATATGCCCATGTTCCTCAAGCACTCAGTGAACTTCATTGGCTGCCAATTTATTTCTGAACACAATTCAAAGGGATGGTTTAAATCCCTACATGGCATGGGACCAGAATATCTATGGGACCGTCTTCTGTCATGTATCCCAGCAGCCGGTTAGGTCCCACAGAGTTGGCCTTCTCCAGGTCCTGTCAGCCAGGCAATGCTGTCTGGTGGGGCCTAGGGGAATAGCCTTCTCTGTGTCAGCCCCAGCCCTCTGGAATAGCCTTATCTGTGTCAGCCCTGGCCCTCTGGAATCAACTCCCCCCGGAGATTCATACTGTCCCCACTCTCAAAGTCTTTCATAAGGCCTTGAAAACGTATCTCTGCCAACATGTCCGGTGTCACGGAAGTTTTAACATCTACCCTGGCCCATGAGTGAAGAAGGATAGGATTAATGTGGATGATTGGTTTTTAAATATACTGTATAAGGGTTTTAGAATTTATATTTCTATGTGTTTTAGTATAGAGCTTTGTAGCATATTTTAATATTAGATTCATGTTAGTACTTGTTTACTGTGAGCCGCCCTGAGTACCAGGCAGAAGGGCAGCATAGAAATCTGATGAAGGAAGGAAGGAAGGAAGGAAGGAAGGAAGGAAGGAAGGAATGTTGGACCCATTTTTCACCCTCCTCAGGTTCCTGAGGCTTTCTAGGAACCTGGGGAGGGCAAAAATGGCCTTCCCTACCCCTTGGAGACCCTCAGGAAGCCAGAAACACCATCCCAGAGCTTTGGCATGAGCCCTTTACTTACCTCAAATTGGGCCGCTAGAGACTCCTGGGAGAGGAGTGGGATGTGGCCAGCTGAAAATCAGCTGCCCAGTGCACACCCGAGCACTAGAGCTCATCTATGGCAATGACTCCCATGCTCGCAGTTATGGTTGCATGTGCCACCTGTAGGTTCACCATTATGGATTTATAGGAAGAAGTTTAAAAACAAAACAAAAACAGAAATTTAGAAAATTTGAGTACAAATATTTTTCTTTAAATAAAATGAAGTATGCTTATATTTATTCTGTTGAATTTCCAGAACTTCCAATGTCTGATAATAATGTATGTCTGACTGAAATTTTCTTTGATCAATTTTCAATTCAATCACTTTATTGATGACATCTGTAAGATATGTGTGAAACATGCTCAATACATCTGTCTGACATCGTTATCTGGGAAGAGCTCAAATATGTTGATCCCAATGAAGAGGAAAGAGTTCTTGGTACTGGAAATTTATTTATTTTATTATTTATTTATTAGATTTCTATGCTACCCTTCTCGAGGTGACTCAGAGCGGCGTACAACACTAATATAACAATATATAAGAAATCGAATGTCTCTAAAATATGAAAATTTACTAAAAAACATTTAAAAGACCCACATCAACACTCACATACATTCATCCAATCATTTCATATCTCATATTGGCTGGACATGCACAAAGTATGTTCTCATAGAACCAGCAGGAAAAGATTTAAAATCCCACTACTGCTACTCATACTTGTAGACCACCTGCGCCACAATGAGTTTAATGCATCCATTCTTATTTTCTGTAATCTCCCAGCATCCTTTTACACCAACAGTTATGGACTAATCAGGATTGAAATTGAGAAGCAGGTGTTCTAGTGGTTCTTTCTGTACTGTTCAGGAAATTTCTCAGGGTTCTATCTTCTCTCTGTTCCTATTTAGAATCTACATGAAACCACTGACTAAGATCATCCAGTGTCATGGAATTATTTTATGATGTATGTATCACATATATGTCTATCACAAACTGACCTAGTGATCTCCCAAAATTCTTTCTCAATGATTGAAGTCTTTGGTTCAACCCATACAAGATTAAGTAGACATGGATTTTAGAACAATCTCTTCCCCCTTGCCCCAATAATCTGGAGGCATTAATTTTTATCTAAATGACAGAAAACTAATGCACAATTTTAGAGTCTCCTCAGATTTATGACTTCTGCTTGAAGAGCAGATGTTAATTGACCAAGAGCAGATGTTACTTGACAGTTCCATAATATTGTCTATTCTTAAATTTTTCTATCAGTTACACATTCCTTCATCATGCCCCACTTCGACTATTGCAACATGAAATAGTGGGGAAATTTGTCCAGAATGCATTAGCACAAGTAGTTGTGATATAGTATAATAGAATAGAATAGAATAGAATTTTTATTGGCCAAGTGTGATTGGACACACAAGGAATTTGTCTTGGTGCATATGCTCTCAGCATACATTTATTTATTTATTTTTATTTATTTTGTCCAATACACAATGAGGGTTTTAGTGGGTATATATACACATAGTAAAATGCATAATGAAGGTTATAGAGGAGATACTCATAGTAAAATATATCTAAGAAATAATAGAAAATAAGGTATAGTAATAGAACATATCAATGAAAGAATAGAACAAGAGATATAGGAATAGAAGAAAGGTATAGAAGATATAGGAAAGCAATAGGACAGGGGACGGAAGGCACTCTAGTGCACTTGTACTCGCCCCTTACTGACCTCTTAGGAATCTGGATAGGTCAACCGTAGATAATCTAAGGGTAAAGTGTTGGGGGTTTGGGGATGACACTATAGAATCCGGTAATGAGTTCCACGCTTCAACAACTCGGTTACTGAAGTCATATTTTTTACAGTCAAGTTTGGAGCGGTTAATATTAAGTTTAAATCTGTTGTGTGTTCTTGTGTTGTTGTGGTTGAAGCTGAAGCTGAAGTAGTCGCCGACAGGCAGGACATTGCAGCATATGATCTTGTGGGCAATACTTAGATCTTGTATTTGTCAAGAATCATGCGGAACAATACTTAATGATTGCCATAGGGGTCAAATAACCAATGAAGAAACAATCAATATTCAATCTTAGGATACAAGAAACAAGTTACAATCTTAGGATACAAGCAACAAGTTACAGTCATACAGTCCTAAGTGGGAGGAAAAGGATGATAGGAATGATGAGGAAAAACTAGTAGAAATAGAAGTGCAGATTTAGTAAATAGTGTGACAGTGTTGAGGGAATTATTTCTTTAGTAGAGTGATGGCATTCGGGGGAAAACTGTTCTTGTTGTCTTGGTGTGCAGTGCTCTGTAGCAACATTTTGAGGGTAGGAGTTGAAACAGTTTGTGTCCAGGATGTGAGGTATCAGTAAATATTTTCCCCGCCCTCTTTTTGACTCATGCAGTATATAGGTCCTCAATGGAAGGCAGGTTGGCAGCAATTGTTTTTTCTGCAGTTCTGATTATCCTCTGAAGTTTGTGTCGGTCCTGTTGGGTTGCAGCACAAAACTAGACAGTTATAGAGGTGCAGATGACAGACTCAATGAATATTATGCCCATCTGACATCACTACTTTGTGAACTGAACTGGCTATTAGTTGCAAAATATTGGTCATCTCCCACGAATCCTTTCATGATCCAGAGTTGCTCAACTGAACAACTACCTATGTGCAATTATATCTGATTTTTTTCATGAGATCCAGCAGGGTAGACCAGATTTGCCCTTCATGAAGCAATGCCATCAAACCAGAAACTATTCTGCCAGCGTGTCCCAACCGCCTGTAATTACAGGGTAATTAGTCCAAAAAGACACACACCACACGATAGAAGGAAAACCAAAAGTCTTTATCAACATAAAATCAGAAAAAAACTCTCTTTTTAAATGTCAAAGGGATTTTCTGGTACACACAAGACACAGGTTAAATGCAATCCAATTTCTCACCTAGTAACTGGGAAATTGAGTCCAATATCAAGTCCAGAAAGGCCACACACAGTCTTGAACAGGGAAACAGCAAGACCACCATCTTGATGAAAGTATGAATCAGATAAACTTCCACAACGCTAAACCAGCACGCTGCTCTTTTTATCTGTAGCATTAATTACAGCAGCCCCACCCAACCACAGGTGGTCTCACTTATCTCCTGTAATAATCCTTCAGTTGTTCTCTCCTATGCATCACTCTACGCATGCGTGGGTCCGTCATAAGTTCTTGTTCAGAATCCAGGGATGATAAGGATGATTGATCTCCTCCTGGGCTGTCTGCCAATCTCCCCTCTTCCCTGCCACTCACACTTCCTTTGTCAGAGGAGACTTGTTGGGAGCTTCTATCGGGAGCAAAACAGGCCTGCGGCATGTGGATGTTTCCCCCACATCCACCTCTACATTCCTTGGGGCAGGAGCTGGGCCAGAACCAACCACAACAGAAACCATTCCTTCTTTGTCATAGCACATGCTCTTTCCAATAGCTTATTTTTTAAGATATGGATGGCCCAGTTCCCGTTTAAACTTTAAAAACTCAGCTTTTCCCTTTATTGCTGAGTTAGGATGTCAAATGAATGTGTCTGGAAAATGGTTTAGGACTATTTAACATTTGTTTTAGGTCTTGATTTGTGGCATTTTATTTTGTGTTGTGGGTTTCTTTTTTATTTTTATGTTAGTCATTCAAAATTGCATTTGCAAGATGAGCAGCCAGAAAAATCATTTAAGTAAGATACAATAAATAAAATCATATCCATGACAAATAGAGAAATGCTGCCAGTAGGAACTAAATGTGTAAAACCAGAATGTAATGTAATACTGTCAATTTCTTATTTGAATATTTTAACAAAATGTTAAACAATCCGGGATTGTTTATTATATTAAATAATGGAAATGTCAAAACTGAAGAAAAATTGAAAAGTGACTTGAAATATTTCTTTAGGGAAAATGATCTCTCAGCAAAATAATGGAGATAGGATAATTCTACTTAGTTAATTGCACTGTAAAGTGAACTATGACAATATTAATAGTAGTTTACTCATTTTTTTCTCTTTCTCATTAGATTTATTTATTAGATTTTTTAAAATATAATAGTGTCAGCATTAACCCTCCCCTTCTCATTCTTTCTTTTCCTCCCTATGCCCTTCTTCAATCTGACATCATTTATACAGCGTATTCAAATTGGCTGAAAAGGCTTCAAATAAGGTTAACAGGTGTTGGGCGGTGAGGATGGAAGAGATCAAGGTATCCATTCCCCCCCCCCCACTTTTCTATATTACTTTACTCAACTTCACAGTGGGGAGAAAAATAATAGGCAATTTACATCAGGGTAAATCATTGCCAAACTCTGCAATAAATCACTTAGATAAGAAAACTTTTACAACTGTTTGTAGATATTAAGTCAATAATGAAAGAAACTTTGTTCCAGCTTTGTACTTCTGCCAGCAGGTTTCTAAAACATCTGCTCTCATAATACGGCACAAGCAATAGTTGTTGCAGGTTAGGCTAGTCCATAATAGAAGTAAATGTATTTTTAAATGCCAGGTCCTAAAAGAAGACATATCTTCTTGGTATCTAATTATAAAGGAAATAGATTTCATGTCACCCCATCAGCAGTTGTGCAGTTTTGAGGAGAGCTTGAAAGGTCACGATCCATACCTTTTACTCTTAACTAATTTAAAGGGTTTTTTTATGAGAGGAAGAGTGGGAGGAGGAGAATATACATTCTAGGGGGGGGGGAATCATTATTTTCAGTTGTGAAAAATTATATGCTTGATTTCTTTAAACAATAAATAAATGAACCATTTTCTCAGTTTCATTCCATTTCATTCTAGGGCAGAAATGTCACCCTATATCTCTAGAACTATATAATGTAGAAAAGGTTCAGTATTTTTTCCACCAGATCTCATTCAAACTTGCCATTTGTTTTCATCTTTTAACATTTTTGTTATACAAGAACAGAATTTCAGAAAAAGCTGCTCTGGGTGAGTTGGGAAAGGTATATCTGTATATGATCAGTTTAACTCCGCATTCATTTTCTAAGGAGACTATTGCATCCCTGAACTGGAACTACCATAGCTAGACTATGAAAATCCACCCAATCTTGGATGTTTGGGTCCAAACCAGGAAAGCTAATAATGGTAACTTATCATTAGCAACTTAGATACATACAAAAAAGTTGCTTCTTTGCCTTGGAATCATACGATAGTGTCATGATTCCATATTAAACATTCATTTGTGTTAAGGAAGCACTGTCTGGCATGATATTTCAGAGCAGGCAGTGCCTCCTAAACTCAAATACTGTACATATTTTCCTGAATCATCACTGTGCCATTCCAGGAACTGAAGGTTCAGCTTCAATTCAACTCAGCTTCAGAAGTTATAACTTCATGCAGTGTGATTGTCTGCACTCCAAGGTACTTTTTAAGTTTCAGATTCAAAATTCTACCCAGATCTAATAATCTTAGTCTGGCTTCACTTAAAACCCAGGAAATGAAATCAGAATGAAATCCTTCCCAGTGCTCTCCCCAACTGAAAAATATAACAGGAAATCATTAACAACAAAAACATTCTCCAACAATAAAGTAATATCATCTCTATGTCCATCAAAAAACAATCTCCAAGAGCAACTGGAAAGAAATTTATCATCTTTCAGAGAAGCAAACATTTACAAAATTTTGGCATAGCATTACCTAAAGCTCTCCCTCCCCTTTATAATTATATTTTGACAGAGACATTATTTATCATCCTTTTCATCAGTATCTGGAAACCTTCAGCTGTTGCCAGGCCACCACAAGGCCCACAGCCTATGCCTGGCTTTAGCAGTGCCAGACCAGTAACCACTCTTTTGATTTCTAAGTGTCTCCAATCTAGTGGCTTTGCTGCACTGTGGAAATTAAAGGAATAGCCTGAACCAGGCACTCTGATTATAGCCCATCAAGGCTTGCTACAAGTCATTTTGCCCAGAGGCTCCCTTTAAGCTGAATCCAACTTGATATTTTTAAGTACAACATTCTACTTTTCTGCTCCGAGAAAGAATTCCTTCCAAACCAACTTAATTAGTCCTATAAGCAACTTAAACCTGCTGACTCCTGCTTCATTTTTTTTAATCAAACGAGAGCCAGCTAAAGAATAATATAAAATTGATTTGATAGGTTTTTTTAAACCTTATATTCTTTTCGGGTCTTATGTGACCCAAAATGAAATTTGAGATCCTGTACAATTTTTTTCCTGCAGATCTGAAACGTGATTAAATGATTTTGCCTCATTTGAGCGGTTCTTACTATGAGTGGTTTTTTGGTTTTTGTTTTAGTTTTTGCTGGGTGCAGTTACTATACAGATGTACTGTTTCGGGTCTATTTGACCCGAAGAGTTTTACATGTCTGAAACTTGTGCTTAATTGACTTTTATAAGGTCTGAAACTTGTGATTGATTTACTTTTCCTCATTTGAGGGGTTCTTACTATTAGTGTGGGGTTTTGGGGGATGGGTGTTGGGGTTGGGGGGGGTGGTTTACCTGTTGCTACGTGCTGATTGTTACACTTGTACTATTTGGGTCAATATTTACCAATAGCAACAGGTAAAACACACACACCCGTACCACCCAAATAACCCACACTCATAATAAGAACTCTCAAATGAGGAAAAGTACATCAATCACAAATTTCAGACCTGTAAAACTCAATATTCACCCGAACAGTACAAGTGTAACAATCAGCAGGTAGCAACAGATAAACAACCCCCCCCAACCCCAACCCCAAAAAACCACACTCATAGTAAGAACCCCTCAAATGAGGAAAAGTACACCAATCACAAATTTCAGACCTGTAAAAGTCATTTAATCACAAGTTTCAGACTTGTAAAACTCTTTGGGTCAAATAGACCTGAAACAGTAATTACCTTTTTCTGAAAAAATAAAAATAAAAATTATTTTTTAATTTCATCAATCATGCTCACGTACAGTTTACTAATGAAATAGGTATTCAAAAAGTCACTTACACTAGCTAAAATGAACATTTAACCCTGATGTTACATTCGGACCCGGAAAAAACACGTGTGTAGTAATTACGAACAGAACAGCAGAGTTAATTCAAAATTGTATTATGTTTAGAAGATAGGTAACAAATATAACATAGAATTGACCATTCTAATTAATGTTTCTGGTTTAGGATTGATTTTTACAGGAAGAAGCATTTAAGAGATGAAAAGTGGAGTTTGTAACTCTTGATTTATTCCTAAAACATTTCCTGAGTTGGAAAGGACATTTAGGTCATTAACCAGCCACCTGCTCAGGAAAGAAATTTAAATTAGGAACTGGTAGGACCGGCTTTCTCACTTATGCAATGATTTCTAAACATTGTCAGCCCTTGAATTGTTTCACAAATTAGTTTAAACCAGATATTGTTAAACTCAGCTATCAGTATTGACTATATTATTTGAGACAAGAGAAACAGCTCTGTATCAAATCAAGAGAGGTTGCAGTCTTGATGTTAAATCAATGTTTCTCAAACTTGTCAGCTTTAAGTTGTATGGACTGTGATTCCCAGAATTCCCCAGGCAGAATTGCTTGCTAGGGAATTCTGGTAGTTCAGATTGATACAACTTAACGTTGACAAATTTCAGAAACACTGGTTTAAACCAATGCTCCCTATCCTGGCTTTTTAGAAGTTATTTTCCTCCTGATTCTGCTACTCTGACATTTAGCAATAGAGAACCAAGATTTTTCCAGAATGCCTGGCCGGTGCTTCACTCCCCGGCCCGGATTTGCTGCAGGGCCAGGGAGACACGGTCCTCCGGCGTAGCCGCCATCTTGGGGCCGAGATCTCACAAGATTTCACGAGATCTCGGCCATTTTCGGAGGCATCAGCCATAGCCGACGACATCATCGGGCGTGGAGCCTGCCAGCCATATAAAAAGGGCTGTGCGGGCTTGGGGCCTCCTTTTCGCCCCGACGACAACAGAGCGAACACCCACCTGCCCTCCCTATCTTTCAGTGTGCCACTGTGGGTCACCCTTAGGGGTCCGAATAGGAATTTTTGGCGGTCTCTGCATTTTCTGCGACTGTTTTTTTGCCTATTTCACACTGCGGTGACGGATATGCGGTTAGGGGTGCTTCGCCTCCTGTTTCGGCTAATTGGCTTACCTCTGGTCATTTGGGTAGGCAGGTTAGGGGCGGAAAACCGAGTGGTGTTTAGCAACTGCGTGTTCTCCGTTGGGCATCTTTGGGGATGATTGACAGGTTCTCTCCAAAGGCTCATGGTGCTAACGGCCTGAGCAATTGGGGGGAACCTGTCTTTGGGTCGCACCCATTTCTTCCCCTTGTAGGGGTTAGATGGCGAGACCTCCCACATGCAGGTGCATGGCAGAGATCCAGGTGAGGACGGGGCCCTTCACCTGGATCAGCATGGAGCTACGCCCATAAGTTGCCCCGGAAGTTTTTCTGACGTCCTTTTCCGCCCCGGAAGCAATTGTTTGACCCTGTGGGTCCTTGTTAGGGTTATATTTAAATTTATGCTAATTTAACGAATAAATTATGCAAATTTAATTAATTAAAAATGACCCATTTTAAATCCAGCTCTCTGTGTCCGTGTCGTTACTCCGCCTCTGCTGCAAAGCCCTGGAGTGTAGTTTCTCCATGGTGAATACCTTAAAGCAGCTGTGTCAAGTTGGTGGCCCACAGGACGAATGCCTCATGTATAGGCCAAGCTCACTTCAGCTACATGAATGGGAAAAACATCACAAAATGTCATGTGATAGCAACATGATGTGGCAATTTTGACACCTGTGCTTTAAAGTATGCACTTTCAAATGGAAACTAAAACTCTGGAGCCTGAATTATGATGTATCTTTTATTTTAAGTAAAAAAGAAATTCAAGAAGGATTCCTGACATAGTTCAGTGAAATGAAAAAGAGCTTTTAACATGTGTCTCTCCATAGTTGGAATTCAGTCTAGCCAAAAAATCAGTAATTAAAAGGGTGGGAGATGTTTGAAGAAATAGAGATAAAGTTAGTAGAATTGTTGCCAAATGACCTGAATTTTAAATCTCACAAGCAGCCTGCGTCTCTTTCAGAACAAATACCTGGAGAAATGTAGTTGCTGTTTCCTATATTCATAGGAATTCAAAGTTCCCAATGATTAAATGCCTCTTTTGAAAGAGGTCGATTATTTGTTTGTTTGTTTGTTTGTTTGTTTGTTTGTTTGTTTGTTTGTCCAATACACAACACATATTGAAGAGAATAGACATGTAGTAATATATATAAAGAAAAGGATAGAAGAAAATATATAAAAATAGAGGAGAAGATATATGAAAGGAAGAAAAGATATATGAGATAAAGTAGAGACAATTGGACAGAGGACAAAAGGCACACTGGTGCACTTTTGTTCGCCCCTTACTGACCCCTTAGGAACCTGGAGAGGTCAATCATGGATAGTCTAAGGGAAAAATGTTGGGGGTTAGGGGTTGACACTACTGAGTCTGGTAATGAGTTCCATGCTTCGACAACTCAATTGCTAAAGTCATATTTTTTACAGTCAAGTTTGGAGTGGTTAATATTAAGTTTGAAACTGTTGCGTGCTCTTGGGTTGTTGTGGTTGAAGCTGAAGTAGTCATTGACAGGCAGGATGTTGCAGCATATGATCTTGTGGGCAATACTTAGATCATGTTTTAGGCGTTGTAGTTCTAAGCTTTCTAGACCCAGTATTGTTAAGCTATTTTTGTAGGGTATTCTGTTTCGAGTGGAGGAGTGAAGGGCTCTTCTGGTGAAGTATCTTTGGACATTTTTGAGGGTGTTGATGTCCAAGATGCGGTATGGATTCCAGACAGATGAGCTGTATTCAAGGATGGGTCTGGCAAACGTTTTGTAGGCTCTGGTGAGTAGTGTGAGATTGCTGGAGCAGAAGCTGCGTAAGAGCAGGTTAACAACTCTAGAAGCCTTTTTGGCGATATTGTTGCAGTGGGCTTTGGCCCTTAGGTCATTTGATATTAGTATTCCAAGGTCTTTTACTGAGTGGGGGTTGGCTGTGAGATTTTGTTTATTCAGTTTATATATGAGGTTCGGGTTCTTTTTGCCGATGTGGAGGGTAGAGCATTTGTATTTGAAGTTGCCAGGTGTTAGACCAATCTGAGACAAAGTCAAGATGTTTTTGGAGAGTAGATGTGTTGTCCGTGATGTTGAAAAGTTTTATTTTTTATTTATTTATTTGTTTTATTTATTCTATTTTTTATGCCGCCCTTCTCCTTAGACTCAGGGCGGCTTACAACATGTTAGCAATAGCACTTTTTAAAAAAAACAGAGCCAGCATATTGCCCCCACAATCCGGGTCCTCATTTTACCCACCTCGGAAGGATGGAAGGCTGAGTCAACCTGGAGATAGTTTTACATCATTGGTGAAAAGAAAACAGTTGCTTGTGATGTGATCACAGAGGTCGTTGATGTAGAGAATGAAGAGAGTAGGACCTAGTACGCTGCCCTGGGGAACACCACTTTTGACAGGTTACAAGTCAATGAAATTCATATTGAAGTGGAGTTTGTCTGCAGTTCTATCCCACCTGAGGCTGCATACCCCAGAACTGATCTATTACAATCTATCAATCCATTTTTAATTATTATCACAATACTGAGATATTCCAAATATAAGACATTTTGAGTTGAATTTTAAAAAAATAACAGGATAAAAATGAAAACAACCTTGGAACCTGAAGACTACATCAAAAATATATTAAGGTGAGTGTATATCAAATGAACATGCAATTATACAATTTTCCCACATTGCTTCAAACAGTTTAAATGGCCAACTAATAACTTTGGGGTCTATTTTTATAGATTTACTAGTGACACTGTTTGAAATGGAAACAATACCCTTCCATAGAGCTATTTAATTCATGTCCTTTATTTGAAAATCAAGGGGCCACAAGTTAATATCAGAATCTCATGAAGTGGTTTGAAATGATAATCCTATCTTCATATAAATAAAGTTTTCATGACATAGCAAAGACAATGGATGATCAAGGACATAGAATGGAAATTAGTAATTTTTGTATCCTTGTTGGGCTGTGACTTTTCTTGCTTATACAAAAATCCTTTTTAGTTGTACAGAATTTCATTCCTTGTGACTAGATTGCATATTTAATGCCAAAAATGGTTTAAAAGAGAAGATAATCAGGTTTTGCATTATAATTCATTCATGTACCATGGCTATTAAAAGTACATTTATTTTCTACAGATTCTACCATTTGTATCTTATCTAATGTTTCTACATAAAGAAATTAAACAAATGTAAAATATTTAAAACCACAAGGAAGAAGTGCAAGGAAAAGAGAAATACAAAACTCTTGGAAGCAAAAAAGGTCTTAGAAACTGGGTCTTGATTTGTTGTACATTAACATCATATAATAATGCCTTGGCCTAAATAACTTTCAGTGTTTTAACCAAATTACCCTTTAAATTAAATTAGCAGCCAACTGCCAGATGCTTTCCTCATTTATGTCCTCTGTAATTCAAATTCCTTCTTAATTTAAACAAGTGAGATGCTATAAATGTCTCTTTAGTTTAAAAGAAACAGACATGTATTGTTGTTTAGCAGAAGAGTGTCAAGCATTTATTGCAGCAGTGGATTGCTCCCGGTTCGGACCAGTTCATAGAACTGGTAGTACTGGTGGTGGGAGCCTCCACTCTTCCACCTAGGATGCTTGTTCTGTGCATGCGCAGAAGCATCGCATGCAAGCGCACATGCAAACCAGTAGTAAAGGGTTTTAGAACACACTACTGATTTATTGGGTCATGGAGTCACAGCCCCAAAGCTCATGGCAACCTTACAAGAGCAGGGCACAAGTCAATCATGAGCACAACTGAGATGGTGAAGCTTTCCCTAACATCTTTCCTTCTTTCCTAATTTTGATGGGAAAAGATAAGCAGATAAGACATATGCATAGTAACATATCATTTTTGAATATTTTCAGGTTTTTACTTTTAATTTTGGATTAAAAATACATTTGTATATTTTATACAACATTTTTGGATTGTACATAGCTAATGTTATTGTAAGAAATTCCTATCAAATGTTGCATTGCTAACGTATTACAGTATTCATAATATTACTGTTCTGCCAGGCTCTCTCGTATGAGCCTCCCGAAAATTCAAGGGTACAAATTTCAGACACACACACACATTTGAAAATTCAAAACAATGTTCTTTATCACAAAATTCAAAAGAAACAAAGCACCCTTTTTGTATTGCAAAGAGCACTCGTCCCAAACAACCTTGTAGGCTGTACAATTCCCTTAATCAGTCCTTAAATACTTAGCTAGCAGCTGTGAAGAAACGTCACAGCCCTCCTTCTTCCAACGAAGTGAGACACACACACTTTGCTCTGCTTTGGTTTCAAAGGGGTGAAAAATCAACAAACAAAGTCCGGAAAACAGCAAAACACGGTCCTGAAGAACTGTGATCAGATAATCTTCCACAACGGCCAAACCAACATGCTGCTATTTGTGTCAGCAGCTCTAATTACTAGAGCCCCACCCAAACACAGGTGGCCTCTCTTATCTCCTGTAATATGTCCTCAATTGGTCTCTTCTATGCATAACTCTGCGCCTGCATGGGTCCAAGACTTCCGCATCCGAATCGACTGAAGATAATGGAGATTGGCTTCCTGGGCTGTGTGCCAAGCCTCCCTTTTCTTAGTCACCCCCACCTTGTTCTTCCTCCAAGGAAACTGCACTACCTGCCTCTGTCGGCAATAAAACAGGCCTATGACATGTTGATGTTTCCCCTGCATCCACCTCCACATTCCTTGGGGCAGGAGCTGGGCCACAGCCAACCACAACAATTAATGAATCCTGTTTTAAAGTTTCAGAAATGATTACATCAGGATTTTTTTAAAAAAACTTTAAGAGACAATTAACTTTAATAATACTGATAATTATATTATTGTGATTTACCAGCTCTTCTTGAAGATTCAACACAAATAAGGAATGCTTCTAATCTCCTTAAAAAACAAGCTGTCATCTATGTGTTAATCTGCCAGAAATGATCTCTATTATCTCTTATAATGTTCTTCCATTTTCCCAAGTAGCAATAAATTATAATTTAATACTATAGAGACTTTACTCCTTCAGAAAAGGTAGCCAAGGGGTATTGCAAAACGTATTAACAATCAATGCATATTTTGTTTGCAAGATTTTGTCTTGTTTTCATTATGCCTATTTTTACTTGTCAGATAAAACATAAAATGTCCATATAGATTATGAAAAAGAATGAGAAAATTCAATCCTGTCCATTTGAAAAGAAAAAAAATATCTTTTGTCTTTCCCCCATGTTTACATTTCCAAACCTGCTAATAAAAATATTTATTAAATACATTATAGTGCCCCATGTTTTAATTTTATAAGTTAGGAGTAGAAGAACACAGAGACAAAGAAAACACTGACTATACTCATCATGTTTGTAAAAGTATTTAATAGAACTGGATAGATAAATATTCTACTTTAATTGGGTACATGATCCAGATCAGGACATTCTGGCTCCTTTCTTCTCTGGAGTAGAAATTTTAAGTTTGCAGTGTATCTTTTAATTTATAGCTAATATCACACATAATTCTTTTCTTAGAAAAGTCATAACACATACCTAGTTTGTTCCTAATATTATTTTTATGCCCCAATTATTCCTCAAATCAAACTTAATTTAAGAGCCATTGGTTTTAACTGTCCTGACTATATATCTAGGTCATTCTTTTCAGCTGTGTTATGGAAGACAAATACAATATTTTTTCAAGTATAAGACACAGCTTTTCCCCCTAAAAGAGGATGGAAATGTTCGTGCCTCTTTTACACCGAGTACAGCCATTTTTGCTGTCCCAAAGCCCCACCCCTGGGTCCTATTTTTGGATCGAGGATCTGGATAGCCTGCAGAGAGCTTCTGCGTGGTGGGGGAGGGCAAAAGTGCCCCAATTTTTTGCAAAAAAGAGGGTATTTGTGGCCTTTTAAAAAAAAGGAGGCATTTTTACCTTCCTCAGCCAATTTTTGTGAAAAAACAATGTTTTTCACAAAATCAGGGCCATTTTTGCCAAACCCCAGCACCCAGGAGCTCCCTGCAGGCTTCCCAGACCCTTTGCCTACCACATTTTTGTGAAAAAATGGGCAAAAAATGACCCGTTTTTCACAAAAACTAGGCTGCTTTTGCCTTCTAATTACCCCATCCAGCATGACTGGAGGAGGAATTCTCGTAGTTGAAGTCCACTAGTCTTAAAACTGTCAAGTTTGAAGACCCCTGGGTTAGGGATTAGGGGTGCAAGGATCTTCAAACCTGGCAAGTTTAAAACTTGTGGGCTTCAACTCCCATTCCTGAGCTAGCATGACTGGAAGAGGAATTCTGGGAGTTGAAGTCCACAGGTCTTAAAAGTGTCAAGTTTGAAGTGTGCATGTTTGAAAAAGTACAGTGGTACCTCAAGATACGAACCCCTCGTCTTACGAACAACTCGTGATACGAACCCGGGGTTCAGAAAAATTTGCTGCTGGGAAGCCGCGCGGCTGTTTTAAAAGGTGACAGCCGGCCTGGGGGGCTTCCCAGCAACCTCCCGAACCCCGAACTTTTGCCGAACGTCCGGGTTCAGGGTTCGGGAGGTTGCTGGGAAGCCCCCCAGCCCGGCTGTCACCTTTTAAAATAGCCGCGCGGCTTCCCAGCAGTCGCCGAATGCCGTTTTTTGCGGGGGGGGGGTTGGTTTCACGGATTAATTGACTTTACATTGTTTCCTATGGGAAACAATGTTTCGTCTTACGAACCTTTCATATTACGAACCTCCCCCTGGAACCAATTAGGTTCGTAAGACGAGGTATGACTGTATTCATGTTTGTGAAAAGTATTCTGCTACACTGGTATTTTATTAAATAATATATTACTACATCATTTGGTTCAGAATACTTTTTTCCTTGTTTTCCATCTCTAAAATCGAGATGCGCCTTATATTCTGGTATGCATAGTTCCCTCTAAGCTGAGCAGGTGAGCAATCGCTCACTTAAAAATCATCATCAACTCAGAGTTTTCCAAACCTGCCCAGAAGCCGAGAGGGAAATTTTATTATTATTTCTGTGTCGCCCAGTCCCGAAGGGACTGCCGCTCAGACACTATACCCCAAAAATTTTTTAGAGAGAACACTGCTGGTATGTCTTATACTTCGAAAAATATGTTACTTCCGTACATACTTATATATGGTATTCAGTGTAGGGTTGCTCCTTTTTCAGACCGCTTCTTAGAACTGGTAGCACTGATGGCAGAAGGCTCCACCCACCCATCCAGAACTCTTCTGCGCATACGCAGAAGCACACGTGCGAACTGGTAGCAAAATCATTTATAACCCATCATTGAAAGGTAATAGGACTTTGAAAATCAGTAGGAATCAGCAATATGTTTGAAGTTGCAAAGAGAAAAATGTTTAACTAAACTGATTCAGGCTACCTCAGAAGTAAAATTTTTTTTTTTTGCCTTCCAAGAGACCTAATCCTAGATGTTTAGATTACAAAATATTGGTTTAAGAGCTCAGAGATCCTAACTAGTTCTGTTTTCTATAATCTATAATGATGTAATTAAGCCTGGAAACAATTCTGAATCAGAAAAAAAACAGGAAACCCTTTTTTTAAATTCAAGATTAAAAGAAACATTAAAAAATAAATTACAAGTATTTTGCAAATTAAAAAAATGCAAAAAGTCTCAAATGAGAGGCCAATATTAATGTAAATTAAGTGAAATTACTTTCAACATACAGGGACAAACTGTATTTTCTTATGGGGAAATGCAAGTTATTCAAATTAATAGCATCAATCAAAGGGAAAAACAGAAGAAAAAGATCAGCTAGAGTCCAGCAGGGGGTTAAATAAATCAGCAGCTCAGCCTGCTTTAAAGATAAACAGCAGACTAAAACAAAAAGCAAATTTAAAACCCAGGCATGCTTAAGAAAATGAACTTCCAAATTGAAGATGGGTGACCAGAGACTTTCCAACCACTGCCAAAGCGAACTGGAATCTTCAAGACTTCTCTTTCCAGACAGGTCCATAACTATCCAAAAACCAAATTGGTTCATTCTTAAGTCTTCCCATTCAAATCCAAGGGTCAGCACTTCCAAAAAACCAGCTTTGCAGCAAAATCAGCAGATTGTTGTCAAGAGAGAAAAGAGCTCTTACTGTTCAGCAGCCATCTTGGGGAGGATCTCTAAACTCCCCCCAGTGACTGTCCAGTCCCTCCAAACATGTCAATACAAACCTATATCTTGGTAAGTTAGGCACAAACACTAGGTAGCATGTATCAGATAATAAAACTTTTAAAAATCTATATGCAAAGTATTTGTGAAAGTGGTAAGGTACTGGACTTAAGCAGAGGTAACTTTCTCCTGGTTCAGGCCGGTTCACAATGATGTCATGGAACCAGTTCAGTTGGTGCTTGTCTGTGGCCACTGCCATCTTTTATTTGAATTTTTTATATTTTTTTGAATTTTTATTTTCTTTTGAGCATGCTCAGAAGCTGAGTTTCCGTCACCGTCATGCAGTCACCATCTTATTTTTAGTTTCTTTTGCCCAGGTATTTTGGCACTGCACATGCAGGAGGAAGCGAATTGGCAGCGAGGTAAGTTAGAACCCACCTCTGGACATGACCAGGAAAACATAGATCGATCCTCTCTTGACTATTTGACTCTCTCAGCCAAATCAATTTTATTGAATAGTTTATAGTATGTAGGAGAGAGGGGGGAAGAGAGATAGGGGGCACAAAGAGCACTTTATCAGAAAAAATAACCCCTTCTCTGCTTTCCTCTTCCACCAAATTCTAGAACTTAGTGTTCAGTGTAAGCTTTCTCTCTAGAACCTTTATACTGTTGCACCAGAAAAAAAAAATTAATAGTGGTCCTTTAAAACAGTGGTTCCCAACATAGGGCCTATATCACACAGGAGGGCAATTTTTAATGGGGGAACCTTGTTTAAACCAAGTTAATGGCCTTTTAGGCTTCTTCCCATAAGGACTTCTGTGTCAATAGTAAGATTTATATGTTTCAGGGAGGGGCATCAGGATTTTAGAGTTGCTTAGGTGGGCATCAGCAAAAAAAAAGATTGCTTAGGTGGACATGGGCAAAAAAAAGTTTGAAACCACTGTTTTAAAAAATAAATGTGACATAGTTGCATGTCCATTTTGTTAAGTTATTAAGGTTTGTTATGATGCTGCATACTTTGACTTCAATTACAACATGCAATATTGCAGAATGCCCTCAGAATAGGATTGTTGAAATCCATCAGTAATAGAAGCTATATCTGGATGGAATAAATTGATGACTCATAAAGTTCACTATTGACAAAGTTTTATCAGTTATTTTTAGCCTATCTTTGTCTTTAAACCACCCTAACATTAAACAAGATGAGATAAATACTTTTTATCATGTGAATAAAGATATGAACAACTAGCAGGTAAAATTTGTCTCTGATTGAAAAAGTGAGTTTATGTGCAAATATTTACCACAATCTGCTTATTATGCTTAACAGAAACATTTTGGGATTGTTCTACATTTGACATATACTGTTCAAAAAATAAAGGGAACACTCAAATAACACATCCTAGATCTGAATGAATGAAATATTCTCATTGAATATTTCATTTGCACAACTATTCCATTTGCACAACACCAACAAGTGAAATTGACTCTCAATCAGTGTTGCTTTCTAAATGGACAGTTTATTTTCACAGAAGTTTGATTTACTTGAAGTTATATTCTGTTTTTTAAGTGTTCTTTTTATTTTTTTGGAGCAGTGTATCTTTCATTTATTAAGGATTTAATAAATACTTAATACTGCAGAGAACGTTGCATTAATTTTCTTTATTTCCATTTTTTTTTCTTTTTAAGAAACTGCTAAAACTGCTTCCTTTATAGCCAGCCATCCATACATAATCCTCCAGGATTTTTGACCAAAAAACCCCAACAATCCCTGAAGCTAACATTTTCAGGGTTTATAAATTGGTTTGATTTATTTCTGTCTCTAAGGCCTAAAACCATTTATTAAAATAACAAAACATTCTCCAATGCTGGTGATGGAAGAACAAAGTCTCCCCGTTGACTGTCTGGTGAGGGTTGACAGATGGCCAAATGGGGTGATAGATTTGATTTTAATGTGTCTTAAGAGAGTAAATGAACCAAAGGCAATCTTCATCTCATGTGAAAAGTTGGATTTTTGTGTGGCTTGTCTGCAACACTGAAGTGCAATTCTCACAGCACTTCATTGATTTTCCAATCAAGCATTACCATTCAGATGGCAAAAAAACCAGGGTCACACTACTTTTATAAAGGTTTTTCTGCCTCCAGCAGTACACCACAAGAGCTCACAAGAACTAGGATGCAGGCTTAATCTGATTTGGCTTATTCAGTTTTTCTGTATTCTACCAGTCTTCCCCACCTTTTATAGCAAGGATGTCAAAGAATATTTTGTGATTTCTTGAAGACTGTCAAGAATGCATGTGATAGGACAGACTTTGGTATCACCCATGGTTGCATAAAAGTGGCAAGCGATAATATAATATGAGATCTTCAGCAAACTCCCCAATTTGAATTTAATTTAATTTGGTTTTTATCTTGCCTTCCAGTGGCAGTGGTTTAAAAATAATGAACGATGATTTTTCATATGATTCAAGCACTTAAAGAGTAGGGGTTTTAGTTGTAAGAGAAATGTTAACAGATTAAAAAAAGAAAAGTTATGACCCATTCAAGTGTATTTTACTATGCTATAGACAATGAATAAGTATCCATTCCTAACTATAATAGTGCCAAACTATGACATTGCAAAAAAGTATGCAGGGAGTCATTTCAGCAAACATAGTTCAGTGATGTTAATAATAAGCTCAGCAAGTTAAAACCATCAGTTCTAACTAAAACTAAAACTAAAATTACTTCTTTAGTTCCTTTTCCCCAAAAAACTTGTAAAAGCAGCATTGAGAATATGGTCCCTTAGGCCATTGTTTGGCTTTATAGCTTTGAAGCTTTAAAAAGTAATATAAATTCTTTGAGTAGTGATTGGTTCCTGTTGGTTTG
The DNA here is from genome assembly GCF_031021105.1 of Erythrolamprus reginae. NCBI lineage: Eukaryota > Metazoa > Chordata > Lepidosauria > Squamata > Dipsadidae > Erythrolamprus > Erythrolamprus reginae. Next base: position 212,543,199 of record NC_091952.1, on the reverse strand, counting down.
GTAGATACTTTCAAATCACTTTCTTGTCAGCAAGATGCAAGTAGTTTGCTATTATCTTCTTCTGGAATGTATTTATTTGCTGTTGGTTTTGTTGACTTCCCAGGCTGATCTACAGCCATGGGAATTCTTGGCAGTCTCACAAGTAAGTATGAGCCAGATTCCATCCTATTTAGCTCTTTAACATCAGCTAAGTCCTGCTAGAGAGCCAAGCTTTTCTGACTTTCTCTATAGCCCACATTCATTTTAATTGTTCTCTGCTTTAATCTATTAAATGGCTTTTTAAGCATATTGCAACATTTTAAAAAAAATTGAAGATAAATCTTCAATAACACAGAAAGAATTTTTAAAGCATTTTATGAGGAATGATTCACCCTCAAATGCTGCTGCATTGCCTCATTGTGATAGGGATATGTTCCTGGTAAGGATCAGCAAAATGCCAGGATTTTATATCTCTTGATCAGTTTTATAATGCTGGGAAATATAAACATGAAGGGAGAGAAAAATGGGACATGCTTGAGAGTAGCAAGATGGATGGAGAAAATCACAAAGCTGTACATTGAAAAGACCTGTTGGGAGACAGTTCATTCTGGATAAAACATACTTACGTAATCTTAAAAATTGATAGACCATCATCACCATCATCACCGTTGTTATTACTGTTGTCTTCTTATTTTATTCATTCGTTCATTCTTTCATTTGTTCATTCAGTTAGTTAGTTTTCCCCAAGCTGATACTTTGTAAAGATATTAAGATTCTGGTTCCTAGAATTGATAGAAGATTCCTAGAAAATAACCAAAATAATCTTTTTTAAAAAATAAATTTTATATATAAAAAATAAATTTTATTTATTTTTATATATAAAATAATACACACAACACAAAACAGTGCACAGTGAATTGTGCTCCTGCCACCCAACAACAACCAACAACAATCATTCGGTCCCTCCATCAAATGAGGGTGTACTAATTTATAATATTTTAAAACCAGGAACATCAACATATTTACAAAGTGTAGAGTGATTCCAATTTGTTCTTTATGGCTCAGTCTTGAATTCTACTTGCCATAAAACCTCTGACCCTGTCCCATCTTCCCATCAGTTTTTCCACTTTATTTTCATTGATCATATTCATTTTAATTTCCATAATTTCAAATTGAATGTGTTCCACCATGTACCAATACCAGTTTTGTATTATCCATTTTTTTGCATCCTTCCAACCTAAAACTATTACCGCTTGGGCACTTTCTACAGCTGCTTCTTTAATTTCTTTTATTTTGAGATGAATAACACAGTCCTACCTTAGAATAAGCTCTGCATTGATATATCACTACAGATATATTTTACATATACATACCTTATGCTGTGCAGGCATAACAACTATGTCAGAGACTAGAGCTGATTTATAGATATCTTTGCAACCCTCTAAGTAATTTTGATATGTTTATATTTATGTATCAGTTGTTTTCATGAAGTCTTTGCTAATGCATATAGTAATCTGCTCATGTGTAAATATTTGCCAGAGATCTGCCAGTGTTCAGCATATTGCTGCCAATCACTACAAAGGCAGCAACAATATTGTAGAGAAATATTAGTAGATCTGCATAGCAAATGGTGCTCATCAGCAGTTCAGCACTCAATCAGGTTGCATATGATGGCGCCACTCTGCAGCACATAAATCAAGGAAACGTACTCATATAAAATGAAGTCTTTGTATATTAATCTGCCAGGTCAATGAAAGGAAATGGCACAATGAAACAATGAAACAATTCATGTCCCATACTCTTTTTATTCTTTTGCACCTATAAACTAACAACTGTTCAGTCATATGTTTCCAAACACTGACTTACTGTCATGCTTATGATATTATAATAGCAGAAATACAAGTTTCACAGATACATGGGGAGTCATGCACTTCAATGCAAAATATACATAAGAATAATGGTTTGCAAGTCTGAAAATAGGCACATTGAGATATAAATTATGGTTGGGCAGACATCTGCTCTGTCTAGTTTAGCTTACATGGAAAATTGGGACGATTCATTTCACATAATTACATTCTTGCCTTTCCAAATGCAGTGGGTAAAAGAACACATGGGACCTTTTCTTTTTCTTTTCTTTTTTCAGAATTCAAGTGAATTAGCACTGGTGAGAATATTAGTAGACCTTACTGTAACAGTCAACAATGCATTATTTCTAGTTGGGCACTCCTCCCAAAATCATGGAGGTTTTTTCCTTGCCATTCTTCAGTTTGAAAAAACTGTTTTTGAAATTATTTTCTTAGGGAATGAAAAATGTAAAGGGAATTCTTAAGGGTGGGACACAAGATTCTTGCATCACCTTTATGAAAGTGTACAGATGTCTGCAGCAAACTGCAATTACTCTGAAAGTATTTATTCCTTTAAACCCTTTAAAGAGTCAATTCTAAGGAAACAATTCATATACAGGTGAAATGCGAAAAATTAGCGCCGGCGGACTTACCCGCCGGCAGCGTTTGCGGAAGGGTCGGGGGAGACACAAGATTTTGGCCGAAAGTCAGGCCTACGTGGCCTGACACGCTGCATAGTCTGGGCGGGGCTTGCTGGCCCTATTTAAGGGCTTGTAGGCCCTGGGCCAAGCCTTTTCGCCCGGACTTTGCAGCCTGAGCAGACACATGGCTGTCTGCTCTTGGAGTGTCTTTCGGCGGCCGCGTGGGTGGCCGCCGCTTTTGGAAGCCTCGTCGGAGGCTTGAGGAGGCTGCAGCTATTTGGAGCAGCTGGGCGAAAGCCCCATCCGTGGCCGGCGGTCCGCCCCTCTTATCCCGCTTAGTAAGAGGCGGCCGCGGGTTGCGGCCGCCATTTTGGAAGCCTCACCGGAGGCTCGTGGAGCGGTCTGGGGGGCTTCGGGTCCGGCGGGAAGGCCGGGTTTCGTTTCAGCCCTCTATTTGGTCCGGGGGGGTGATCCTTCTGGTCGCCCCCTCGGGAACGTGGGGGATCGGGTGGGGGGATCGCGTGGCGCCCCCCCGGTTTCGTGACCCCGGTACAGGGGGCAATTAGGCCCTTGGCGGCAGCTCCCTGCTGCTGCGCTGCCTGTGTGGGCAGAGGCCATTTGCTGCCCTCTTGTCATTACTGTGCCCTTGTGCCGTCTTCGTCTGTTTCCCCTCTATTTTGTCCGGGGGGCGATCGTTCTGGAGCCCCCTCGGGGACGTGGGGGTTCGGGTGGAGGGCTCGCGTGTGCGGCCCCCCCCCGGTTCGTGGCCCCTGTACGGAGGGCAGTTGGGCCCTTGGCGGCAGCTTCCTGCTGCTGCGCTGCCTGTTTGGCCATTTGCTGCCCTCTTTTGGGGCCTGGGCGGTCCCGGTTTCATTCATGTGTAAAATAAGAACCATGGTATAAAACAACACAAAAAACACTAATAATAATGAGCCTGATAATTATGGTTACAATTATTAAATATATTTATATAGGAACATAAAAGTCTGACGGCAGGAAGAGACCTCTTGGTCCCTCTAGTCTGCCCTTATACTATTTGCTGTATTTTGTCTGAGGATGGATATATGTTTATCACAGGCATGTTTAAATTCTGTTACTGTGGATTTATCTACCAAGTCTGCTGGAGGTTTGTTCCAAGGATCTACTACTCCTTTAGTAAAGTCATAGTCAAACTTCAGTAAAGTTATAGTCAAACATTGATTATTTCAATATTTGGTAGCCCCACGGTAGCTGTGCCTAGGAGGGTGATGAGGCCCTCGGCCAGGGCTAGCCAGGAAGGGGCCCCCGGTGGGTCCTGCTGGGGGGGAATGCGGTTGGTGCCACCCAATCCCAGTTTCTTGGGGGGTTTTTGGGGGGGCACCTGTAACCAGGTTTGCCCCCCCTTCTGGCTCCTACTGCGGGGGCACAGGCCCCTGGGGCAGCTTTTTGCTAGGGCCTGGTGTGTCGGGGGCGGGGGGTTTGGACCCCGCCAACTCAGGCCGTAGTGCCTCCGCCCCTTTTGACGGATTACCCGTCGGGGCCAGGGGTATTAGGTATGGGGGCCACCACAGGGTGGGACCCGTTCGCTGCATGTCATGGGTTTGCTGCAAGGGGGCTTGTTTTTTGCCCCTTTTTGTATGTACGGCCATGCGTGCGGGAAGGCGGGGTTCCCATGCCGCTTTGGTGTGCCCCTGCCCCTAAAAGGGGACGGTTAAGAGGGGAGGGGGTCCAGGGAACAAACCCCACCTACTGGGGGAATATGGGCCCAGCCCAATTCATTTGAAAACACTCGAGGGTTGGTTGAGGGACTACCACCCTCGCTCGAGAGTGGCTGCTCTCTTGCTAGGTTTCTCAAAGGGATTCAGGATCCCCTACATGGGGGTTTGGGCGAGCCTTCAGGTCCAACAACCTCAGGTCGGTTGTAGGACATGAAGGCATTGTTCGGTCCAGAATAGCGAAGGAGGTGGCCGAGGGGAGGGTCCTTGGGCCCTTCACGGAGCTGCCCTTCCCGAATCTTGGGGTGTCCCCATTAGGGGTGGTCCCCTGGAAGGCGAGGGGTGAATTTGGGTTGATTCACCACTTGTCTTTTCCTAAAGGGGAGTCAGTGACGCATCCTTTGATGCGGCCGTGGCCATGGTAAGGGTGTGTGGGGTTGGAGCCCTTATGGATAAATGCGACATTAAGTCAGCATCCCGGCTCCTCCCCATACACCCAGACGGCTTCGAGCTGTTGGGCTTCCATTTCGAAGGTGGTTTTTATGTGGACAGGGCTTTACCCATGGGTTGCTCTGTCTCATGCTCTCTTTTGGAGAGCTTTAGCACCTTCTTGGAGTGGGCGCTCAGGAGGCGCAGTGGTCTGGGCTCGGTCGTTCACTACCTTGATGGATTCTTGATGGCGGGGCCTGCGCGTTCAGAGCAATGCTTTGCTCTAATGTGGGACTTCGAATCCCTTTGCGCTCTGTTGGGGGTGCCTTTAGCCTCTGAGGGGACCGAGGGCCCCGCCACCAAGATTACCTTCCTCGCTATTGAATTGGACTCGGAGGTGCAATCTTCTAGATTGCCCCTGGACAAGTTGACTAACATCAGGGATAACCTTGGTACGGTTCTGGGCTGCAGGAAGGTCACTCTTCGGCAGCTCCAGGAACTAGCTGGGATACTTAATTTTGCCCGCCGGGTCGTGGTGCCGGGCAGGGGGTTTTTCTAGGTGGCCTCCAGAATGGAGGGCCTCTTCAGAGTTTAAGGATTTGACCTTTTTGGGAGCTCTTCCCCTTGATAGTGGCCCTAGAGCTTTGGGGTGAGCAGTTTAGGGGCAGGACTGTGCATTTTGGTGTGACAGCCTAGTGGTTGTCTATGTTGTGAACGCCCAGTCCTCTAAGAGTGACAGGGTCATGCGGCTTGTCCGCCATTTTTGTGCACAGGTCCTTGTCCCTGAACACATTGTTTTTGGCTAGGCATGTCCCCGGGTTAGATAACAGGGTTGCTGACGCCTTGTCCCATGGTCAGTTGTCCTGGTTTCGGACCCTGGCCCCGGGGGCATGTGTGTCACCAGTGGCTTTTCCTGTCCCCCTTTGGAGCCTGGGTGGGCTCCTGGGCAGTGGAGAGTAGAGGCTTGCTGGGCTACGGCACTCTCGGGAGTGTCTGGCACTCTGGGGGGCTTAGCAGCAGGCAGGTGAAGAGTTTGGGGATTGCAGGCAGTATACGGGTTACCCCTATAGCTGGCCTGCCCCAGTTGTGTACCTGGCCATATTTGTGTCCAGCTTAGGCAGCGTGGCCTTTCAGTTAGGACTATAAGGTCCAGGTTGGCCGGCTTCGCCTTTTGTCTAAGGCGGGGGCAGGGTTATTGATTTATGGTGACTTCCGCATTGTGACGGTGCGGGAAGGTTGGGCCAGGGCCTTATCGCAGGCCGTCAGGTCATTTTGTGCCTTCCATCTCATTACCTCAGTTAGGTGGGTGCTAGTGTATAGGGTTTGGCCAGGCCAAGTATGGATCCCGCCATTAGGGAACGCTCGTTCTCAAGAGGCGCTGCCACTAGTGCGGTAACGGCCTTCTCGATATGGAGGATTTGGGGAAGTCGACCGCTGGCGGTCAACGGCCTGTTTTAGGGTACGAACGGCCTGTTGAGGGTCCGGGGTAAGATCTTAGGCCAGGTTCCCCTTTGGTCCCCTTCTATTCAACCCCGCCAGGACGCGACCGACGGTGTTGCTTTGGGTCATGAGCGCTCCGAGACCACTCAGCAACAAGGTACCGTCGGGGGTGAGGACCCTGCCGTCGTGGCGGCTGGGTCCTTGTTGTCTGGCAGGGGAGACGGGGTGTGCGGTGGGACGGGTGTTTCTACTGCTATTGCTGGGAGGGCGGCATTACATTGCTGCGCCCAGGTGGGCCTGGGAGGGCAGCATCCCGTTGCTGCGCCCGGTTGGGCCTGGGAGGGCGGCATCCCATTGCTGCGCCCAGGTGGTCCAGGGAGGGCGGCATCCCATTGCTGCGCCCAGGCGGTGCTGGGAGGGCAGCATCCCATTGCTGCGCCCAGTTGGTCCTGGGAGGGCGGCATCCCATTGCTGCGCCCAGTCGGTGCCAGGGGCGGCATCCCATTGCTGCGCTCAGAGGTGTGCTGGGAGGGCGGCATCCCATTGCTGCACCCAGTTGGTGCTGGGAGGGCGGCATCCCATTGCTGCGCCCAGTTGGTGCCGGGGGCGGCATCCCATTGCTGCGCCTGGGTGTGTGCTGGGAGGGCGGCATCCCATTGCTGCGCCCAGTTGGTGCTGGGAGGGCGGCATCCCATTGCTGCGCTCAGTTGGTACTGGGAGGGCTGCATCCCATTGCGGCGCCCAGGGGTGGGTCTTGCACCTCGGTGGCAAGGACCTGTGTGGGCCTGGGGGGTCTACTTTAGATCTGCCAGGCTCACGAAGCCTGCGGGGGCTTCGCACTGTGCGGCCCTCCACGCAAGTGGTGTGGTCGAGATCCTCCCGGGGATCGCTTGGTGGGACGCCATTTCCCTTAGGGCCCTTCACTGGGTTAGACGGGGAGTTATTAAGGCCCTGGGTACGGTAGTCAGAGAGTTGGGCGGGGTGGTAGTGGCCCATCCCCACATCACCATAGATCAGCTGTGGCTTTACCTGGCTGCTGGTCTTCCTCTGTCAGTACAGAGGAACACCATTTTTCTTACAGGACCTGCAGTGGTCTCTGCGTGAGCTGGCGCAGTTAGAGGGGGGAGTCGGGGGGCCAAGATAGAGATCTGACCCCCGCTCCGTGGCAGGTTAGGGGCGGAAATCTGGGTGGTGGTTTAGCAACTGCGCGTTCTCCCTTGGGCATCTTTGGGGATGATTGACAGGTTCTCTCCAAGCTCATGGTGGGGTGCTACCTGAGCACTTGGGGGGAACCTGTCTTTGGGTCCCGCACATTGAAGTCCCTGGGTAGGGGTGAGCCGGTGGGACCCCCCTCATGCAAATGCATGGCAGGGTCTCAGGTGAGGGAGAGGTCCCTCACCTGGACTAGCATCGAGCTACACCCATAGTTGCCCAGGAATGTTTATTGCTACGTCATTTCCGCCCCGGAAGTATTTGTTTGACCCTGCAGGTCCACTGTTTGGGTCATAGTTAAGCATGTTGATTTATGCTAATTTATGCTAATTTAATTAAATAAATTATGCTAATTTATTTTAATAAAAATGACCCAGTTTAAATCCAGCTCTTGTGTCCGTGTTGTTACTCCATCTCTTCTGCAATAGAGTATCGTGCAAAAATTCATATATTTCAGTAATGCAATTTAAAAGGTGAAATGTATTATATGAGAGATACTCGTTACATGCAAGACAAGATATTTCAAGTCATGACTTGTCATAATTGTGATGATTATGGCATACAACTCATGCAAACCCCAAATCCACAATCTCAGAAAATTAAATTATTAGATACAATCAATAAAACAAGGATTGTACATAGAACAATATCAGACCTCTGAAAAGTATAAGCATGCATAAGTACTCAGTACTTGGTTTGGGCCCCTTTTTGCAGCAATTACTGCCCCAACGCAGCGCGCCATGGAAGCTATCAGCCTGTGGCACTGATTAGGTATTATGGAAGAACAGGATGCTTTAATAGCAGCTTTCAGCTCTTCTGCATTGTTCGGGCTCATGTCTCTCATCTTTCTCTTCGAAATGACCCATAGATTTTCTATGAGGTTCAGGTCAGCAAGTTTGCTGGCCAGTGAAGCACAGTAATCCAACGGTCATGGACCCAGGTTTTGATGCTTTTGGCAGTGTGAGCATGTGCGAAGTTCTGCTGGAAAATGAAGTTGGCATCCCCATAAAGCTTATCTGTGGAAGGAACATCAAGTGCTCCAAAATATCCCAGTAGATGGCTGTGCTAATCCTGGATTAATGAACCACAGTGGACCGATGTCAGATGACATGGCTCCCCCAAAAAACACAGACTATGGAAACATTTACATCTCATTTGGAAACCAAAGACCCAGAGTATGGAGGAAGAATGGAGAGGCACACACTGCAAGATGCTTGAAGTCCAGTGTGAAGTTTCCATAGTCTTCCCACACTCTTTTAAATTGTGTTACTGAAATAAATGAACTTTTGCACAATATTCTAATTTTTCAAGTTTCACCTGTAACTTATGAAGCTGCTCCTAGATAGAAGTGTCAGAGAAAGACAATTGTGGTATTCTTCATCCTTCACAACAATAATGTATCCTCAAATGTTGTTTGACCAGAGCAAAGTATGGACAATATGTTACATGTGTTTTGAAAGTAAAGAACAAACAAATCAAGAAGCTGAAAAGATTTATTGAACAAAACAAAGGAAGATAAAATAATTTTTAATAAAGCGGGAAAAATTCACAGGCAAAGGAACCAAATAAAACATGGCAATATCAATAGAGAACTATGAATGCAGAATCCTTGACAGGGCAACAGTGAATGTTCTCCAGATTATATACAATTAACGAGTCTTCGGAGAGGGGCGGCATACAAATCTAAGTAATAAATAAATAAATAAAATAATAAATAATGCTTTTGCTGAGTGTCAGGGCTATTCTGAAGTTCATCCCTAGCAAAGCTTTCATAACACAGCATACTATTGCAATTACTCACATCTTTCATTACATCCATGTGTTGTTTACATTTCTTGGCTATCAGCTTTCAAGTGTTTATGTGAATAGTACTATCTACAGGTGGCTGACCTTGAAGATAGCCAAATACCTCCAAAGGAAGAGATAGAACACCCTGCATCAAGCAATGAAAAACAACAGAGAAAAACAGTAGAAAGCAAGAAAGGGACAGAATCTCAGAAACTTGCTTTAAAAAAGATCTAATACCAAACAAACAAACAAACAAACAAACAAATAAATAAATAAATAAATATCTTACCAAGCCGTACTATATCCAAGAATGTAAAAGAAAAGCAAGTTTATATAGGGAAGGAGCGAAATCCATCTTCTTTCTGTTACAAAAGTACAGAGATGTCCTCAGGAGAAATAATAAAAATCAAACAGGAGTGACAACTAGAGAAACAACATCCCCTCCCCCAATTCATTACAATCCATGTAAAAAAGAGACAGTACTTCAAGGTTTATTTGTAGCCACAGTCTTGATTTTGATAGGTTAGGGGAAACTATAAAAATAAAGTCCATGACAAATACATAGGTACATTAATGTTTTTGTATTACGTATTTGCGCCCATCTCCCCCTTGGTGTGCTTGATTTGAATGTTGCTAATTTTATTCATTACTAATTATTGGTTTTAACCTTCTGTAAACTGCCCAGAATTGGAAGGTTGGCAGGCAGGGAAGGAGAATATTCAAAATATTCAAATTTTGAAATATTGGTTTTGTTGAGTTCTGGTACTGAAGAGTCAGGAGTCTTGCATAGTGACATCAGCTCTTTATTGAGAATAGTGAGAACTCCAGCAAAAGCCCACCGAGTGGCTTCTTTTAAATAGATCTGGCTGGGAAGAACCAATCAGCGATTAGCAATCTCCCACTCAATAGAGCGGTCCTGTTTGGAGACTTACTAGCTAACATGCAAAGTGTCAGTTCCAATAGTTTTCGGCCTATCCAATTTTCATTCTACATTACAATACTCTCTGTGTGTTTACATTTTAAATTACTTTTTATTGTACTTGTGCTTTTGTTTACAATTAACTAATAAAATGTTTATTTTATCTCAGAAATATAACAAGGTTTTTGTATTTTAATTAGATATTATCCAAAATCTTCTTCTCCCTTTTAACATCTTGTATGACCCAACCCACTACAGGATGTGTTTATCAGAAAATCCCATTATTTTTTAAATACATGGCTATTTATTAATATATTGTGAATATAATAAACTATGCATTGCTTTGAATTGATGAATACATTTACATTTATTTGAAAAAAATGAATGGCCTTATTCAGTTAATCTTACATTTCATATTTTAGAAACACCAAGAGTATGATATTTACATATTTTAATACATCTTGAGGCTATGTTTATGACTGCACAAGTTTTATTGTAACAGTCTGCAAAAATTATAATCCTGGAAGTGGAGTATCATGCATTTTTGAATTGTTGACTAATTCTAAAATGCCTTCTGTGGCGACAGCATTGATTTCTTACAATCCATATAACAAAACAAATATGCTACATTGTTTTCACAAGCTACATGGAACAGACTGAAATAATGACTGATCCCCAAAAGCCTTTACCTGTTTTCTGTTAACAAAGAATAGACTATTTTATATCATCTAGCAATACTACATTATTATTTTTGTTCTTTTTAAAAAAAACATATTTGTTTCCCCAAATGCACTGAATTATAATATACGAGACACCTGAAAAATGAAATTGTCACTGTCAGTATTATTATTTCTTTTTAATCATAATCTGTACAGACATAATTTGTAACTATAGTTCATGTGTGTTTGAGAGTGTGGGTGTATGTTATTTTATAATTAGTCTATTCAACATTATTAATTATTACAGTGTTTCCTTCCAATTTTTATTTACTATTGATATTAACTGATTTATTTTCCAACCAAGACTTTCAGGATGATTAAGTAACAAATGAGGAATTACACGCTGATAATCTCCATTTTACTATGACTTACAATTGCAAAAGATTCTGTTCTGTAAAACATTGATGTGCAGCTTATAATAATATAGAATATAGTGCATTTCAAATGACATTTGAAAATAGTTATAGAAATTATATAGAAAAATGAAAATATATTAATTATTTACCTTAGAATTTATGAATATAAATATAACTTTTATTTTTGCCATGTGATAGATAAACTAAAAAAAATCCATTCTTCTTTATCAAGGTCAATTTTATTTTAAGTGAATTTTAAATTTATATATACATTTATATTTTCATTTCAATAAATAAAATTTCACTAGAGAAATCTAAAAAACGTTTTTGCAAAGGAAAGATAAGAAAGAATAAGTAACTATGTTATTCCATTATTCTTAAGAGAATATGTAAAAGTGTTGAATGTTTCTAGTTTCCTTTTACTGAAAAAGAGGTTTCTGCTTTTCTAAACCAGTCCTTGGTTAGTTTAGAATTTCCCAGAGATTTTGAGCTGGTACAGTTATTGCAAATATCCAGTTGTGCTGAACTTTAATATCCTTATAGCGAACATAGGAAGTCAGAAAAAAAAGTTCATAACTTTGTGACTAATATACCCAACAAAACGTTAGTTGTGTAAAATGAATCACACAAAGGCTACTTGATTTTTTTTCAGTGTATCTACAATTAAAAGTGATGTTGGTGTGATACATATTATGTTTGAACTGTGAGAGTTCTGAGGAATTCAAAATCTCCTATTTCCAAGGAACCATATTTAAAATACACATTTCAAAGAATTTCCTAACTGAATCATTAAAGTTATATTTCTGTAGAAAGTCAGCAATAACCCCCAGAAAAATGAAATATTTTGGGAAATATTAAAAAAAACAGAATATTATATTTTTCTAAAAGAGAAATGGAGAAACATGCTCTTAGAGAAGGAATCAGCCTCCAAATCTTAATAACCCCATCAGATACTGAGGGCAGCTTTTAGAAATGTAGATTTGGTAATCCATTTGAGACAGGATATTTCAAGCAGGATATTTTAAAACACAGGCAGAATTGTAGCATTATCCCTCACGCTCAAGATCCAACATGGGACAAAGCCATCAAGCCACAATAGGAATTATTGCATTACCGCCAGAGCAGTCCAAACTTCAACCAAACCTAGCTCAGATAAACACCTAGGATTTGCACTTTGCCTATAGAGCTAGCTATGACCCCTACATGGCCCCTTGGGAGTCTGACAACAGTGATTAGAATACATTTCCTTACACAGGAACAGGAAGCTCAAGTGCAAAGCTTAAAGAAGCTATAAAAACTTTCCACTCTCAACCCCATTTTGTCAGCTGTCCAGAACCCATGTGATTCTGCTTCATCATTAAACTATCTTTCCAATCAGCCTCCATCTTTCCAGTGTCTTTCTCCTGGCTTGTAACTAAATCAGATAGATATTTCTGTACATATTTCTAATCATTGTAGATTTATCAACAGCATGCTACCCACCAAATGAAGAAATATATGGATTTTAGTTCCAGTTGAAAGATAGCATTGCAGTGCTAGCTAGCTATTAGTTTAATTACAAGTAAAAGTTTTGGCCTTGATCTTTAAAACTATGCATGGCTTAGCACCTGAATATTTGCTGAAATACCTTCTCCACTTATTTTCAATCCAGATAACACTGATAACCTGGAAGAAATTGAGATTGAGATTCATAGATAAATTTATTTATTTATTAGATTTGTATGCCGCTCCTCTCCGAAGACTCGGAGTGGCTCACAACAAGAAAAAAGTACAAATCCAATAGTTAAAAACAATTTAAAACCCCTTAATATAAAAAACAGTCATACATCTCAGACAAACCATACATAAAACAAAAACGGCCCAGGGGAATCAATTTCCCCATTCCTGGTGGCAGAGGTGGGTTTTAAGGAGTTTGCGAAAAGCAAGGAGGGTAGGGGCAATCCTAATCTCTGGGGGGAGTTAATTCCAGAGGGTTGGGGCTGCCACAGAGAAGGCTTTTCCCCTGGGCCCCGCCAGACGACATTGTTTCGTCACCAGGACCCGGAGAAGGCCAACTTTGTGGTACCTAACCAGTCGCTGGGATTTGTGCGGCAGAAGGCAGTCCCGGAGATATTCTGGTCCAATGTCATGAAGGGCTTTATATGGGTATACCTTCAATTGAAACAACCTTATTGAAACAACCTTTCCTAATTTTACAGGTTTCCAAAGAGTATTAAAAATTGAGTTATTTCAAATATCTTTGTGGAGATTAGTTAACACCATAATCAGGCTCACTAATTATGATGATTACTAGTTAAGAAGTAGTTATGGGCCACCACCAAGAGGAACTCTAGAACTGAACTTAAAGTACATATAGAATTATATGGATGAAATTGATCCAGTTCCTAAATAAAACAGTAGGTATCCCCAGAAGCATCACAGGGCAATGCTCATAAAGCCTTAACATCCAGAAAGGACCTGGATTTAATAAAAGTTCACAATCTGCATTTGAAATAATGTAGAATGATACATTTGTATTTTCCAAAAGTCATTCCTCCTTTTACCCTACGATTAGTTATAGATATGTTTCTTGTTCACTTATACATGGCAAGAGAGATAGGAGTATTAGAAAAGATCAAGAGCCCATAATTTTTCCACTGCATCTCTATTAAATAAATTTGTATAATGTGTAGATACTAGGTTAAGAATTACATCATTTGGTCTGGTTTTCTGATATGGGTTATCCTTACCCAAGAGAACAGAATAGAGACAGCAGAAACTAGTAGCAAATAGTTAACACAGATAGAATCAATGTCAAGCTGGAAGTTCAGAAACTTGCAAACCACAGGAGGAGGGAAAAAAACCATATATATATATACACACACACTATATTTCTTGGTGCTTATTAAAGGGAACAATCTTTGAAAGTAAAGAAAAGAACCTTAATTTAAATTGGGCAGAAAAGCAAAACAAATACCCTAACTTTTTTTTAAAAAAATCACAATTTATAAATAGCAACCCAAACTGTCTGTTTGACTTAGCAAGCATATGAGGTTTAATTTAGTTCTCAGTATGTCAATGAATTCCAGATGATTTTTGCAGTCCTATATTATGGATACCATCTCTTCAGTTCTTCAGAGAATCTTGAGAAGCCAAAATTGTGGCTGTCGTGTCTTTTAAGAGAGGATGCAATTGTTAAGCAATAGTGCATAGTTCCATTTAAAAAATAATAAAATTTCTTAGGTAGTCAAATGAAACATGACATAAAAATTATTCTCTCTTTGGAAAAGTAAAAAGAATTAGGGAGAGGAAATGAAAACTTTTAGATGTTTTCTTTCTCATGCAATGCTTATATTGGCCCTGAATCTGGAATTTCTTTTATTTAAATTTAAACACCTGAGCAATCTTAAAGAAGTTTCCAACAAAAAGAAATAGAAAATTACATCTGTTCAAAATTATTAGCTTCATTTATTTGAAAGGCCAGTGATGTCCCACTTATAAACCATCATGGATCCACTGTTAAACCCCCTGCAATTTGCATACCGAGCAATTAGATCAACAGATGATGCTGTTAATATTGCTCTGCACTACATCGTACAACATCTTGAAACTCCAAAGACCTAGGCTATGGTTTTCTTTGTAAACATTAATTCAGCATTCAATACCATCATACTGGACATTCTTCTAACTAAATTAATCAACTAGTGGTACCTGAACATACTTGTAAGTGGATCCTAACAGACAGGAATCAGCAGGTGAAGCTAGGCAAAATCACATCAGATACCTGTACAAATAGCGCAGGTCCGCCCCCGAGTCTGGGTACTCTTACCACTTCTCTCTATACTGTATACCAATGACCAGTGTTCTCTGTAATTTTTTGGGGGGGTGGGCAGAAAAGTATAGTGTCTGAGCGGCAGTCCCTTTGGCACTGGGCGGCACAGAAATAATAAATAAATAAATAAATAAATAAATAAATAAATAAATAAATAGACAGACAGACAGACAGACAGACAGACAGACAGACAGACAGACAAACAAACAAAAAAAACCCCACCCTGTTTTGCCTCAGAGAATTTCAAAATAAAATACTGTACTGTGTGTCTATAACAGTGAGCTCATAATAGGGCAACTCTATCAATATCAAAATGCCACTTAAATAGTTGAGCTAGTTTCAAACTAGATTTTGATTTTCTTTCTCTCTTCCTTACTCCCATTCTTTTTCTTTCTCTTTTCCTTCCTCTCTTTTTTCTATCTGTTTCTCTCTCTTCCTCTCTTCCTCTCTCTCTCCTTCCCTCTCACTCTTTCCCTCTCGGCTTCTGGGCAGGTTTGGAAAACTCTGAGTTGATGATGATTTTTAAGTGAGCGATTGCTCACTGCTCAGCTCAGAGGGAACTATGCCAATGACTGCATCTCAAATTATCCATCTATTAAACTACTAAAGTTTGCAGATGATACAACAGTGATTGGTCTCAACCGCATACAGATGAGAAGTGGAACAATTAGCCTTGCGGTTCAACCGGAACAATCTGGAACTGAACACGCTCAAAACCGTAAAAATGGTGATAGACTTTAGGAGAAACCCTCCAATCCTACCACCTTTTACAATACTAGACAACACAGTATCAACAGTAGAGACCTTCAAATTTCTAGGTTCTATCATATCTCAAGACCTAAAATGGTCACCTAACATCAAAAATGCACAACAAAAAATGTTCTTTCTCCTCCAACTCAAGAAGCTCAAACTGCCCAACAGTCAGGATGGATAAGTCACTTCCAGATTTATATTTTGAGGTACGCTAGGTTAAAAAAAAAACAGTTAGATTTTTTTTGGTTTCACAAACTGAAAGATTCTAAAGTATCATTGCATTGCTGTAGGTGGGTAGATCTCATTCCATTATATCTTTCTTTCCCACCTTGCCATCTTTAAGCTGGCTAAGCAAAGTTACTGGTACTTATTCTATAGTTTCCAAACATTTGTCTTTTTTCAAATGACACTACAGCCAGGAAAGTTGAAAGACTAAAAATATTGTTTTGTTCTTAAAGGATAAAAAAAAATGGCTAAGAATATTTGAGAATGTTCAGTGTATCACAAGATAATATTGAAAATTGTTTTAATACTGTACTGTCTCAATAAATGTATTGTAATTGTCAAACATTTCCGAAATATAAAACCCTTGAGGTTTCATGCAAGTTAGGATTAAATAAAAATACTACAACTGGTGAACTGCCAGATGAGCAGAAGAAAACAAATGCAGTCTGTTCTTCTGCTCATCTGGCAGTTCACCAGTTGTATTATTTGACTACAATATTTTTCCTGCTGATCTATTTGGTAATGCTTATAACCTCTTTGAAGTTATATGTATATAAGGTCTGACAGAGGCTCAAAGTGACTGACACCTTCTTCCGATTCATGCCAGCCTTAATTTTGTTGCATACCTACAACTGATTGTGAGGATTATGTTAACCAAGCTACAACCATCTTACCAAAAAAATCTGCAGTGAAGATCAAATAGAGCTATAGAATTTCTGCAGATGAATATTTCTGATCACACAGAAACTCTCTAAATTCATTCCCACAAATTAGTGACATTTCTATTATACAAGAGTCTTTTTGAAGAATTACTATGCTGGATGACTCAGTACTGCAGGACACATCCATTCATCAGCCATATTTTGGTGTAAGCATAAAACGCTCCTAAAGGTATTTATACTTGGATGTTGGATTGTATTCTAATTAGTCTTTTTTGTCAAGTATTTAGAGGTAGAATGCCTACCAGTTATGGAAAAAAGCCACACTACCACTTGACAACTTTCTATATCACTTGTTGGGTTTTTTAGAAAAATCTGATTTTGGGAAAGAGATTTCCTTGCTATCATGGGACTTAAAATACAAATCTAATAAATTATTATTATTATTTGTTGGATTGACAAGACAATGATATAATTCCATATTTAAGTTCCCCTCTGTGAAATATTTTAAAGTGTATATTACAGACAGTATTATTTGTATTATTTGTACTATATAAACTGCCATACACAGTGTTGGTGATACATAGCTCCTAGGAGAAACACAGTCGTACTTCGTTTTGCAAATATTGTGCAAAATCCGTAAGAATTGGACGTAGATCCTATCTTACAAGTCTGATATATTTCAGAAACAAAAAGACATATGCAACATAGGCTATTGTCACAACACGTATTGGAACCAAATACAGTAACAGTTGTAACATGTTTTGCTTTTCCTTAAATTGGCTATAAAAATTAGCAGGGACTGAAAGTTACTCAATAGTTTGGTACCCATCCATATTTCATTAATACTTGTTGAAATATGATATAGTTAAATATATCTATTACCGGTATCTTAATAGCTGTTGTTCACAGTCTGGTCCAGAATGATTACAAAATACTTTAGAAGATTTTCATCTTTTAAAAAAGAACTTTATATGAATACAGTGTTGAAATCATATAAGTGAGGCAAGTGCCAGTGAAGGGCTACCAAAATTTTTACTACCACACTGTGGGCATGGCTTATGCAGGACGCCCTGCAATTTCTTTCAATATCTTTCAGTGCAAATTGGGTACTCTGGGTTGGAGCTCCATTTTTGCTAACCCACTGCATTTCCCCATGTCCCCTGCAAGTGGCTATTGCCAGAGAATAAAGAGTTCACTTTGAAAATAAAACTGAAGCTAAATGGTTTTAATATGATTTATTGAGATTTAAAACCTGTACCATGGATTTATCTACTAAGAAGATGATTCTGACAGTATCTTTGCCACTTTCACCTGTTTAAAATTATAATCCTTTACTATTATGACCATTTGAAAATATTGAAACTACTGAAGTATTAGTTTGCTTACTCAAGTCTTCCTACATCCATAAGCACTTTTTCCCTAGTAGCAATTCATGAAGATTGTATTATTTGACATATGTACCATAATCATACTGCAAACTATATTAGATTTCTCTAATTCTCATATGATCTTTATTATGATCAATACCATAATATGAATAGGAGAGTTCACATATTCATTTATATCCACAGGTACTTCATTCTAGACAGTTTCTTCTGTGAGATCACTTTGCTTAATTTAATGCCAAAGGAAACAATCCATTTTCCCATGGAATTTTACTTTGTCATTCATTATAAATTTTCAAACTGGAGAAGTGTAAAACTCATGGGATTGTTTATGACTGACACAATATTTTATCTGCATAGTGAAACAACACACTTATCAAATGAAAGAGAAGAAAAATTACTAGAGATTTGATCTCCCTTACAGCTCTTAATAGTAAAATACGCAATGTGATTAATGGGCCTGTCAACTGTAATGGGAAGAATATGTAACAACTAACTGTGCATTACTTGTTTGTGATTTTTATCTTATAAAAGCTCAGCCAAGTGTAATATGGTAAGATTAACTCTTTATACTTTTAAGGTAAGACTAAAAATAATATATCCTTTCCACCATGCCTTCCAGTTTTATTAACATCAAGACTTTGGGCACACGTTTCATTAAATCAGTCATTTATAAATAATGTTACTATACAGGATTATGTTCATTTAATTATCTAAGTGGTAAGAATTTGTGAGTATGCAGTTTTACCTGGATTTAATTGTCTTTGAAATATGTGAACTGGGGTTTTATTAATGTATTGTGACAATTGTGTTTATTTAGAAAAAATATTGATTGAATAGGTATAGTATTATAAAATTAAATATTTATTCTTGCTATGGAGGATAGTTCATATAAAAGCAATGTCACAGATATACACATAAGTGGAAGCAATTATATCTCAGCCTGATACAGGAATCCATATGATTGGAGGCTGGAGGGATCAGAGAGCCAAGTCATTATATGACTTTGCCTTTCAAGCAACAGAATGGTTGTGTACTTTACCTTAACTGTTAGTAAAACAGTTTCTGCCCATAAAAATTCAAATAGACAAAACCACTTTTTTCAAATCAGGTTAAGAATTCTGAAGAAAGGACATATGGTTGAATCCATCATATGGTGAATGATTTCTTCAAAGATAAGGTGGTTTTGCCATCTTTGAAATAGGCAATGGCCCAACTCTTTCTCAGCAAGTTGTTACTACATCCCCAAAATCTAAATAACTTTTGTCCAATCTTAATTTTTCTTTTTTTAGAGAAAGTTATTAGTGCTGATTATCATCTGTAAAGCTGTAAATGGCATAAAACCAGATTATTTGGAGCTTCCTCCAGTGGTATTTTCTCAACCTACAATGAGCTGACCATATTCTAGGACAGTGATGGCGAACCTTTTTTCCCTCGGGTGCCGAAAGCACGTGCGCACACACTATCGCGCCTGTGCAAGTGCCCTCACCCATAATTTAATGCCTGGGGAGGGCAAAAATTGCCCCCCTGTCCCTCCATAGGCTTCTGTAGGCTAGAAAAAGCCTGTTTCCCAAATGCTCGTGGGCCTGGTAGGCCTGTTTTTCACCCTCCCCAAGCTTCAGAGGCTTCCATGGGGCCTGAGGAGGACAAAAATGCCCTCCCCCATCCCCTTGAAGGCCCTTCAGAAGTTATAAATGCTCTCCCAGAGCCTCTGTGTGACCCAAAAATCAGCTGGCTGGTGCCGGAGATGAGCTAGGGCAACAGCTTATGTGCCAACACATATTGGCTCCGTGTGGAACCTGTGCACATATTGGCTCCCAACTGTGGAATCTATGCCATAGGTTTGCCATCACTGCTTTAGGATCGTGCTTTGAGATGTCATCTTGTGGGACTTGCATAATGGTGCCTGTTCTCTGAAATAATGTGCCCGACAATATACAGTTGACCATGACTTAGAAGGCCTTTAGAAAGACAATTAAAGTTATTTCTTCTGACATTTGGGTCAGTTTGGTTAGATCTTCCATCTGGAAATGTATAATAAATTTCAGTCCCTAATTACTAATTATTTGAAATATTTATTTTTAAACATCATTGTTTTTAGTGGTTTTGATATTCTTCATTATCTTCTTGTATGCTCCCCAGAAGTGTACTGTCTGCATTGTTCACCCATATAAATGTTAAAAAAAGTAAGTAAGTTGGAGCCACTGAGGTGGCAGTAGCAGCAGTGATTATACAGTGGTCCCTCGATCATTGCGAGGGTTCCGTTCCAGGACCCCAAGCGATGATCGATTTTTCGCGAAGTAGCGGTGCGGAAGTAAAAACACCATCTGCGCATGCGCAGATGGTGTTTTTACTTCCACCGCCGCCTGCCCTTCGCCCGCCCACCCCGTTGCTCGCGCCTGGGGTTTCCCCGCGTGCGTGCCGCCCGCCCGCCCACGCTGTTGCTGGGGCCGCTTCCCAGCTGGGGAGCGGAGCTGGGGGTTCCCCAAGCGCGCGCGCATTGCTGGGGCCGCTTCCCAGCTGGGGAGCGGAGCTGGGGTGTCCCCAAGCGCGCACGCACCGCCCGCCCGCCCACGCTGTTGCTGGGGCCACTTCCCAGCTGGGGAGCGGAGCTGGGGTTTCCCCAAGCGCGCGCGCGTTGCTGGGGCCGCTTCCCAGCTGGGGAGCGGAGCTGGGGTGTCCCCAAGCGCGCGCGCACCGCCCGCCCACGCTGTTGCTGGGGCCGCTTCCCAGCTGGGGAGCGGAGCTGGGGTTTCCCCAAGCGCGCGCGCGTTGCTGGGGCCGCTTCCCAGCTGGGGAGCGGAGCTGGGGTTTCCCCAAGCGCGCGCGCACCGCCCGCCCACGCTGTTGCTGGGGCCGCTTCCCAGCTGGGGAGCGGAGCTGGGGTGTCCCCGTGCGTGCCGCCCGCCCGCCCACGCCGTTGCTCGCACTGCCGCTGGGGTCTTACCGGGGCAAGAGGGGGAAGACCCAGGGAAGCCGCCCAGCTTCCCAGCTGGGGAACTCCACCATCTACGCATGCGTGGCCATAGAAAAAAGGCACGCATGCGCAGATGGTGGAGTTTACTTCCGGGTTGAAAACTCGCGAAATAGCCCTTTCGCGATGCTCGAGGACGCGAAACTCGAGGGTTCACTGTATATCTTACTACATCCATTTGCTTATTCCTTTCATGTTTTCCTTCCACTGATTATTAATGAGTTCCTGTACCTGGGTCTACTCTCTGATCTTCAAAACCTGGACAACCAGACATTCCAGGAGAGAACTATAGCAAGCTCTTGACTCTTTGCTACCATTTAGTAGTTATCCAGAGTAAATATAGTAGTCGTAGCTCAAGATTTCTTGAATGTATAGAAAAATAGTGGGTGGCAAGTGGCAGCCCTGTAGATTCCTGGTGTCAGAGATAAGATCTAAGAAACCCGTAGCCAGCAACACTGTGCTACAATTGCATCTCTTTAAAGAATAAATAGTTTAGAATGCTATTATCCTGTATCCTCCGCACCCTTTGTTTTTTTTTAAAAAGGACAGAAACATCAGCACAAATAATAAGCAGAAAATGGATGAAACCAGTTCACAGAGATTTTTATTCTCTGAACGTACAAATCCTTCACTTTCTATTTAAGCATTATGGCTTCACTATAAATTCAAAACACACTAGATCAGGAGAAATGTTTTCTACTTGAATAATATCATTATTGTGAAAACAAAAGGGTTTTCTAGGATAGAGCTAGAGAATATTTTCTGGATTTGCTATTTAGTTACTGCCTTTCTCACTGCAATTTGTTTGTGACTTAGTAGAATTGGCTGGAAGGATAGAGCAATAATGCTGCTTTGTCCTGATACTCTGTGCTAACACAAAGCAATAAACAAAATATTGTTTTCCAGAGCATTGGATTTATATCTCAAATACTGTATTAAATACTGGATACAAAGGGCGAAAAATAAAGGAGGTGGAAAAATAATAGTACTGACCCTTATCAGGTATGTATGCAAGATCATTACCACTGTAATTTCTATATTGATACCATAGCTGTTATAAAAATCAAGCATTTTTTTTTAAAAAAAAATCAGTTTGAAATAATAATGTTTCTATTCATACTATGATTAAACATAAAGTCACAGACCTTTGCTTTTATGCTGCCTTAAAAAACTAGCAGATGATTAAGTGTTTCAGAGTGAGAGAGAGAAAAAGGGGCGGGAGGCCTTCGCAAGATTTGTTTTCAATTTTGGCAGGAAATGCCTTCTCTGGCTTGCTTTCCTACCACCGCCATGTGAGCAGTCTGCTAATATGTAAAAACATGCCAAAAGAAAAATCTTTAAACCACACTTTCTGACATTAATGACAGACTATTCGTGTTTTACTGCCAGATGCCAAGAAAAGCACTCTGTTCTTTGGAAGTCAAGCTGTGTGAAGTGAGAAACTTCTTAGGAAGTGTGTTTTGAGTAAGTATAATAATAGCATTTCATTTGCATGCATGTCAAACATCATGGAATTAGTATTTCACATTTTAATCATTATTTACTTCCAGGGGTCTACATGTCAAAGATGATGGTTGTGAGGGCACTGAGAAATTCAACAGAAGTGCTATATTTCTCCTCATCTTTCACTTTGAACTTATACTGTTATAGATGGCCCATCAGTAAGTATCAAGAATAGACTTCCTGTTCAGGTTAGACTCTGGTCATTGTTTCATAATAATTGAATGCATTGATAATTTTGCTTTCCTTCTACACTTCTCCGTTTCTCTGACTGGGTTCTCAAGATAGGTATTATATCTTTATCAAGTGTTTAATGCAGATTTACAACTCTCTCTGACAGAGTTGATAGAAATGTGTATGAAAAATATCCCTAACGTATAAGACCTGTTTTTACTTGAAGGAGTAAATGGATTAATGAAAAAAAAAATCACAGAGAACTATCAGGTTAGTTAGTTTTAAAGATGTATGTCCCAAATTTCAATGAAACAGTTTCCAAGGCTCAGAATAAATAATTACAGTGAAAACCAAAGGAATCAATTCACGTACTGCTGGTAAGGAAGCCATTAATGGTTTCAATGAAGTAATGATGGGGTTATGATAGATAGGTATATAGTGATACCTTGTCTTACGAACTTAATTGGTTCCAGGATGAGGTCCGTAAGATGAAAAGTTTGTAAGATGAAACAGCATTTCCCATAGGAATCAATGGAAAAGCTATTAATGTGTGCAAGCCCAAAATTCACCCCTTTTGCCAGCCGAAGCTCCCGTTTTTGCACTGCTGGGATTCCCCCGACGCTCCCCTCCGTGGGAAACCCCACCTCTGGACTTCCACGTTTTTGCGATGCTGCAGGGGAATCCCAGCAGGGGAATCCCAGCATCTCAAAAACAGGCACTTTGCTGGCAATGGAAGGTCCAGAGGTGGGGTTTCCCGACAAGGGGAGCCTTTGCCTGGCAACAGAAGTTTGGAGGCAGGACATCCCAGCAGCAGCGGTGGGTTTGTAAGGTGAAAATAGTTCGGAAGAAGAGGCAAAAAAATCTTAAACCCCAGGTTCATATCTCAAAAAGTTCGTATGACGAGGGGTTCGTAAGATGAGGTATCACTGTATAGCCTAGTTTTCAATGTTCATAACTTTTTTTTGATAGTGAATGTAGAGAAATAGCAATCTTCAGAAGAAAGTAAATTTCCAAGCAGTTTTGGATATACCATATTTTTCACACTATAAGACACTATGGACCATAAGACATTCCTAGCTTTTGGGACAAAAACAAGAAAAAAAACCTGCCTCTGCCTCCCAGCAATTTGCTCCTTGTAGCAAACAGCCTGATCAGTTTCAGCACATACTGATTTAGCATGAGCAGCTGATTAATGATTGGTTTGGCCCAGTGAAGGGTTCCTCAGCTCTGGCACTCCAGGTTTGCTCCTGGAGACCGATGTAGGCATGCACGCATCCAGTGGGCATGCATGCACCCACCTGCATGAGATTCAGCTTCTGCACATGTAGCCAAAAGTGAAATTGCACACGAGGACACTTGCATGAGAGACATTTCACCATTTTTTGGCAATTTTTTTGCTTCCATCCATGTGCGGAAGCAAAAAAATGCCAAAAAACCCCTGTCCAAAGGCAGTGGGGCAGAGGGCAGCCCAGCCCCCATGACCCTCCAGGTCCTTCTTCTCCTCAGCACAGCCACTGCTCCTCACCTGGACTTGCAATGATGGCAGCCTGCTAAGCAGGGCTCAGTCAGTGCCTTCACTTGCTGCCATGCCGGAAAGCGAAGGGACAGCAGTGCATTTGCAGGCCTAGGCCACACCTGCTGGGAAGTCTCCCAGTTCCTCAGCTCCCTCCTCTGGATCCTTACTGAGACCTGCAGCCTAAATGGTGACCCAAATCCTACTTTGCCCCTTGTGACTTCTCCAGGCTCAACGTGAGGAAACTGGCACTCCTGACTCAACAGGGAGCCACCTCCCCAGGCAGGAAAACCACCTTGCCTGGCCTGTTGACACTAAAGGTGTAGCCTCTGCTGCTCTGCCCACCAAAGACAGTGCTTGGGGTGGCGGTGGTGGTATGGATTCTTGGCGGCAGAGGCAGTGGAGATCTAGCGGTGCTGGCGGCCAGCCCAGGCTGGCTTGAGACACCGCCTCCTTTTTGTGTCGGGGTTGGAACTGTGTGCAGTGGAGAAGGTGAGGAGGTGCAGCAGCAGAGGAGGAGGAGGAAAAGCTGGAGCCACATTGGCCAGAGGAGCTGCTATATTTGGGTGGGTTTTTTCAGGGGAGTTTTTTTGGCATGGAAGCAAAGAAAATGCCAAAAAATGGCAAAATCTCACATGCACAAGTATCCTCATGTGAGATTTCACCTCCGGTGTGTGTGTGTAAGCTGAAACTCACACAGGCATACATGCATCGGGGTGCAAAGATGTGTGCACATCTCAATTTCTGCTACCAGAATGGCAATCCCGACCGTTCCTGCTGCAAACCATTACTGGATTGGCATCCCAGAATACCTCCAATCAGCTGTTCTAGGCTACGCGGATTGCTGCCACCTATCACTACCATCACCACCAGTCACTGCTCTTGCCTATCACCATCTCCACATACCCCATTTTTGGTCTCTATGTTTTTGGCCCATTCCAGGCAATGGGGACTTTTGCTAAACAGCTGTGGTGGCAGTGATCCCCACTGCCATGAATGGGCCAAAAAAAGGATGCATGGAGGCTGAAAATGGGGTGCACAGGGGCAAAAAATTGGGTGCATATAGAAGAGTATAGGCGGCAATGGCAGTGAAGGGCAATGATGGTGGTGATGGGCAACGGTGATCCTCATAGCCTGAAATAGCTGATCAATGGTAGTCTGGTAGGCTGATGCAACTGCTAATCAGCTGTTCGTGCTTAATCGGGCTGTGCTGAAGCTGATCAGCTGATTTGCCTCCTTGCTGTTTGCTGCAAGGAGGCAAATTGCTGGGAGGCAGAGGCTGAAAGGTGGTCAGGCCTTCAGGAACATTTGTTTTATAAGATTCACAGGCAGTTCCACCCACTTTTGGTGGTGGGGGCAAAAAGAAAGTGCATCTTATATACCAAAAAATACAATTAATATCTCTGAAGGTTGAAAATTGTCACTTAATACAGATAAAGCTCGGCTGCTTATTCTCTTGATAGGGAAAAAATAACAGGCTTTTGGAACATTACTGTACCATCAGCTTTGTCTGTTCTTCTCTCTCTCTCTCTTAAAGGATACTGTATGTACTAAGAGCACAAAAAATACATTTAGCCATTCCCATTTTCATTTTAAGCATTTATTAAGACTGAAAACTTATCATTCTTCCCAGAACTAGTTTACATAATGAAGCTGCATAATAGTGTATGAGAAAAACCTTGGGAGATGGGTGAAGAAATGCTACTAAGAAACAGGGATAAAAGAGGGTACAGACCAAGCTGGATAGTGGCTGAATGGACCCTCAGAATGCTCCTCCTCACCACCTCAGAGTCCCTCTTTAAAAAAAAAAGTTTTGGATTCTTTTGATTCCCCTCACCTCACCTTCCTCCTTCAGCAGCAACTGTCCTCTTCCTCTTCTTTCTCCTCCTCCTCCCACCCAAATTCCAAGCTTTGATTTCTTTCCTAATGGGTTTGTACATATTATTTGCTTTTACATTGATTCTTATGGGAAAAATTGCTTCTGCTTACAAACTTTTCTACTTAAGAACCTGGTCAAGGAACAAATTAAGTTCTTAAGTAGAGGTACCACTGTATTTAACTTTTTTTTTTTTAGATAGAGATAGATAGAGAACTGATTCATATAATCTAATATGTGTGCTTCTCTGTGTGAATACTACAAGTCATTAACAATTTAGAAATAAAAATGGTCTATGCCCATCAATGTAGAAGATAATCAGTTTTATGGGGAAATAAATAGCCTATTCCATTTGTACATTTAAAAGTAGAGAAATTTAAACCAGAATTAGTGCTAAGAAAGAGAGATGTATAGTCTGAAATATGAAATTGCAAAGCATTTGAGAAAAAACAATTTTATTGTATAAGACATGGTTGGCAGTATGTATAAATAAAATCCATTATGTAGAAACGGGTGAAAGCACAATGAATTTCTTAGCTATAACAAAGCTAAAATGCAAGTGAATTGCAAAACAAAATACTGTATAAGCTTCTAGTAAATAACATATGTAGGTTTCTTTTAAAAAATGTAATAATGTTGTCTGTTTTCCTCATGTCCGTAAACTCTTGGCCAGAGTAGTACTGAATAATATATTATATTTTAATGTCACTGCATGTAATAAACTATGAGGCTGTCTTTTTTGAAGGAAAGATTTTCTCAATACATTATTCACACAAACGCCATTAATGAAATACAAAGAATATAGTAAGATCTACAGTGTTCATAATGTAGATGTTGTCTTTTCAAAGAAGGGCTGATTGTATTCTGAATAGGTCAGTCTGTGGGCCTGACATTTCTCTACAGTTTTCCTATGACCTTTTAATCAGTGCCTTGTTCTTCCACTGTAGAAAATGGAACTGTCTCTTTTGAATCAATAGATGCAAGAAGCCCAGTTTAAACATCAGTTTTACTGTATTTCATTATAAGGATTACAATAACCTAATGCAGGAAAATGTACATGTGGACATGATAGGAGATAAACAGTCCAACAATATTCAGAAAATTACAGATGAAGTAATAGGGAAAATCCCTGTTAACCTGAAACTAAGGTTTAATAGAGTGGCCTTCTTGCTTTTTAACACCTGGTATTTCACATCATTAATAAATCCTGAAAATTATTGAACAGTACGTTAATGTACAATATTCAGTAATACATTTTTAATTTATCAAGCTGACATTTTCCTTTAGTTTATAGAAAAGACATTAGAAATAATGTATCCTAAAATATTAAACGATTTTGTTTTAGGGTAAAGATTTTTGTGTATGGATAAAAGTTTAAATTAAGAAGAAAAGAAAAGAAAATGAAAGGAAAGGAAAGGAAGAGAGAGGAGCCTTGCATAAATACTAGTGTTTTATCAGGCTGATATTCAAAATAGTTTTTATATGTCTGGAATCTCATTCAAAATTAAACCAGATCAAGAATTAGCAATAGGAAAGTGTTTGACACTATATTTGACACTATATTTAATAGGAATGTTGTTAAAAATTGATAATCTGATTAAAAATCTACATAAAAGCTACAGTAAAGGGATTTTTAAATTATTAGTATACTGTCATTATGCTTTCCATTTGGCTCTCAGTTCTGTTTTAGCATTTGCTATGAAACCAGAGGAGATTATTTCAATAAGCAGGAAAAGTGATTATGAAGTAACTACTGTGCAGATATGTATTAATAAACATGATAATAACTGCCAAAGGAAAAAAACCAGTGATTGTTGTTTATTATTCTTTTCTACACAAATTTCTGCCACACTAGGAAATCCAAACTTGCTTCTCAGTGCTTTATATTTTGTGAGCATTGAAAGTCTGCAAGTGTGCAGAAACAGGAAGTATTGCCTGGTTCAGACTTCATACTAATGGGTAAGTGAATGGAAGGGATACTAGAAAACCAAAAAATAGATCAGAAACAGTCCAATAAGATGATGAAATGGCTTGAAAATAATATTCAGAAGGCACCAAATGGGCATGGCCTGCAAAAGGATGTGAGACTTTGGAACTGAAGCTGAAATGAATGAGAATTGTTGTAAGAGTACAATATTCTCAGAAACCCATTGTGAATGTGACAGGAAGACTGACCTTGAAATAAGCTACAACAGTGGAAAAGGCTCATGCATAGCTGTGAAGTAAGGTATAATATTGGTGTGTTTTTATTTGTGAACTTGCAGGTGTATTCACTATTCCAATGACAGATCCCGACAATGGGTTCAGCTAACAAACCTGGATGGCTCTGACTATGGTTTCGCTGTTACATTGTCCGAAGCAATAATATTGGCGTGTTGTTTAACATAATAACCAACTCTCTAATAAGCTGCTCATTCACTGATAAATTAGATTTCTGCTTTATACTAGTTAATGAACTTGGCCACTAAATAAAAGTTCTTGCAACTTTCCAGTAGAATAGCAAAAGTTCTCATTATCTAATAATCGCAACAGGGTTTTTAAAAAGACCATAATAGCATTATTAGTCACAAAGAAGAATAAATCTAAATTCCATAGACATATTTCTCTGTTAGGATAGTTAGCTGTTGCAAACTTTTGAGTTTAAATAACTACTCTTGGGCCAATCATAAATTAGGTTACCAAAATGAAGCAACACAAAGAAAATTAGGAATAGAATTTAATGTGAACAATTTTAAATCTCAGTATTGCTCATGAAAAGTACACTGTTATGAGCATATGAAAGAGTATGTTGAAATTCTTGAATTTATTATAATATATTTATAACTTGGTACTGTCAAGTAGGCAATTCTGCAAATTGTCCCAGAATATCTGTCTGGTAACAAATTAAGGGAAGGTTGAACCATTATTTTGGATATTCATTAGTAGGGGAATTTTATACATTTTTCATAAAATCAACACAGAAGCTGAAGCTGAAGGACTTTTTAATAATTGAAAACATACTCATCACCACAACCAAATTCTATAATCTTTAGTAAAGGTTATTTAAGAATTACATGTTATTTTAAGCTTGACAGATTTTTCCTCAGATTAGATCAGGTTTCCATGATATTATTGTAAAAAATGAAATGAGAAAAAAACTTTGAACATTATATGATATGATAAAAACCAATTATAGAAAAGATAGGAAAATCCAGTTACATAAACTCTGGCTGAAATAAAATGAACCTTTCTCTCTTTTTTAAATAGATTTTTCTTTTAATAAATTGAATTCTCTGGCATGCCAAAAAAATTTATTCCTTAAACCCTAGTTTAAAATTGAAAAAGCATGTGGATTGCTATTATTGTATTAGGTAATTGTATTAGCCAACAGTGGGAGCTTTTTTCTTTTATTTCTTATATTCTAAAATATATTGACTGGCTGTGGTGACATTTCTTCACCTGATAAATATGTGGTTAGGAAGAATTTATTTTTACTACTGGGTTTAAGCAAGCAGGTGAATATGCATCACATAATTAAACAAGGTATTTATTTATTTTTATCAGTGGTAGTGTTGGCATATTTATGTTGCCACTGAGTGGATATGGAAATTAAAAGAATATTTCTTTCTTAAAGTCTCCTTCGTTTGAGCATTTGTTTGTAAAGCAAATTAAGAATTCCATTCCAGTAAAGACAGAGAGAAGGAAGGGAAGGGAGGGGAAGGGATGTTTAATTTAATTAATTGTTTGATGAAAATAATTTACCCAGATTTTTGTGTAATTATGATTGTTACAACTGACACAGACACTATAAAAATGTGTATAGAGAAGTGAACAAAAGAGGATGACATGCTAGTATGTAAAAGTTTGGCTTTTTGAATCTTCTCTCCCTTGGGACACTTTTGAACTGTTCCACAATTGTGTTATCATTATTGTTCAGTGACACAAGCATAAGCCATTCATCAATTTGTAACTCCCCCATTTCTCTTTCTTTCTCTCTCTCTCTCTCTCTCTCTTTTGCTGTCTCGCCTTGTTAATAGTTCCCTAGAAATCCTATCACTTTGCTGGAGGATTGATGTAAGTCTCCAGCAATTAACATAATTACAAGCCTGATTATCTTCTAATTGCATTATGAGTATTTGGTTATTCACTACACAAATTAGAGAAAATTAAAGAGGAGCAAGATCCTGTGGTGTGGGCGGCATGATTTTGAAAACTGTTATGAGCATCCAAATGCAGCAATGTAATAAGACAGTGAAAATATATGCTGTATCTATTTATTTCAGTTTAATGTTGTTATTGTCATTGCAGAAGACTTTAATTTTCCTTCTGCAGTGTTTGATGACATTTTATTTTCCAACTCACAGCAAAGATGCTAAATGCTAATAACATTATATCTGAAGTAAATCCATATTCTTTAACACAGATTATATAGAAGAATAATTCTACAATGGGATTCTAAGCACCACCTTCGAGAATATGCAATGGAAAACAAATATATGTTATTTGTTTTATATGTGGATATATGTTGTGCAGATTTTTTCTAGGATGATAATCTTATCAGGACAGAGTGAGAAATCAAATTGGAAAAGCAGTTCAATGCATAGAGTTATGTTATGCTCTCTGGTAGGAACCTCTCAAAAATTCAAGGATACAAATTTCAGACACACACACACATGTTTGAAAATTCAAAACAATGTTCTTTATCACAAAATTCAAAATAAACTGAGCACTCTTTTTGTATTGCAAAGAGCACTAGTCCCTAAACAACCGGGTAGTCTGTACAATTTCCCTTAAGCAGTCATTAAGTACTTAGCTAGCAGCTGTGAAGAAACTTCACACCCCTTCTTCTTCCAACGAAGGGAGACACACACACACATTGCTCTGCTTTGGTTTCAAAGGCGTGAAAAATCAACAAACAAAGTCCAGAAAACAGCAACACAGGATTTCTGAAGAACTGCGATCAGATACTCTTCAACAATGGCCAAACCCACATGCTGTATTTATAGCAGCAGCCCTAATTACTGGAGCCCCACCCAAACGCAGGTGGCCTCTCTTATCTCCGGTAATATGTCCTTACTTGGTCTCTTCTACGCATAATTCTGTGCTTGCGTGGGTCCAAGACGTCTTCATCCGAATCAATGGAAGATAATGGAGATTGACTGCCTGGGCTGTGTGCCAAGCCCCCTCTTCCAAGTCACTCCCACCTTCTTTTTCGTCCAAGGAAACTAAACTCTGAACTGACTGTCGGCAATAACACAGGCCTGTGACATGTTGAAGTTTCCCCTGCATCCACCTCCACATTCCCTGGGCAGGAGCTGGGCCAGAGCCAACCACGACAGATTTAGTACCAGTGTTTTAATAGTCTTCTGACAATCTACTGGCTCCGGCTTTGGAAAGAGCTTGAGGCAGCTATAACATTTCTTAATGGTGGTGGGAAAGGCAGCTATAACATTTCTTAATGGTGGTGGGAAAGGAGTGATGGTGGTAGAATGTTCTCGCTGACGTGAATAGCCAGCCAAATAATGTTATGATCTCTGTCAACTTTGCCAATCATAGAATTGGAAAAGAAAACAAGCTTCTATTTTTAAATCTCTAATCTGCAGTTTGTGCAGGGAGGAAATTCAGGAAGTTCTGACAGGTTCTGGAGAACTGGAAGCAGACATTTTGAGTAGTTCAGAGAACAGCAAATACCATCTCTGTCTGGGCCCAAAGTGGGGTGGGAATGGAGATTTTGATTATCCTTCCCTGGCCACGCCCACCAAACCACACCCACAGAACCAATAGAAAAAAAATGGATTTCACCCCTGAGTTTGTGTCTTATTCTTCTGTTTGACTTGATTTAGAAAAATATGTGGGCAGTGATAGAGAAGGAGATTTAAAAAAAAACCATTTTTGTCCTTGTGTGATTTCTTTTTTCCATTTGTCTGATACGTCTCATTGTTTTATAGTACTCTTATATCTCTGTACCTTCACTCTTTCCACTTAATTTTTTTAACCACATCCCCAATAAAAATGGCTTCTAAAGGTGGGGGGAGGGGAGACCTCCCAAAACCTGTTTTCTTTCTACTACTTATCTTTTCTGCATTCTTTATAAGTGAGGTTAGTGTAAATCACTAAGTAAATTTGAGATAGTGTGTTTGCTTTTTGACTCCTATGTATCTAATGCTAAACATATTTGTGCAGTATTAATACATTATACATCATATTTGTAATAGGGATAGCATCAATATCGTTGGAGAAGTGAATCTGATGTCATTTTCTTTCGCATTTTATGAATTATTGTCCATGGGGGGGTAATCAGGTTTAAACAGATATTTGACAGCTTCCTCCTGTTTATTCTTTTCACTGCTCTACTAATCATAGGCCACGTCCTTTTTCTCTTCTTATGCTCTCAAAGAACAGAGCACATGTTCTTTGATTCTCCTTCTGGGAAATGCAATTAATGATGTGTGAGGCTTTTCCTAGCTCTGTAGTATATTTCATGTAAATGCATTTTCTTTTCTGTTATAGCAAGACTCCTCATTAAGCATTGTTTAGATCAGATTCCTACTCTAAAGCTGGGGTCTCCAACCTTGGCAACTTTATGACTTGAGGACTTCAATTTCCAGAATTCTGGGAGTTGTAGTCCACAAGTCATAAAGTTGTCAAGATTGGAGCACCCTGCTATAAAGAATGCTCAACCCCATGTACAGAATGCTTGAACCACCAGCACAGATCATGAAAAATAATCTGTCAATCTCACATGCAGTAAGGGCCATGCGGGTATTAAAGAGAAGCAGCCACTGCACCAGAAAAAAGATGGTGAGATGAGATAGAGTGATGAGATGTATCCCAGATGTATACTAAACCAATAACTACTGTGGAAGAGAGAAAAGTAGAAGTATTATCTATAGGAGAGGAAGACATAAAGTTGCTTTTGGGGGGGAAATAAAGTAAGGACATTGTAATCTAGTATTATATAAACCCTATGGACTTTTAGATATACAATTTGGAATGAACACCCTTTGAATGACATGGAATGATATGGAATGGGGATAGAAATGGATTTACAAAGGAAAAATTGCAGACTACAGGAACCAGGAGCACTACTCAGGTGACTCTGAAGACACAGATAAAGCTCCAAGTACTTCAACAATCCTCTAAAGTAGTGATGGTGGCACGTGGAGCCATATCTGCTGGCACGTGAGCTGTTGCCCTAGCTTAATTCCAACATGCATGTATGTGCTGGCCAGCTGATTTTTGGCATGCACATAGGCTTGGCAGGGCACTTTTGGCTTCCAGAGAGCCTCCAGGGGGGGGTGGAGGGCTTTTTTACCCTCCCCTGGCTCCAGGGAAGCCTTTGGAGCCTGGGGAGGGCAAAACACGAGCCTACTGGACCCATCAGAAGTTGGAAAACAGACCATTTCTGGCCTCCAGAGGGCCTCTAGCAGGCAGGGAAAGCTGTTTTTGCCCTTCTCCAGTCATTGAATTAAGGGTGTGGCATGTGCGATAGTTTGCACGCACACTCTTTCAGCACCGGAGGGAAAGAAAGGTTCACCATCACTGCTCTAAAGGAATGCAAATTACCAGCTACCTGCAAGGAACATAAATCCTTCCATTTCCCACTATTCCTGTCAGAGATGAAGAAGCTTCTTAAATGAGAAGCAAAATGTCTTTTTAAAAAAAACCAAGGAAGTCTAGTTGCCTCCTAAAAAAGCACCCTTGGGACAATCATGACCTGGAAGACTGAGAATCTCTACAGATTTTTATATAAATACTAATATGCACTATTACTACTAGTTTTTTTATCATCATTCCTATCACCCATCTTCTCCTACTTATGACTGTATAACTGTAACTTGTTGCTTGTATCCTTAATATTTTTATTAATATTGTTTCCTGATTGCTTATTTGACCCCTATGATAATCATTAAGTGTTGTACCTCATGATTCTTGACAAATGTATCTTTTCTTTTATGTACACCGAGAGCATATGCACCAAAGACAAATTCCTTGTGTGTCCAATGAAGAATTCTTGGCCAATGAAGAATTCATTCTATTCTATTCTATTCTATGTCTTTCAGAGGGTGGCCACTATTATCCTTACTATTCAATCTGTGGTTTGCAGTGGCTGTAGTAGATGGATAGATGAAGGACCAAGCAGGTAAAACCTTTCAGATTGAAAAGACTTATTCACTTTAGAATATATCATCCTCTTAAGTCCCAGTTTCAACTGAAAATGCGTATCCTCCCTATAGAGAGCAAGCAAGGGACACTTGGCAAAGGAATTGCAGATGAAAGCAGAAGGATGAGCATTTTCAGTAGGCAACATTCCAATCACTATCAGCAAAGGACAAGCTGGGCCCTTTAGCATCAGCTAAAAAACTCTTCTAGCACAACCGTCAACAAGGCAGAAATGGTAGAAACCCTTCTTGGGGCAAAGATAGCCACTCAAGGAACAGACAACTAGAAGGTGACGTCTATATAGGAATGCAGGAATGAATCCAATGGCAAGCTGGAATATGGTAACAATACAAAGATACTTGTGGCAAGATGCAGTTACTATTTCCAGGTACACCTGATTTGCTCAATGCTAGATTTCATACCTGATTTGACAATAAAACACAAATCTGAATTTGATTTATAGATGCAAATTTATAGACTAAAATTAATGAATATAATGAAGATAATTGCTTTTTTTCTATATTAAACAATTAAAAATCTAGCAGCAACTATTGGAATATCTTTGAAAGCTGCATCTAATGCAAGATCTGCAGTATGGGCTTGAGTCCTTATTTTATACATTTGCTAATGTTTATGTTTATATCAATACTTACTGCCTTCTACATGCTTGACAAATAAATAAATAAAAAATAAAAGAATGTAAAAAATCTTTAAGTAAGAAATACAGAATCCCTGGCATTGAGCATATCATAGCTGATATCAATGTCAATCGTAAGTGAAGTGGCATAGATTTCTCATCTTCTTCCTCTCTCTGACCTTACTACATATTTTGTGCAATTGCCGTTAATATTTCCTCTGGCTAAATATCCATATCCCTTTCTTTCTTTCTTTCAGATCCAGAGACTACGGTTTCCATATACTGTAATCGGTTTTAAGTAAAGTTAAGCAGCTTAGTATTTCCAAGCTGCAATATGAGAAGCCCACCATATTTCTTGAAGAAACGTCATGCAAGCATTCTCATACGTGCCTTATCGGCAATGAAGTGCCATCTATTGAGTACTAGTTCAGCATTTCCCCCCCAGTTTAACTATTTCTGCATTTTTTCCCCAATGCTTCATTATTTCAATACAAAGCAATAATGGCATTCTTAATGGCCAGGAAGAATAATTTATTTCACCATCACCTATTTGTTCTTCTCCTGCAAGAAAAAGAAGGGTTAAATCACTGTTTATTTGTTAGCTTCTTTTCACCCATGGTGATAAAAAGAATTCAATCTATTAAAAATATTTTTCCAACCAGTTGAAAGGTTTGAAATAAATGTTTCAGCATGCTACTTACAACATATTGTCACAATATAACATTCTTACATTTATGTATGTATTTATCTATCTATCTATCTATCTATCTATCTATCTATCTATCTATCTATCTATCTATCTATCTATTTATTGGGTTTCTATGTTGCCCCTCTCCAAATATGTTCACATTTTCTTTTAACATTTTAAAAGTTGTAAGAGTAAAGGGTGAAGCTGGCTATGATCGTGGTGGTTGTTAACACAACTTGAATGAAATATATAATATTGAAGTCTTTATAAATTTACGAAGAGAACATTTTAAAATAGGACTTTTATTATTTCAATATTCTTTAGGCTGGCACAAATATACATCATTTGAAAGAAAATTAAGGATACATCTCCTTCCGACATTTTGCAGATCCCCTGTTCTAAATAGTATGTGGCAAATGATCTATTAATTTGCTACATATTATGCTTCTTTTCTGTTAATATGTGATTGCACACACACAATTTTCCATTGCCATTCTGAAAGCATAGTATGGTCACGCTCTGTGCCTTTTGAAATATTAGTGGAATGCAATACCAACATTTGCAGGCTCATGAAAATTTCTGCAATAGGTAACCTATGAGAACCAACCTTAGCATAAAATACATTGTTCAGAACAAAAATATCTCATGAATTATGCTTTTGATTCTTTTGTTTGCCATTCCTAAATGCATTCTCTACTATGTAAAGTATGCAACTTTAGAAGAAAAATCAAAGCTAATGAAGAGCTGAAATCAAATAAAGAGATTGTAGTTGCCAG
Organism: Erythrolamprus reginae; assembly: GCF_031021105.1. Classification (NCBI taxonomy): domain Eukaryota; kingdom Metazoa; phylum Chordata; class Lepidosauria; order Squamata; family Dipsadidae; genus Erythrolamprus; species Erythrolamprus reginae. Next base: position 212,507,062 of record NC_091952.1, on the reverse strand, counting down.
ATTTAACCACTGAACAAAACTCCAAAGGCAACAATGCAATATCCTCCACACAATTACTCAGAAATTAATTCCATGTTTTCAGTAAGACTTGTTCTTTTGTCACTATGTGTAGGATTGCAACCTATGACATTTAATTTAGAACATTGACAGAGCAATTCTAAATATGATCAGGGTGGTGATCTAAAGCTTCCTGGGTCATATATTACTCAGACATTGACATAACATATAAATGGATCAAATTTCACTAGAATTATTACAATAAAGCCCTCAAAAAGCCCACATTTGAAAGCACTAATGAGGAAGCTATTCTCTAGGCTTCAGAGAGATGCTTCAGTTATGAGGCATCTGATCTTCAGTTCACTAACATGAATAAAGAGGTCCAAAGAGAACTTCATCATACCATGATATGAGTTGCAAATGAAACCTCCCAGGTAAACAGCTCTGTGTGCAAAAGGATGTAATATTAAATAATACAATAAACAATAATCAATATACACTAATCATGTTGAATAATAAAGTATTTACATTAGTATTTTATTGTGGTAGATTCTATTGTATATTGTATATATTCAGTAATTTTAAAAGCCTAACAGGAATCAGTAGAAAAATAAAAACGTCCAATGGAATTGGTTAAAATCTCTGTTCACATTAATCTGTTTAGGCTACTTAATCTGTCCTGTCAGATTGGAAAAAAGCTAAGTCAGGTCATACTTCATTCGTTCTTGGATGGGAGATAGGCTTTAGGCTAGACTGAGTCATAAAAATAAAATTGTTCAGGAAAGCAATGGCAAATTACTTAAATATTATTCCCAAGAAAATTACATGGGTATCTTGATAAGATAACCAAGAATTGAGTATGACCTAAAGATGTTAATGTTAAGATGAGAATGCTGGAATGTTTTTAGATCAATCCCATCTCAGATGTACATTAATTCTGCGGAACCTTTTGCTAGAAAACATCATGCTGACAGAAATTAAATATTCCCATTGTAACCAAGTCCTTCTCACATATTATGTTTATCCCATGCAAAAATACAAAGGGATAGGATTTGGATTGTGTAGTCAAAGTTCTGGTTTTGATTTTTTCAGCCCCACTATTGATGATACTAATCCTTGCTATAGGCTAGTTAAACATACTCCAGAGTAGTGATGTTTCTCAACTTTTTCTTCACTACCCCCTTTAAATAACTTTTGTGTCCCTGGACTATGGCCATGGAATGCCAGAACTTAACTTAAAATTTAAATCATAGCATTTTTTAAAGTTTTCATGGATCCCCCTGTTATATCGCAGACCCACCAGGAATCTAAAACACAATCTAAGTATTGCACTAAAACACGATCTAAGTATTGCCCGGAAGATCATATGCTGCAACGTTCTACCTGTCAATGACTACTTCAGCTTCAATCGCAACAACACAAGAGCACGCAACAGATTCAAACTTAATATTAACCGCTCCAAACTTGACTGTAAAAAATATGACTTCAGCAACCGAGTTGTCGAAGTGTGGAACTCATTACCTGACTCAGTAGTGTCAACTCCTAACCGCCAACATTTTTCCCTTAGACTATCCACGATTGACCTCTCCAGGTTCCTTAGAGGTCAGTAAGGGGCGTGCATAAGTGTACCAGTGTGCCTTCTGTCCCCTGTCCAATTGTCTCTCCTTATCTCATTTATCTTTTCTTCCTTTCAAATATGTTCACCTATACTTTTATATCTTTTCTTCTATTCTTTTCTTTATTTATATTATTACATATCTATTCTCTTCAATGTGTATTATGTATTGGACTAACTAACTAACTAACTAACTAACTAACTAACTAACTAACTAACTAACTAACTAACTAAATAAATAAATAAATAAATAAATAAATAAATAAATAAACCATGAGCCACAGGTTTAAAACCACTATTCTAAAAGAAGACCAACACATTCATAGTGTTAAGTAAGTAAGAAAGTTAGTGCTTAAGATAATGACCTAGACTGTGTTTAAATATCTAATATTAGCATTACTTCAACATAGGAAAGAGCTAGTGACTAATGTGTAGGATGCAGTAAATTTGGAACTTTGCTTCTACTATTTGTGGCATCTTTGTTTTTCATCAGTTAGCAATAAAATTCATATTGGACTCTAGGACCTTTTCTCTGGAATAGTACATTCTAATTTGTATGGACCCCAGTTTTGAACCTTGCAAATAATTTACAGATATACATAATTCAATAGTACTATCCAAATGTTTGACAGTATTCTCTACATCCAAACAGTCATATGAATTAAGCTTACTCAGGAGTAGCATTCTTAAAGTCCATTTTGTCATATAGTTAGGGGTGGGTTCTAACTTGCCTCACTGCTCGTTGCTTTCTCCTATGCTGCATGGGTGCACCCGCGCATGCGCAGTGTTGCAAACCAAGCTTCCGCACGTACTCAGAAGAACAGCTTTTGTACATGCATAAAGAACAGTTTCTGCGCATGCATAAAAGCAAAAAACAAAATGGCACATCATAGGAAGAGCTGATTCGGGGGGGGGGGGGGGGTCAGCCAGCCACCATTGCCATTTCGGTGAGTGGAGGGAAATTCCCATTATCAGTTCTATAGAACTGGTCCGAACTGGCCGAAACCCACCTCTGCACAGAGTGATTGTAAACAGCCAGATTATAGTCATTCTAAATCTCCCACGATTTTAAAATATTACATTCTCCTATTTTAAAGCAAGATTATAAATGAAGTGATTCTTTTCTTTCTTCTCTAGCTCTTTCAATCCTCTGCAAATATCTTATTTAATTTTATCTTGATAGTGTGCCATAGAACAGAAAATAATTATTTTCTGATACATTTTTACTGATGGGTCTCTCACTTGGGCTGACAGATCAGGATTTATTGCCATGCTTTAACTTAAATGATAATGTAATGTCCTCACTGGCATCCCATTGTCCTTAGACAATTCATCACAATATATAAATTTTGCTCTTGCACAGGGCTAGAGAAATAGGAAATCTAGCAGCCCCAGATTTTGTAATTTTCAGAAACATCTTTATACTCTAACCACAAAATTATCACCATTATTTGTACTATTTTCTCAGGATAAGTCTGTTTTTCTAATGCAGGTTTTCACTAATGTGATAGTTTTCAGATACATTAAACTTTAACTCCCATTATTCTAAGTCAAAAAGGGAATAGGCATTGAGTAATGCTATCTGAGCAGGACATGGTGTTAAGTATATTTTCTTTTATTGACTTATAATCACCTTTGTAATCACTTTCATTAATACATTAAGATAAAGGTAAAGTGAATTGCTATTTATAATTTCAAGGAAATATTGACTTTCCAATATAAATGTAGTCCTGGGATTTTCTGGTGATTTCTCATCCCAGCACAAACCAAATTCAACCTGCTTAGCATTTTGAGATCACCCAAGGTCAACTAAGAAAAACACCTCTGCATAAAGATAGTTTATGTTGAGGATAGCCCTATGAGACAGTTCTTAAGATGCATTAGACCCAGCAGTGGATTGCTCCCGGTTCGATTGGTTCTTAGAACCTGTAGTGCTGCTGGTGGAAAGCTCAACCCACCCACACAAAATGTTGGCAAAATATTTTACAACCCATCACTGATTAGACCCTAATATAAAATATTGTGAAAATGATAATGTTAAGCAATAACAACATGATTATACAGTATTGAACTGAAATTATATTTGACAGCTAAATGCAATAATATTTAGAGTTTAGTGGATAGATAAATGTAAGTTTCTCCATTCTTTACCTGATAGTATAAGGACTGGATACATAATATAAAACATTTCAGATATATCACCAAAAACTCACATTTATCATCATTGTTTTACCACCCGCTCAAGGTTGACTCAGCCTTCCATCCTGGCTGATTTTGTAAACCGCTTAGAGAGGGCTACCGTGTTTCCCCGATAGTAAGACCCCCCCCCCCGATTGTAAGACATATGGGGGGTTTCAGGGGGGTCGGCTAATATAAGCCATACCCCGAAAGTAAGACATATGTCTTACTTTCGGGGAAACACGGTACTAAAAGCGAGGGAGGCGTCCGCTACTCCCGCCGCCGCCTTTGCTCTCCCCGCCGCGCCTGGGGCTGCCTGCCTGCCTGCTGCCGTAGCCGGGCTGGGTGCGGGGCATCCTCGGCATTGAGCAGCAGCGGGAGGAGCCGCAGCCTCCGGGGCCGGCCAGCCGGGCACCCCCAGGACGCACATCGCGGACCGGCCCCGCCGCGGCGCAGGAGGGATGGAGGCTGGGCCCGACGGGCAGCCGCGCCTGCCGCGCAACGCCGCCTAACGCCGCCCGCCCAGAGGAGAAGAGGCCTCGCCCGGGCCGAAGCCCGAAGACGAGCCGGCCCCGGTGCCCGGGACAATATAACACATACCCCCAAAGTAAGACACAGTGGGGCTTTTGGGGGTAAAAAGATAGTAAGACACTGCCTTACTATCGGGGAAACACGGTATAAAGGCACTATGAAATGGTATAAGTCTAAATGCTATTGCTATCATCATCCTCCCTCTCCTCCTCCTCAATCCTATGTTCACTGGAAATAAATACTCATGAACCAAATATTAATGACCTATAGTAGACAGGCCTTTGGTCAGATCTTACAGTGTGTATGCATATTTATTTATTACTTAGATTTGTATGCCGCCCCTCTCCGAAGACTCGGGGCGGCATATGTGTCTGCATATATACACTCTCATAAGCTAAACATTAAATCATCTATTTGTTGAAAGAATCAACAAATTAATATCATATGCCTCCTCTGTGATGTGGGTAGTGTACAACATTTCTTTAAAATTTATTTTATTTTATTGTTTTTGTAATGAACCAGAATAATGTTGTGGATATCAGTAGGCAACAAAAAATGGAAAGAAATGGTGACATCTGTTCTAAGCAGTGAAGGACTACCAAGACCTTTTACTACCACACTGTGGGTGTGGTTATACAGGACGCCCTGCATTTTCTTTCAACATCTTTTAGTGCAAATTGGGTGCTCTGGGGTGGAGCTCCATTTTTACTACCCCACCGCATTCCCCCCAGTCCGGCCAGTAGCCCATCCCTGATTCTAAGTCAAAATAAGTTCTTGATTGGGCAAATATTGTATTATACAATTTGGTGGTGGGTGTGAATGTTTGTCTGGTGGAGGGCACCAATCACAGAGTACTTATTATATGTTGTGTGTTTGTTTATATTCTATAAAACCAATAAAAAAATTAAACAAGTTTTCACGTCAGGTTTTTCTTTTTTAAACTTTGTGACAAATTTCTAACAATGGGATATTAAGTCATTTTGATGTTGGAGTAAACTACATTGAACTTATTAAGCTTATTTTAGGAGAGCTATGAAAAGGATTACTGTACTTTGCTAACATGTCTCCTTTACAATATCATTTTACAAATTAGAATAGTCTGGCTAGCAAAAACCACCAGCAATGTCACATAATGCAGAGAAAGGGGTAAAGCAGGGAAGGGGAGGGAGAAGGAGAGGGAGATGAAGAAATTATTTTAATCAGAAAGGAAAGAAATTCCCTATTGATCAAACTAGGTTTTTACTGTACAAGTATCCATCACAGACAAACAAAAATAGGCTTGTATGATACCTATTTCATCAGAAGATATCAACATGTACAACAGTCGTTTTAACAAACTCCAAAATATCCACCTGTCTCTTTGATGTGAAAAACAATATTATTCTAACATTGCTGCTAGTATGTGATTCTCAGAGGAGCCATTCACAAGCAAGCAATTATTGCTTCAGATGATGAAAGAATTTGTCTTTCTCGGAGAATGGCTTTTGATACATTCTCAGATCAACCTCTCTTTTGCTCTTCTTCCCTTTTCATGTGCTTACATTTTATCCAACTTATTACTTGACCCATAAAATCAAACATTTGGCTCAGACTAGCTATCAGTGTTTTGTTTTGCTTTCCATTTGAACCTAATTATTCACTTCCTATAAATGCTTTATGCAAGAAAGAAAATATATTGTGGGAGTGAGAGGGAGGGGCAGACGAAGAGGAGGTTTGTTTAAAATTCAAAAGAAGCTAATAACCTGCTTAGATCAGGTCTTTAACACAACAAACAATTATCCATCAGGATTCTTGTTTTGCTTCCTACCAGACATTGAAAATTATGGCTGCAAAATCATAATTGTATTTATAGGTAAATGAAACAAAATTACAGTATTTTTTGGAATATAAGACACGCTGAACTATAAGACACACCTTAGTTTTTGGGGAGGAAAAAAGGGAAAAGAATCTGCTTACCAGGTATTCATCTGGCTAGCGTCCTTAGTCTGGTCAGCTTCAGCACATTATTTTATCCCCTGGTTAAGGGCTTTAAAAAATTTATTCTGAGAGAGTAACAAGCAACAAGCTTTCAAGCCAGTAAGAGCTGGGAACATCATTAGCACCTGGAAAGAAACAGTCTGAGCAGGTAGAGCAAAGGAAAAAACCCTGCAAAGACTTAGGACTTGGAAAACATTCTTCTTTTCAGAGAATGAAAGAGCTTGCAAGCGGGTAAGAGCTAGGAACATCGTTAGTACCTGGTATGGGCTGGAAAGAAACTTACTCAGAGCAAGTTAGAGCAATAAAAAAACCCCTGCAAAGACCTAGAGCTTGGAAAACATTCTTTTCAGAGAGTAACAATGAAAGAGTTTTGGAAAATTAATAGCACCTGGTTAGGGCTGGAAAGAAACATCTGGAGCAAGTAAAGCAATGAAAAAACCGAAAGACAGGGTTTGGAAAACATTCTTAGCAGAGAGTAATAATGAAAGAGCTTGCAAGCCAGTAAGAGCTCGGAACATTGTTAGCAGCTAGTTAGGGCTGGAAAGAAACTTACTCAGAGCAAGTTAGAGCAATGAAAAAAAACATTTAAATTAAATGTCAACCGCTCCAAACTTGACTGCAAAAAATACGACTTCAGCAACAGAGTAATCAACGCCTGGAATGCGCTACCTTATTCTGTGGTTTCTACTCCTAACCCCAAAACCTTTAACCTTAGACTATCTACAATTCACCTCTCCCCCTTTCTAAGAGGTCTGTAAGGGGCGTGCATAAGCGCACCACTGTGCCTACCGTCCCTGTCCTATTGTCTTCTTTTGTTACTTTTTATCATTACTTATCTAATGTTTTATTTGTACAAATTATCACCCTATAATTGTTTGACTAAATAAATAAATAAACAAACAAACAAACAAATAAATAAAGTCTAATAAGCTTCTTTACCAGAGAGTCTTGAAGAATTTAGTAACTATGGGATAATATTTAAAAGAATGAATAAAAGAAAGAATAAATACTCCTCTTGGTGCAAAGTGTGGATCCCTGGGGATTAGTATTGGGATTTGTGCTTTTTAATATATTTATTTATAAAATATTGTTATCCTAGCTTTATTGCTTTATAAGTAAGCTGAAGCTGCAAGAAAATATCCTTTCCTATTCATCCCCCCACCTCCCTGCTCCCAAATAATCTTGTGAGGTAGATTGGGCAGAAAGAAAATGGTCATCCAATTAGTCTTCATATTAAGGCAGGCCCAGAACTCACAATCTCCTGTTTTGTAAGCCAGCATCTTAACCGTTACTTACATATATAAATAGCATTGAGATAGTTTGAACAATGAGACTGTTGTGATACAAAACTGCTCAAGAGAACAAAATAAAAAGATTGTGAAGAGATCCAAAAGAATATCTCCAAACTTCAAGCCAAAGGCAGTTCAGTGTAAACCAGAGGTGGGCTGCTAAGGTGGAACGGTGAAGTGTGCTCACCCCCATGGCTCTGAGTGCTAGCGGAGTCTAGCACAATTCTTCTACTGCAGCAGTGCAGGTAGCAGAATCGCACGCACGGAAGCAAAAAATTGTGCCGAAACACGGGCACACTTGCGCCTCCGCACGTGATTCTGCTACCTGCACAGCTGCAGTAGCAGAATTGTGCTGGACTCCGCTAGCACTCAGAGCCACGGGGGCGAATAAACGTCACCGTTCCACCTTAGCAGCCCACCTCTGGTGTAAACAAATGTAAAGTCATGATGGCACAAAATACCAAACTTTAAATTGTACTCTAATAGGATTTGAGCTGGCAGTGACTGATTAGAGTCACTTTCTATTGTTTCAGGATGAGACAGCTGCAAAAAAAAAAAAAAGACAAATTCTATTTAAGGTATGAACATTAAAATAGAATTGTTGAATATGATTGCACAAATCTATAGTAGGTATAGTAGAGTTTTGATTATGCTATCTTAACAGGATATTATATAATTAGATTACAGGTGCAAAAACAGGGACCCAGAATGTCCTTGAAATGAACCAGCTATTTTCTGAAGAAATGGCCATTAGGATTGCTATCTTGAATTAAAGTGGGGAGGAGAAGAAACTCAAGAAATCAGGCATGAGATAGACAATATCGAAATGAAGAAGCTGTTCTGTAGCTCTCAATGTGTCCTACATTGCTGGAGAGACGGAGTAACGACACGGACACCAGAGCTGGATTTAAAATTGGGTCATTTTTATTAACATAAATTTGCATAATTTATTCAAATACTTTGCATAAATTAGCATAAACAACTATGACCCGGAACTGGACCTGCAGGGTCAAACAAATACTTCCGGGGCGGAAATGACGTTATGCCAGTAAACATTCCTGGGCAACACATGGGCGTATCTCGATGCAAGGTCCAGGTGAGGGCCAGGCCGTCACCTGTGACCTTTTCTGCCATGCTGTGCATGAGGGGGGTCCCACCGGCTAACCCGAATCGGGGAATTAAAGGTGCAGGACCCAAAGACAGGTTCCCCCCAGCTGCTCAGGCAGAAACTCCCTCCATGAGCTTGCAGAGAACCTGTCAATCATCCCCAAAGATGCCCAAGGGAGAACGCGCGGTTGCTAAACCACCCAATTTTCCGCCCCTAACCTGCCTACCCAAATGACCAAAGGTAAGCCAATTAACCTAATTAATGCAAGCACCCCCTAACCGCACAGCCATCACCCCAGTGTGGAATGGGCGAAAAAACAGCTCAGCTAAAAGGCAGAACTGCAAAAAATTCCCATTCGGCCCCCTAAGGGCGACCCCTAAGCACACTGCAAAATAGTGGAGGGCGGGCGGGTGTCTGCTCTGTAGCTTGGTCCGGGCGAAAAGGAAGAGCCCCGGGCCTGCTCGCCCTTATATAGGGCAAGCAGGCCCCGCCCGGACCAATCAGGGGCCTGGCCAATCAGGCCCCGATCTCCCGAGCGAAGTCTCGCATCGCGAGACTTCGCCCGGGATCCAAGATGGCGGCCGCCATGAGGGACCGTGTCTCCCGGTCCCTCCAGCAAAGCCTGCCTGCCGGGTAAGTCCGGCGCTGTCATTGCTGGAGAGACGGAGTAACGACACGGACACCAGAGCTGGATTTAAAATTGGGTCATTTTTATTAACATAAATTTGCATAATTTATTCAAATACTTTGCATAAATTAGCATAAACAACTATGACCCGGAACTGGACCTGCAGGGTCAAACAAATACTTCCGGGGCGGAAATGACGTTATGCCAGTAAACATTCCTGGGCAACACATGGGCGTATCTCGATGCAAGGTCCAGGTGAGGGCCAGGCCGTCACCTGTGACCTTTTCTGCCATGCTGTGCATGAGGGGGGTCCCACCGGCTAACCCGAATCGGGGAATTAAAGGTGCAGGACCCAAAGACAGGTTCCCCCCAGCTGCTCAGGCAGAAACTCCCTCCATGAGCTTGCAGAGAACCTGTCAATCATCCCCAAAGATGCCCAAGGGAGAACGCGCGGTTGCTAAACCACCCAATTTTCCGCCCCTAACCTGCCACAGGAGCGGGGGTCAGATCTCTATCTTGGCCCCCCGACTCCCCCCTCTATCTGCGCCAGCTCACGCAGAGACCGCTGCAGGTCCTGTAAGAAGATGGCGTTCCCCTGGTCAGACAGGTGAACGCCATCATTACGGTAAAGCCATGGCTTATCTATTGATATAAGGGGATGAGGTATTACCACTCCACCCAATTCTCTAACCGTTTTCCCCATAGCCCTATTCACCCGTCTCCTAGCCCGGTGAATGGCCCTAAGGGAAGAGGCATCCCTCCACACAATCCTAGGTAATATGTCTGACCACACCACCTGCGTGGTGGGCCAGACCTCACGAAGCCTTCGCAGGTCTTCGCGTGCCTGGATGAGCAGCGCCAGGCCTCCCAGCATGCACAGGTCATTGCCACCTAAGTGCAATACCAGCCACCTGGGTGCGGCCACAGGACGCTGCCCACCCAGACCCCTTTGGGCGCGACTCCAGGAGCCGCCCCCAATGTCGCCGGGCGCAGCCACAGAATGCTGACCGCCCAGCAGCACCGGTAGGAGACCCTCCCACCGCATACCTCTCCGGCCCATCCAGGTAACGTTGACCCACCGCCCCAGGGACAGGTGGGTCCCGATGGCGCTCCTGGCTGCCGCGCGGCCGGCCCAGAAAATCATGCTGTGGCCACACAGCAGCGCCGTCGGTTTCGTGTTAGCCTGGGGACCTGCAAGAGGACACAGACACAGAGAGGTTACCTAGCCTAAGCCCTGCCTGGGATCCTCAGCGGGCCTAACATAACCCAAATATGCCGCTGACCGCCAGCGGCCGATCTCCCGAATCCGATGGGCCGGGAAACCAGAAAGTGCCGCACTAGTGGCGGCGCCGATACGGAACGAATGCGTTCCATAACCGGCGGGATCCATGCCCACCTGGGCCATCGCCCTAGATACTAAAGCCCAGAATTGGAAACGGGTCAGAGGGGTACCATCACAATGCCTAAACAGGTACCCCTGACCTGACCCCCTCATACCACAATAAAGCCATAGGGCGGCCACCGGACACACCGACTGGTCGGTGGCCGCACTAAGTTGTAAGGCAACCCCTCTGTGCAGCTGATCCGTTTTAGACCTTCTCACTACAAGGGACACCCCCCCTTGCCTAAAGGTCAGATCAGCGAACTGGAAGGCCCGGAGCGAAGTGTCAGCCTGAGACGAAGCCATGGCCTCGCTGACCCGAAGGGCCCCAAAGAACATGACACAAGCCGCTGCCCTGAAAAGACGGGCCTCGTACAATGAGGAACACAGACTGCCAAAAACCACGTTGATTGATGACAGCTGCTCCACCGTCAGGGGCTGACGAGTGTCACCTGGGGCCCCCGCTTGCTCCCTAAGCCAGCCCTCCAGCATCTTCCGGATGCGAAAGTCACCCGAAAGATCTGCAAACCCCCCCGCCTTGGACAGAAAGGCGAGGCCGGCTAACCGGGACCGGATCGTCCTAACTGATAGGCCACGCTGCCTAAGTTGGACGCAAAACTCGGCCAAATGTTCTACAGGGACAGGCCAACTAAGCTGGTAACCCCTGCCCTGCCTGAACTCCCACAACTCCTTACCTGCACGCTGGTATGCCCTGAGGGTGCCGGGCGCTACAGACAAGGAGATTGCCCGGGATGCCTCGCCTCTCCACCACTCTGAATCCCTCCCAGACTCCAGAGGTGGCTGGGGAACGCTTCTGGCAGTTCTCGTGCCCACGGGGCCAGGGTCCGAAACCTGGACAACTGACCACGGGACAAGGCATCAGCAACCCCGTTATCTAACCCGGGGACATGCTTAGCCAAAAACAATGCGTTTAGAGACAAGGACCTGTGCACAAAATGGCGGACAAGCCGCATGACCCTGTCGCTCTTTGAGGACAGGGCATTCACCACATGGACAACCGCTAGGTTGTCACACCAAAAGTGCACAGACTTGTCCCTAAACTGCTCCCCCCAAAGCTCTAAGGCCACTATTAAGGGGAAGAGCTCCAGGAACGTAAGGTCCTTAACCAACGAAGTGGCACTCCATTCCGGAGGCCATGCCGACCAGCACCACTGGTCACCTAACACTACCCCGAAACCACAAGTCCCCGCGGCATCAGAGCAGAGCTGCAACTCAGCTTCCAACAGAAGCTCGTGCCTTCAGAAAGACAACCCGTTAAATCTATCCAAAAAATCCCGCCACACGCCGAGGTCAGCCCTGACCCCGGCGCAAAGGCGGGTACGATGATGGGGCAAACGGAGCCCCTTCATCGCATCATACAACCTCCTGGAAAAAGCCCTTCCAGGAACAATTACCCGACAGGCAAAATTAAGAATGCCTGCCAGTTCCTGAAGCTGCCGTAGGGTCACCTTCCGGCAGCCCAGGACCTCATCGAGCTTCCGCTTAATCTTTACCAACTTCTCTAGGGGCAATCTGGAAGATTGCTCCTCTGAGTCCAATTCAATACCCAGAAAAGTAATCCTGGTGGCGGGGCCTTCGGTCTTCTCAGAGGCTAAAGGCACCCCTAATTGAGCACAAAGGGCTTCGAAGTCCCGCATCAACGCAAAACATTGCTCCGAATGCGCAGGCCCCGCCAAAAGGAAATCGTCAAGGTAGTGAACGACCGTACCCAGGCCACTTTGCCTCCTGAGCACCCACTCCAAGAAGGTGCTAAAACTCTCGAAAAGAGAGCACGAGACAGAGCACCCCATGGGCAAAGCTCTGTCCACGTAATAGCCCCCCTCGAAATGGAAGCCCAACAGCTCAAAGTCGTCTGGGTGTATGGGGAGGAGCCGGAATGCCGACTTAATGTCGCATTTACCCATAAGGGCTCCCACCCCACACTTCCTAACCATAGTCACGGCTGCATCAAAGGACGCATACCGGACTGAACACAGCTCGTCAGGAATGAAATCATTCACTGACTCCCCTTTTGGAAAAGACAAATGGTGAATCAACCTAAATTCACCACTCGCCTTTTTGGGGACCACACCTAAGGGAGACACACGAAGATTCGGGAAGGGCGGCTCCGCAAAGGGCCCCAGGACCCTGCCTTCGGCCACCTCCTTCCCAATCTTCTCCCTAACAATGTCTTCATGACCAACAACCGACCTAAGGTTGTCAGACATGAAGGCCTTCCTAACACCCTGATAAGGGATCCTAAATCCCTGCACAAAACCTAGCAAGAGAGCGGCCGCTCTCGAGCGAGGGTGGTAGTCGCCCAACCAACCCTCAAGCACCCCTAAATTAATTGGGCTGGGCCCCTTTTCCCCCAGCAGGTGGGGGAGGCTTTGGGGGACCCGAGCCTTTCTTTTCACTCCCCTTCTTGGGGCGGGGGCACACGGCTGCGGAATGGTTTCCCCCACAACCTCCGCAGGCGTGACGAAACCTGCAAATGGGGCGAAAACACGCCCCCTTTGCAGCGAACTCGTGACAAATTAAAGAGGCACCCTTACTAACGGCACCCGCCACTGCCTTTGCCGGCGCGGGCGTCGCAGGCTCCTCCTCCATAAAATGACCGCTATCGGTCCTATCACAGCCCTCCTTCCCCGACATATGAGTGGCCTGGAACCACAGGTCCGGAACCACCATATTCCAAGGCAAGTAGGGTTCATGAGCAATGCGCATACGGAAGCCCTTGTCATAGTGCCTCCATATGGTCCCCCCATACTCGAAATGGGCCCTCGCTATCAGGTCGATGTACTTCAACAAGGCAGCGGCCCTCTCCGGCTGCCTCTGAATGACCACCGACGCAAAGGTCAGAAATGCATACAGCCACGAGCTGAAGCATTTCGTGACCTTTGTCTTTTTCACTTTCTCCCCAGGGACAATCTCCTTATCTTGTTTAGGGACCTCCCTGTTCAGGAGGGAGAACAAATCAACGTATTCCCCCCGCCAGATTGCCTCCTTAACTGAGGGGTGCAAATGGTACCCTAAAGGTGTGGCGGGCAACCCACAAGGGATGGCCCCAGGCTTGATGCTGGCGAACGGGTCCCACACCGTGGTGGCCCCCGAGCCCAGCACCCCAAGCCCCGGCGGGTACATGAATGGGACCGGTGGCATAATGGCCGGTGGAGGAGGAATCCAACCCCCCACCCCCGCCCCAGGCGGGACAGGCACCCCCAGCGCCCCCGCTGGCGGAGCCGGCGGGGACCAAACCTGACCGCAGGTGCCTGCAGCAGCCCCCGTGAAGCTGTTGCCACCCCCCAAAGCTGGCGGGATGAACCCGGGACCCTGAATGGGCAGGAGCGGAGATGTACCTACCTGTGGTGCAACCTCACCTGCCCCGTAAGGGGTCGAAGCCATCCACGGTGGGCCCATCCTGGTTGGGCCTTGGAACGATGACCATTGCCCATGCGGGGCCATCTGTCCAGCATGGCCCGTCTGTCCGGTGCTGCCCGCTTGTCCGGGGCCCGCCATCCGCACTTCATGGGCCACTTGCCCAGCTGGGGCCGACTCCTCTTCGGGGTCTGCGCCCCAAGCCGCGGTGGCAGCCGGGGAAAGCCCCTCCGGGCCTGCCCCCGACCTCCACCTCTCCAACTCGTCGAGCCGCTCCAGGACCCTGGCCCAGGAAAGAGAAGGGGACACCTCGGGTTGAGGGACTGTGGGCATAAACCCAGCCACCCCCCCCCACCGGGATCCCCCCCGGGGGCCCCTCTGCCGCCGCCCGAGCCCGAGCAGACGGCCTGGCAGCCCTCCTGGGCCGCACCGCAGGTTGGGCCGGGAGGGCCTTAGCCGGCCGCTTCTTAGGGGCCATGCCACTAAATTCTATCTTTATACAATAAGGAATAGGGCGGGACAAAGCCCTCCCCCAACGGGCCCTGCACCACTGGAACAAGGCCTGCTCAAATAGCAGGCCTAAGCGGAGCTAAAACCCCCCGGGAAGCCAATTCCCCCCTATCCCCGAGGGCAACAAGGCCCAAACACCAGGCCTTTATCCCAGGCCTCGATCCCCAGCGACCCCCGCGCGCCCGCGAGGCCACCAGGAGGCAGCACCACCCTCCCCCTTAAACAGAACAATGAGGCTCCAAACCGGAGCGGAGCCAGCCGATGCTGGCTCCGCTGAAGAAGAGAGAAGGCTTTTCACCCCCACAGGCCACAAAATGGCGCCTCGCACGAGGTCGCCAAACAAAATGGCCGCCGCGAGCAGACAAACGAATGTCTGCTCTGTAGCTTGGTCCGGGCGAAAAGGAAGAGCCCCGGGCCTGCTCGCCCTTATATAGGGCAAGCAGGCCCCGCCCGGACCAATCAGGGGCCTGGCCAATCAGGCCCCGATCTCCCGAGCGAAGTCTCGCATCGCGAGACTTCGCCCGGGATCCAAGATGGCGGCCGCCATGAGGGACCGTGTCTCCCGGTCCCTCCAGCAAAGCCTGCCTGCCGGGTAAGTCCGGCGCTGTCATTTCTATTGAAACTAAATGCAATGAAATGCAAGTCTGATAGACATATTTTGCAGTCCTGTTTGGTCTGGCTTATTATACAGTAATAGATGAGTGCACAGCTGTTGTGTTTCTACACAAAGGGAATATATTTGAGGAGGATCGCTCAAGATGTGAAGGTCGTATCAGCTGCTAGGTTAATGCAAGCTATAACTATTTGATCATCTTACAAAGGCAACTCTAGGTGGCTAATAACATTTTAAAACAAACATAAGCAAAATAAATACTTTATACTACGAATACTATGAAAGACATAAACGACAAAACAGAAACATTGTTTTTCATAGTCAGGAAGTATATATTAAAGTCAGTGAAGTAGCATCTGAACGTCTTTGCTTAAGGACATTCAAAAATGATAACTGCTATATCTTGGCAGCAAAAATATTAATAACTAGGTGGCAGTCCAGAGAACAGAAGACTAATTCATGCTACTATCTAGTGGCTATGACGATTTTGGAATTTCAGAAATAGTCCTTATGGCTTTGCAGATATTTGTTTAGCATAATGTGATTCAAATATGATAACTCTGCCCAAATTATTTTTGACATGGGACTCAAATATATTATATTTGGCCACTTCACTTGAAGCTAAAATGCCATTTAGTATAGCATTAAAAATATTATGGTTTAGCTGAGATTTTTGCTAATTGGAATTATTTCAAATGTTATATAGGATTTTAAAGTATTTTTAAAGTAATTATTATTAATATTATTATTTATTAGATTTGTATGCCGCCCCTCTCCGTAGACTTGGGGGGGCTCACAACAGTGATAAAAACAATACATGGTAACAAATCTAATAATTAAAATCTAAAATAACAGTTTTACATTACCAAAAAAAAAACCCCCAATAGATAAAATACATACACACAGTCATATCATGCACCAAGTTACATAGGCAAGGGGGGATGTCTCAGTTCCCCCAAGCCTGACGACAGAGGTGGATTTTAAGGAGTTTACCAAAGGCAAGGAGGGTGGGGCAGTCCTAATCTCTGGAGGGAGTTGATTCCAGAGGGTCGGAGCCGCCACAGAGAAAGCTCTTCCCCTGGGTCCCGCCAGACAACATTGTTTAGTCGAAGGAACCCGGAGAAGACCAACTCTGTGGGATCTAACTGGCTGCTGGGATTTGTGTGGCAGAAGGCGGTCTTGCAGATATCCTGGTCCGGTGCCATGAATTATCACTTGGAGATACATTTCATGCTAAGCAAAATAGAAATATCTGAAACTAATAAAAATATAATTATATAACTAAAATACTGTTTCCCTGAAAATAAGACATATCCTGAAAATAAGCCCTAGCATGTTTTACATGTGCACCCAATATAAGCCCTCTCCCCTCAAAATAAGTCCTACTTAAAAGCCTGTGCAGCCAGCTGGACACTCATTCCGTTTGGTTGAGTGCTGTGGCAGAACAACAAGGTGAAGCGCACTGCAACGGCTTATCTCAGGGCCCCCACAGCCAGATCATCCATGCCCTCACACCTGCCTTCGCAGTGGCAGCACCAACAGCCATGTGCATCAGGAACCCATGTGGCCACTGCCCCACTTCTTCTGCTTGCTCATGGCTGCAACAGAGCAGGAGGCTGAGAGGTTTGCTGGTGCTAAGGCTGAGAGGCTGGGGCATGGATGGCCTGGCTTCAGGAGCCCTGAGGTAAGCCAATGTGATGACCTGGGACACAGCACAGAGATAACACAAGCAGCTGGTGGCCGTTTATTGCTCCAAATTTCTCCAAGCACTTATTTATTTTATTTATTTATTAGATTTGTATGCCGCCCCTCTCCGAAGACTCGGGGCGGCTCACAACAATAATAAAACAGGGTAACATTGAAACAAATCTAATATTGAAATAAAAATATATAAAAACCCCAGCAGTTAAAACCATACAACACATACATACCAAACATAAAATATAAAAGCCTGGGGGAGATGTCTCAGTTCCCCCCTGCCTGGCGATATAGGTGGGTCTTGAGTAATTTGCGAAAGACTAGGAGGGTGGGGGCCATTCTAATCTCCAGGGGGAGTTGATTCCAGAGGGCCGGGGCCACCACAGAAAAGGCTCTTTCCCTGGGGCCCACCAAACGACATTGTTTGGTCGACGGGACCCGAAGAAGGCCAACTCTGTGGGACCTTATCGGCTGCTGAGATTCGTGAAGTAGAAGGCGGTTCCAGAGGTATTCTGGTCCAATGCCATGAAGGGCTTTAAAGGTCATAACCAACACTTTGAATTATGACTGGAAACTGATCGGCAGCCAGTGCAGGCCACGGAGTATTGTAGAAATGTGGGCGAATCTGGGAAGCCCCACAATAGCTCTCGCGGCCGCATTCTGCACGATCTGAACTTTCTTTCACATTTCTGGCAAATCTCAGAGCAAAGGGATGACATCACCACCCCCACCCCCACACACACCTCAAGCAGCCTCTGGCTACAAATTGTGCAGCCCAGCGTGGTTTATACCAAGGCTGCACAGCAATAAATCCAGCCTGGCAAATCAAGGGGTTCAGGAAGCAAAGGATGTGGTTCAGTGGTTCTCAACCTTTCTAATGCCAAGACCCCTTAATCCAGTTCCTCATGTTGTGGTGACCCCCAATCATAAGTCTAGTGCCAATTCTCTCAACAGAGCTTTAAGCTGATTGGCAGGAAGATCAGAAGGATTCCCCCACTGTAAGCACCTGATTGGTCAGATTATAAAAATATGTTCCCAGGTGCCAGAATAGAAGCTTTAGTTCCTAACATCATGGGATAATTGTCTTTTCCCATGGTCTTAGGCGACCCCTGTGAAACAGTCGTTTGACCCCCCAAAGGGGTCCGAACCCCCAGGTTGAGCACCACTGATCTAGTTAATTATCCAGAAAGTCATAAAGAAGGCAAGGACTCTTGGAAAGTTTTGGAATGGCAGCAGAATGGGAAGATGGATATTGCAAGTCCTCCTTTTATATTCATTTGAATGGGGAGGGATCCATGTTTGAAATGTTTAAATAACCCTCCCTTTTTAACTAGGCTTCTACAATGTTTAATACTTACTACATTATTCTGCTAGCAGATTTTACCTTTCTGTCAAGGTCATCTTCTTTACAATCTTCTTTCTGTCAAGGTCATCTTCTTTAAGCCAGAGATTTTAATCCAAGAAAATACCCAAGCTGTGCCTAGCTCCTAAATGGAGAAGTGCAATTTTATCCTGGAGTAAAAATGGAAAATCGCCTAAGAATTCCAACAACCACAGCTAGTTGATGCTAAAAGGATTTATCCAGAGATACCTTGTTTTCTGATCCAGACCTGAACAGTCTCCATACACTGGTACCAACTTAGAAAGTCTCAGTACTCTGAAAATAGATATAGATAGATAGATGAAAGATAGACAGACAGACAGTAAAGAGAGAGAGAAAGAAAGAAAGAGAGAGAGAGAGAGATAAGAAAACCAAAGTCCAAATTTGCATAAGTGTTTATTTACAACATTTGTATTTTTCAGCCAGCTCTGGGCAGCTCCAAATCAATGATTTAAAAACATTAGTTTAAAAACTATCAAATACAGTTAAAACATAAAACATTAAAAACAAAACAAAAATGGTGCCAATCCATGCTAATATGACAACATTTATTCGTCCAATGCTTGGGGGGAAAGCAAGGTCTTTGACACTTAGAGAAAGTTACAAGGCTACCAAACACCATGGGCAAGACATTTCACAGTGCAGGACTGCCACAGGAAAGGAATGTATCCTAGTTCCCATTATATACAATATTTATTTGTTTGTTTGTTTGTTTGTTTGTTTAATTTGACTTCTATGCTGCCAAATCCCGAAAGACTCAGGGCGGCTTACAACAGTACAGTATAAAATTACAAATAACAACAAGAAAAAGAAGTCAAGAAAAAACTAATTTCTAATATCCTAATTAAAACTTAAGACAATTCAACCGCATACGTACTAATCATTCATACCAATTCAGACACATGGACAAGCTAGTGCTTGATTTAGGGCTCCCAAGCCCGCTGGCATAGCCAGATCTTTGTGGCCTTATGGAAAGCCAGCAGGGTGGGGGCCATATGGACCTCCAAGGGAGTTGATTCCATAAAGTCGAGGCAGCCACAGAGAAGGCCCTCACCTGCGGCCTTGCCAACCTGCATTGTTTAGCTGACAGGACCTGGAGGAGGCTGACTCTGTGTGCTCTAATTGGTCTCTGAGAAGTATGTGGCAGGAGACTGAGCCATATAGGGCTTTATAGGTGATAACTAATGCCTTGAATTGTGCCCGGAGACTAATAGGGAGCCAGTGTAGGTGTTCTCCATTGTGGGTGGAGCTATCCTCCAACAATGGGAAGACACTGCCCTTTAGTCAATCAGGACCGAGTCATGGGTATAAAAACACCTCTGTACCATCACACACATCCTCTTTTGACTTGGTCCTAGCCATAAAGAACTTGTGTTCTCCCATCCTTGAAGGATCTCCACCTTTCTATATGAGATTGAAAATTTTGTTCTGTCTCTGGTTATAGTCCAGTAAGAAAATGTACTGCTGAGAGATCCAGTTACACAAGGATAGGTTCACCATCATTTTTGGCAATAAACTTGCTACTTTATTAATATCAAGATAGTCATGCTTTTTTAGTTTTTTAGCTTTTTTCTATTAATGGGTTGTTTTGTTTTTGTTTAATTTAGTAAAATCTAAAATATATGAGGTAAAGTGAACAAAGTAAAATTCAAAACACATGAGGTAAAGTGAACAAAGACATTTAGGCATTTCAAGTAAATTAAAATATTCTGCCACATAAATGAGTTTCTTTTGAGAAATAAAAATTTTAAAAAGCTGATCACTGGTAAAAAAAGAAGAAGACTTTGACCTTGTTTCTAGAGATGTAATTACTGTAATTGTGAAATGACTATACTATCAGCTTACTGTGGTGGCACAATGGTTAGAATGCAGTAGTGCAGACTATGTCTGCTGACTGCCGGATGCCCACAGTTCAGCAGTTCGAGTCTCACCAGCTCAAGGTTGATTCAGCCTTCCGTTCTTTCAAAGTCTGTAAAATGAAGAGCCAGATTGTTGGGGAAAATATGCTGACTGCGTAAACTGCTTAAAGAATGCTGTAAAACACTGTGAGAGGGTGTATAAATATAAGCGCTGTTGTTACTTCTGTACATCAATTTGACACCAATGAATGACATCCATGTAACATGGCATTTATAACTGTGGACATTCATTAGTTAGAAATGATGAAAAATATACAATCTTTCTAATCATAGTCCCTATATACCCATCTTATATCAATAATATTCTCCACCTTTTTATATGCTTGATTTATATCCTGTCCAACTCCTAACAACTATCTCATAAAATCAAATGCCTGATGAAAAGAAATATAATCCTAAGTAATTTTGCCATTTACTTTTACCATCAATTTTTCTGTAGCAGAGTTCCATTTCATACAAGGGAATGTTCTTTTTTCACTTGGAACTTTATCACAGTATCACTCAATTTCAGAAAGCTGATGTATAAACTGTTATTCTTCAGTTGCTTATCCCTTCCCATAATCATGGAGCCTGCAAACTGGATAAAGTAACCAGCTCAACTATGAGGCAGAATTTTCATGCTTACTGAGTTTTGCTACTTTTCAAATCATTGAGCTGTGAAGACTCACTTTACAAAGCTGCCTGTTCTGAACTGTGTATTTTCTATTGTGAAAATACGTTTGGGCTTGGCCAGCTTTCTGAAATGTTCAAATTGAACGGAACAATCAGTTAGGTTGAAATGACTCCTTTTATTCTTTCCTACAAAACTATTTAAGTGTTAATAGAGCAAAACAATTTTTAAGTAAGTTTTTAAATTCTTTGGCTTAATATAACACAGTAATATTCATAGTTAATTCAAAGTTTGGACAGCATTTTCTTCATCTAAATATTAAGATATGGGAAGGATAGGACTATTATATTATTCATATAAAAACACATATGAACTTAAGATATGATACTTGAAAAGAATGAGACTCAGACAAGGAGTACAAGATGGTTCCGTTTATTCAGCTCTCTCGAAGTGACTTCAGCAAGGAACGCATCTGAGCTGTCAGTGTCAAAACAGCCCTTTTTATACCTTTAAGGCTCGCGCCTAAAAGAAACGGCCGTGCGTCTTAGCCAATCAGACGCGGCCAAGGTTTATTCATAGTTTAAACAGTATTTACAAGATCTTTTCTTTACAGAGTTTACATTGGTTATATACAGACTTAACACCCCTCCCTCATTAGTTGAGTCAAACTGTCAATCAGTGAGCCAAGTGACGTAGTCCTCCAATCGATTGGGCCGGCGTGACGTGCGCTCAGACCTGCGCAGATCATTACCGGCTGGTATGTCTATGGTGGAGGTTGGCTCGCAGTTGTCTCCTGTCCGCGGCTGGGCCCAAGTTGGGGCTCTGGCCTGCGGAGACAAGTATGCTGATGGCGCACCGTGCCCGGAAGAGGAGGAAGGCTCGGCGTCGCTGGAGGATGCATCTGGCCGTGGTAAGTCCTTTTGTAATTCCAAAAGTTCGAGTTGCGAATTAATGTCTGCTTGGGGGGAAGAATTTCCGTTAGCGGCCGGCTCTTCATTTGGTGTTATGCGCCCCCTTAAATGATCGATGTGCCGCCTCCATGTGCGGCCATCTTCCAATTGTACCACATAAGATTTTGGGGCTGTTTGTTGCATTATTTTTCCTTTCAGCCAACTCAACCCCCCATCAAAATTTCTAGCAAAAACAAGTTGCCCTAGGTACATATTTCTTTCAGGTGCTATACATGTTTCATCATTTACATTTTGAGTACAATAACGAGGGTGCAACCTGTCCAGGGGGGACCTTATTTTTCGACCCATTAAAATCTCTGCTGGGCTTTTGTTTGTGATGGAATTTGGGGTGATATGCTGCATTAGTAAAAATTGATCTAATTTGTGTTGTATTTCCCCTGGGCCTGCCCTGCGCAAGGCTTCTTTGGCCACACGTACATAACGTTCTGCAAGGCCATTAACCCATGGCGAGTAAGGGGATGTGAGTGCGTGTCTGACCCCTAAGTTGCTTAAAAAACACTCAAATTGTCTGGCAGTCAATTGTGGCCCGTTATCTGAAACCAGGATGTCTGGGCACCCATGTGTGGCAAACAAATGGTATAATGCCTTAATTGTGGCACAAGTAGTAATGTTTTGCATAGCAATGATTTCCACCCATCTGGAGAAAGCGTCTACCACAATTAAAAAGTTTTGAGTTCCAATAGGCCCTGCGAAGTCAATATGAATGCGGGACCATGGCCCAGTGGGTCTTTCCCATTCCAGAGGTGTTGTTTTCGGGGGATTGGGTCGTGACTCCTGGCAAGGGTCACAGTTTGCTACCCATTGCTCGATGTCCCTATCTAAACCTGGCCACCACAAGTAACCCCTGGCTAAACCCTTCATTCTAACAATGCCTGGGTGGCCTGCATGCAACATACTTAGTACCTTCTGTTTTAAGGTATTGGGGATGACCACCCTGTCACCCCATAACACGCATCCCTTCAAGTAGGATAATTCCAACCTCTTAGATTTGAATTCTGACAGCCCAGTTTCCTCAGAGTCTCCCAACCATCCTTTTTGAATACAATTGATTACTTTTAACAATAGTGAATCCTTCTTAGTGTGCTCAGCCACCTCTTTGGCAGTGGTCAGGCAGTTTTCCTCAAGGTCAATTAGTAAAACATCCTCTGTGGGGGTTGGATCTGAGACTAACTCGGGCATGGGGCATCTACTTAAGCCGTCAGCATGGTTTATTGATTTTCCCCCCTTATGTGTTAGTTGGTATTGGTATCCTGACAGGAATAGAGCCCATCTTATTAATCTAGGGGACATGAAGGGAGGCGTTGGTTTATTGGCAGCTAGAAGACCAAGCAGGGGTTTGTGATCTGTTATTAGTTCAAAATTCCTCCCACAGAGATAGTAATGGAATTTCTTAACGCTAGAGACTAGGGCCAATGCCTCTTTGTCTAATTGGCTGTAATTTCTCTCTGCCATGGACAAAGTTTTAGAAAAGAAGGCGATGGGGGCCTCTGTATTGTTTGGCATTATGTGAGCTAATACCCCGCCAACCCCATACGCCGAAGCATCGCACGTGAGCCTTATGGGCAAAGTTGAGCTATATTGAACCACTACGCTTTTAGAGGTCAATAACTGTTTTATTTTATGAAAAGCTTCGCGCTCCATTGTGCCCCAGGTCCAGGGAACTCCCTTCTGCAGCAGTCGGTGTAGCGGTTCTGCTGCCGTTGCCTTCTGTTTCAGAAAGACAGAATAAAAATTAAGGAGGCCCAGAAATGCTTGGAGTTCTGTCTTATTATTTGGCTCGGGTGCTTTGGTTATGGCCTCTAATTTATCTGCTGTGGGGTGTATTCCCTCACTGTCTATTCTATAGCCCAGAAATTCTATGCTATTGGCTCCCCACACACATTTGTCCGGTTTTACCTTTAACCCCTTAGCTTGAAGTCTAGCCAACACTTCTCTGATGCGCATGTTTAGTTCTGCTTGGTTTTTTCCTGATATAAATATATCGTCAAAATATGGGGAGGTTCCTTTTATACCTGCTAATAATCGTTCCATGAAACTTTGGAAAATGCCTGGGGCGGTGCTGACCCCGAATTGCAGGCGGGTGCACCTGAAAGCACCCCTATGGGTCACTATGGTCTGGGCCAGGGATGTGGCCTCATCGACCGGAAGCTGTTGGTACGCTTGCGCCAGGTCGATTTTCGAAAATACTCTCCCTTCCCCCAAGGAATGTAGCAATTGTTGGACTACTGGGATCGGGTATGGATGGTGTTGAAGGGCTTTATTGATAGTGGCTTTGTAATCTGCACAGACCCTTAAGGAGCCATCAGGTTTAACTGGGGTGACTATGGGGGTTTCCCATGGCCCTTGTTCTACAGGGACTAAGATGCCCTGGGCAATCAGTTTGTCCAATTGGATGTCTAGTTTAGGCAATAGCGGTAGGGGTACCCTGCGAGGCTTAAGTCTGACTGGGGGTACCTTGGGATCTAGAGAGAAGGAGATAGGGGCCCCATTATAGGTGCCTAAAGTAGGGCTGAAAACCTCAGGAAATTCTTGGATAAAGTTAGGAATATCAGGTGCATCATTTACATGACAAAGACCCAGTATTTCAATACCCAAAGGAGACATCCATGTTAACCCCAGGAGGGAGTGTTTGGCTCCCTCAACCACAATCAGAGGAAGAAAATATTCACAATTTTTAAATTTTACAGGCACATCTACTTTCCCCAAAACAGGTATGACATTACCTTGAAAATCCCTTATTATTAAAGTTGAGTTCACAAAGTCAGTTTTAAGAAAATTTGGCATATACATTTTGAATTTGTCCCAAGGCATAATAGAATGCTTAGAGCCTGTGTCTAATTCTAGGTTACAGGGTTTGTTATTTAAAAGTAGCGAGATGATAATCTTGTTCCCGCCTTTAGCAGTTGCGCAATTTACGTAAGTTTGTGCTTTACCTCGTGTGTAGTCACGGTTAGCGGTAGAGTCGTTTCTGCGATTGAAGCCTCTGGAAAATTTGTTGTCTCGCGGTTGTTGTGCCTGGTTGTTGAAACGTTGTTGGCGGGGTGTAGAGAAGGACTCCTCTGGAAGGGGCGCTCTGCAAGCCACGGCGATGTGCCCGCGTCGATTGCAGCGGCGGCAAATGGCGTCCCTGAAAGGGCAACGCTGTCGTGGGTGATTTCCTCGGCAACCGGGGCATGGGTTGGAGGGACGTTGGTATCTGGGTTGTCTGGCTTGCTCGGATGGCAGCAGGAGACAGGTGTCGTCGTCCGTGGCAGCTGGGCTGAGGTCATCTGTGGTTTCGGCGCGGGAAACAGCAACGGAGATTTTGGAGACGGTCTCCTTCTTTTCGTGTTCCTTGAGTTCTTTGGCGGCCGCGTCAGCTACTTCGGCTGTTTGAGCCAGCTTGATAACTGACTGAAGCGTTGGGTCGTCCTCTGTCAGGATTTTGTTTCGGACCGTCGCATTCTTCATCCCGAAGATTAGAGCGTCTGTGAGGCGAGCTTCTGGGCTGTCAAATTTGCACTTTGACAGTACCGTGCGAAGTCTCGTGGCGAATTGATTGATTGTCTCAGACTCACGCTGGGTCATCCTGGAAAATTGATGTCTGTAGACTACGGCAGGCTTCGTTGGTTTGAAGTGGTTTGCAAGTCTTGCTTGGAGGTCGTCCCACGGAACGGATTTAGCTGGAAGCGGGTCGGTGAGCGTTTGGACGAGGTCAAAAATCTCAGTCCCGCAATAGTTCAAGAAGATCGCCCGCTTCCTGTCGTCTTCAGCTTCTCCCATTCCTGCCGCTTCCAGGAAGATTTCAAATTTCGCCATGTAGGCGTCCCAAGACGACTTCTCGGGGTCGAAGTAGTCGGGAGCCCGGCCGATCTGGAGGTGATTCATGCTTGACTCGTGGATTCTTCGTTCTCTCGTCGCCAGTGAAAAGAATGAGACTCAGACAAGGAGTACAAGATGGTTCCGTTTATTCAGCTCTCTCGAAGTGACTTCAGCAAGGAACGCATCTGAGCTGTCAGTGTCAAAACAGCCCTTTTTATACCTTTAAGGCTCGCGCCTAAAAGAAACGGCCGTGCGTCTTAGCCAATCAGACGCGGCCAAGGTTTATTCATAGTTTAAACAGTATTTACAAGATCTTTTCTTTACAGAGTTTACATTGGTTATATACAGACTTAACAATACTGATCTTGCTAGAATCGATAGCAAAACTCACATTTATTTATATATTTGAGTATAATTGAACTTTAGCTTTGTGGTATAATTTGTATTCATATTAATTGCAATAAATATATTTCTTATTTATAAAAGTTTAGGCAAATGTATTTTTATTTCTGTATTATTTAATATTTGTTAATAAATACAATTGAACATGATATGACTTTATTTTCAGCACACAAAGGCAGGTAAGTGTTTTGTGGTCAGGAGCCAAGTTATTATATTTTGGGAATGGAGGGATTTGACTACCTCAGAGAACATGATGGTGATATAATAAAAACCACCAAATTGCACAGTTCCAACATTTTCAGCCAGGCATCTATATATAGGCCATTTTATATTTATTTCACAGAAAAATCTTTCTCTACATATTATGAAAATAAGAAATAGACAGAAAGGAGAGTTGGATGCATTATTCCCAGTTTGCTTCATGGTAAAGAACAGAGGACATATAATCGTAGAGCCTACATTCTACCTCAATTCTGTTTAGGCTATGTAATGTAACAAAAAAGAGTTAAAATGGTATAGCCAAAGACCACTTCTTTTGAGACTGCCCATGCCAATCACTCATGATATTGTATTCAATGACTTTGGAACAATAGCAGGTTTACTTACCTTTACTACCGGTTCAGAACTTTGAATGCATGCACATGCTCACTTTGCTTTGCTTGTATGCAGCACTTCTGTGGGTGGGTGGAGCTTCCCGCCACTGCTACCAGTTCACCCGAACTGGGTCAAACTGATAGAAACATAGAAACATAGAAGTCTGACGGCAGAAAAAGACCTCATGGTCCCTCTAGTTTGCCCTTATACTATTTCCTCTATTTTATCTTACAATGGATATATGTTTATCCCAGGCATGTTTAAATTCAGTTAATGTGGATTTACCAACCACATCTGCTGGAAGTTATAGCAACCCACCACTGCTTTGGAAGCTTGTATGCATTTTTATATAAGTGTACAGATATAGAGAGATACAGTTATTCTACTTCTGGAGGTAAGAAATCTCCCCTCCCTATTGGCCTTTCAGGTGTATATTAAAAGCCGCTTTGCCAGTTGGCCTGGGGCCCCAAATGGGCCCCCCTACTGGAGATGGCTAATGGAAGATCTCTCTTTTTGCTCTATTAGTACAGTTTTAGTACAGTTTTTAATAATATTTTAATCTGTATAGCTTTAACATTTCAATGTTTTAATGGATTTTTACCTTGTTTTATAATCTTGCATGCTTCCTGAAGTCACTTGAAGTCCACCATGAAGTTTCAATGGTTCAGCATGAAGCAGTTGAGTAGTAACAGGCTTGTCCATTTGATACCTCTGCTCTGCAAACTTCATTGGTAGTAAGTGTGCTTTCATGTGTGATTCGGAATAGCGGTTGTTATCTAGAAAGGCCTATCTGGCATATTGCCTGGTTATTTGAGGAGCCATCTGTTTTGAGTATCTTCACTCTATCTAGGATTCCAACAATGTGTGTGTGCTCTGGGATTCCTTGATTTAAACAATGTCATCTATCAGGACCCGGGAAGCACAACTTCTGTTTGGTGGCACCTGTCATATGGAATGAGGTTCCTCTGTAATCTGTCAGCTCCTATTCTGACAGTATTTTGGAAGGCCTTTGAAAATCTGTCTGTGAAAATGCTCAGCCATATATTTGACAAAATATGAGGTCAATAAGTGATTGGAAAAAGTAGTTACAAAAAGACAACTTCCTTTCTGTTGTGAGTGCTCCTCATCCAACTATGGTAATGATAGATTCTGAGGAGAATGAACCAGGCCCAACTTGGTACCCTGAGCCAGTGGTGTTGCCAGCTGATGCAGAGATTGAGAGTGAGGGAGAAATAGACCTGGATGAATCTGAAAGACCACCAGAGGTGGCAGATATGCCAATGACAGTAGAGTCTGACTTAGAGAAGGAGGAGGAGAAGGAAGATCAGGAGTGCTAGACACCTGCTTTAGAAGACTAAGAAAAAGACAAGAATACTTGTATGGGAAAAAGAAGTAGTCTGTAGTTTGTAACTGTAGGGAATTGTTGACCACTCCCTACAGGTATTTAAGGATGGTGTATGGGTAATTCAGGGTGGAGTTTCAATGTTTTGCAATGTAGTTGGATGATGTTTGAAGTTTTAGCCAAGTTAGGTTAGCCAACTGTTATGTTCCTATTAAAATCCTTGGAGTAAAAGTGTCTTGTCTGTGGAGATGCTGGGAAGCTGTAAAAGTAACTCTGTGAAACTAGAGACTCCTTATCTCATGAAGGAACTCGTAATTAGTTTTGATCTTTGGTAGCAGCCTAGCAGCGGAACTGTTATCTCTTAATTACCCTCACTGAGAAACTGCCAAGATTATCTCACATGCATGACTTTGGCTTGTATAAATGAGATTTTCTATATAAACATTTGAAATATCAGTGTGTGGATTCCTCCTTTGTTTTCAAGCTGCATAGGCCCAGGATAGAACACTTTCCATGATATTCCTGGAAGCCAGATGAAGAGCCAAGGAAACATTTGAATCTAATGAAGCTTAAACAATGGAGGAAGAGTAGGTCTGAATCTGATCGAACACTTGTAAGAGCTTTTATTAAGACTTACAAAGTGGCGCTCAAGGCGGCAAGATGCGCGTACCATGCCGCCTTGATTGCATCAGCGGAATCCCGCTCGGCCGCTCTGTTTAGGGTGACCCGCTCCCTTCTTAATCAGGGGGGAGTTGGGGAGCCCTTGCAGAGTAGTGCCGAGGACTTTAACTCGTTTTTCGCTGATAAAGTCGCTCGGATTCGGGCCGACCTCGACTCCAATTGTATAGCAGAGTCGACTGACAACGAGTCAGTCGAGGTGACTGGGGCACGTACTTGTCCACCTGTCTGGGAAGAGTTTGATCTGGTGACACCTGATGAAGTGGACAAGGCCATTGGAGCTGTGAGTTCCGCCACCTGTTTACTGGATCCGTGTCCCTCCTGGTTGGTCTCGGCCAGCAGGGAGGTGACACGGAGCTGGGCCCAGGAGATTACCAACGCTTCCTTGGGGAGGGGAGTTTTTCCATCACTCTATAAAGAAGCGCTTGTGCGCCCCCTCCTCAAGAAGCCCTCCCTGGACCCAGCTGTGCTTAATAACTACCGTCCAGTCTCCAACCTTCCCTTTATGGGGAAGGTTGTTGAGAAGGTGGTGGCACTCCAGCTCCAGCGGTCCTTGGAAGAAGCCGATTATCTAGGTCCCCAGCAGTCGGGTTTCAGGCCCGGTTACAGCACGGAAACCGCTTTGGTCGCGTTGATGGATGATCTCTGGCGGGCCCGGGACAGGGGTTTATCCTCTGTCCTGGTGCTCCTTGACCTCTCAGCGGCTTTCGATACCATCGACCATGGTATCCTTCTGCGCCGGCTGGAGGGGTTGGGAGTGGGAGGCACTGTTCTTCAGTGGTTCTCCTCCTACCTCTCTGGCCGGTTGCAGTCGGTGTTAGTGGGGGGACAGAGGTCGACTCCTAGGTCTCTCCCTTGTGGGGTGCCTCAGGGGTCGATCCTCTCCCCCCTGCTATTTAACATCTACATGAAACCGCTGGGTGAGATCATCCAAGGACATGGGGTGAGGTATCATCAATATGCCGATGATACCCAGCTTTACATCTCCACCCCATGCCCAGTCAACGAAGCGGTGGAAGTGATGTGCCGGTGCCTGGAGGCTGTTGGGGCCTGGATGGGTGTCAACAGACTCAAACTCAACCCGGATAAGACGGAGTGGCTGTGGGTTTTGCCTCCCAAGGACAACTCCATCTGTCCGTCCATTACCCTGGGGAGGGAATTATTGACCCCCTCAGAGAGGGTCCGCAACTTGGGCGTCCTCCTCGATCCACAGCTCACATTAGAACAACATCTCGCAGCTGTGGCGAGGGGGACGTTTGCCCAGGTTCGCCTGGTGCACCAGTTGCGGCCCTATCTGGACCGGGACTCACTGCTCACAGTCACTCATGCCCTCATCACCTCGAGGTTCGACTACTGTAATGCTCTCTACATGGGGCTACCTTTGAAAAGTGTTCGGAAACTCCAGATCGTGCAGAATGCAGCTGTGAGAGCAGTCATGGGCTTACCCAGGTATGCCCATGTTTCACCATCACTCCGCAGTCTGCACTGGCTGCCGATCAGTTTCCGGTCACAATTCAAAGTGTTGGTTATGACCTTTAAAGCCCTTCATGGCACTGGACCAGAATATCTCCGAGACCGCCTCCTGCCGCACGAATCCCAGCGACCAATTAGGTCCCACAGAGTGGGCCTTCTCCGGGTCCCGTCAACTAAGCAATGTCGGTTGGCGGGCCCCAGGGGAAGAGCCTTCTCTGTGGCGGCACCGGCCCTCTGGAACCAACTCCCCCCGGAGATTAGAACTGCCCCTACTCTTCCTGCCTTCCGTAAACTTCTTAAAACCCACCTTTGCCGTCAGGCATGGGGGAATTGAAACATCCCCCCCCCCTGGGCACGTTGAATTTATATATGGTATGCTTGTGTGTGAGTCTGTTAGTTTGTGGGGGTTTTTAAATCTTTAAAATTTTAAATTGTTGATTACTTATGATTTGTCTTTTTACATGTTGTGAGCCGCCCCGAGTCTTTGGAGAGGGGCGGCATACAAATCCAAGTAATAAATAAATAAATAATAAATAAATAAATAAGTGAGTTTCACCAACTAGACCAGAGTTCTCCAATCTTTCTGACTTTACGGTTCAGCCAGCAGAGAAGAAGAAATGGCTCTGTGTCAGTGGTGATGAAAAGCACGTGCACATAGTTCCACTTGCATGAATGGTGGGCATACACATCACCTGGCATGTGTGCAAATAGTGCATGCACATGCACTCTTGTTTCATGCTACGCAAGTGGGTATGCATGCTAATTTTCATAGCCTGGTTCTGAATAGCTCAAGACCTGGTAGTAAGTCGTGGGCTAGAGATTTGGGACTCCTGAACCCTTATAAAGAGTTGGTTCAGGGTGGCCCATCAGAAATATTCCAATAACCTGGAAGAGCTTTCAGTCTTCCAGATGATGCAGCTGCTATAACACTAAGAAGATATGCTTTTCTTCTAGCATTTCATTCTACTATTATGGCCATTCAAATTATAGTCATTCTCCAAGATGAAATTAAACTGTTGAATCATGCTAATTAAGTAGGATTTATCTAAATTCTAAAGAGTCATCTCCATTGATCACAGAAAAGAAGACATTAAAATTAGTTGAAATAGAGAGTATATGTAAAGAAATGGTCCTTTTGTTCAAGGCTGATTTTTATTAATGGAAACCAGATAAGATTGCTGATTATATTGCATGTGTCTTCACTCTTTCAAGGCTTTAGACAGCTTGGAATAAATATCTTATAATTTCATCCAGCAACCTAATGCGTTTATGGAAGAAAAATCAACCACTGCTTCTGTGCTCTAAAAAGACTTGTGGATATTCTAAACTGTGAAAGAGAGTAGATGTGTCTAGCATTTAAAGGGCTATTGATCATTAGCATACTGATTTATTTGGATAATTAATTCACACCTGAACATAAAGTTTTCCCATAGCTTGGCAATACACAACATTTTAGGAACAAATTTAGGACTTTGGACTTTGATTGTGAAAGTGAAACTAAAGCACTGTAAATTAGACTTTAATTTAATTGTCTGGAGAAGGAATAAGCACCTGTTTTGCTTTTACTTTTTACCCATTAATCTTAGCTATGTTCTATGATAGTCTTAGAATAAGGCAACATTAAACAATTTAAAGTTCTCTTTTAAATATTAACTGCCCCAAACAATGAGAGCCATCTTTTCTCCCATTTTCCATTCTACAGTATATGGCACATAATCTCTAGGATTAATATTACATAAATCCAGGAACACTTTACAGGCATAAAAATAAAACATCTCTGCCCATGGTAAGATGAACTAGAAAAAAGGAAAATAAAATAAAATCCAGCCACAGCAATTATTTTCAAGTCTCTATGGAAAATCTAAGGTTATAGAAAGATAAGTTTAGCATTTTAAGTGCCTTTTTCTGATATTTCCTATATATAATTCTTTTTTTAAATTTTCAATTTAAAAAATCAATGATTTCATTACTCTCTTTTCAGTTTTTCCTTTTGCTTGTCTCAGTTCTTCCAGCTTTATACCACATTGTCCCACCTTATTTGTGTCCTTTCTTCTTTCATATCATCTTAAAGCTTTGAGGAGGAGCTGTGTCTATATAAAATGTTCTTGGGTTTAGCAATTTTCCATTTCATTTCTTCCTGGTTATAGTTTTGTCATGTAATATTTTTTGGGGGAAAGTGTTCTTTTCAAGGTGAACATCACATGATTCAAGCCAAAAAGTTTAAATTTATTTTACATCTGACTTCCTATTTCTTTCATGCCATACGCAAAGGTCTGCCTGTCTTTTTCTATCATTTATCTATTTTTCAAAGAAGTTGAAATTTTTGACTATGGTATCTTGAATCAATCAAACAGGTATAGTTACAGTTCATGGACTAAATCATGGATAATTTCTGTAGTAAATCAGTTAGTTCAATATAAGAACAGTGATGATGTGCCATCAAGTCAATGTAGTGGTGGGATTCTAAATTTTTACTACTGGTTCTGTGGGCATGGTTTGGTAGGTGTGGCTTGGTGGTCATGTGACTGGGTGGGTGTGGTCAGGGGAGTGACAGGCAGCACTTGGCCTCCTGAGCCCTCTGGGAGCAAAAACGGGCCATAGGGGACATGTCAGATCCCCCGCAGCCTATTTTGGTCCCAGGAGCCCTCCCTGAAGTCTCCTGGGAAGCAAAAATGGGCCTAGGAAGCAGCCAAAATGGGCTGCATGGAGACTCATGGGAGGTGCGGGACAGGGTGGGAGGGGCCAGCCAGTCCTTGGAACTACCAGTTTAGTGAACCAGATATAAAATTAGCAGTCAGTTCACCCAAACCAGTCCAAAACTGCTGAATCCTACCAGATAGGCCTTCACCAAGGGTTTAACCATGTGGTTTTCTTGGTAAGATAAAGGAGAGGTTTAGCATTGCTTTCTCTCACACAATATGAAATAATGCCTTTGCTATTGTCACTAAAGTGTTCATTTGCCTTAGATAAATAGCAATAGCACTTAGACTTGCGTGAAAGTGCTTTACATAACTCTCTAAGCTGTTTACAGAATCAGCATATTGCCCCCAAAAATCTGGATCCTCATTTAATTGACCTCAGAAGAATGGAAGGCTGAGTCTACCTTGAGCCACTGCTAGGATTGAACTCCTGGCAGTGGGCAGAGTTAGTTTGCAATACTGCATTCTAACCATTGCACCACCATGGCTTCTAAATTCTTTCTTGCTTTAACTGAATGACTGAAATGATATTCGTGTCTTGGGTGACCTTACTGTGACTATATACTTTTGGTGTACATTCGCAGCATTTTAACTCATCCTCCCCAAATGCCATCCAGACGTGAAGGGAAATATCAACAATACAAGTCTGATATTATAATTTACCCTTTGGTAGATCCAGTTAAGATAAATTCTGGAAAGTGAAGCTACTTTTCACATGACAGGTCTTTCTGTTCTATTTATTTAATATGTTTGTAAAATTATTTGAACCAAAATGAGATTATAAAAACCAAAGTCATGGGGTAGTGGGTTTTTTTGTTTTTGTACAAATACCTTATTCAAATCAAGCACACTGTCAAAAGGCCTGGGAAAATGATACATGCAAACAATCTGTGTAATTGAAATGGTAAGGATCCTCTCCCCAAGCCAGATCCCTGAATTATTTGTTTGTTTATTTACTGTGGCATGCATGCTGCTCTAATCCCGATTAATTGGATGTCAAAGACAAAGAAGTGGAAGAGATGACAGTTTGGGAGTAAATGGAAGAAATGTTAGAGTAAATGCAATCAAACATGGATAAAGGCCATTTGGAATAATATGTTCTGACAGTATATGCAGCACAGAGAGTATACTTCTGTTTCCATTGTACCTCCATAAAATAGTCCAAAGTTGCTATTTTATTATTTGCATCCTTCTTCACTAGGATGTCATACAGGAAGACCTGGAATCAGCAGTAGCTCACTGTGAACAGTTTGCAACATTCATAATCAATAAGCTATTCATATATACCTTGACCTGCATTGGGTTGTTGGTATAGAATATGTTAGAATAGCCAAAGCAGCCTCTTGCCTTGTTCTTATTTGTTTTTTAGTTTGTAGATCTAAAAGATGCAGGTGTTATCTGTAATATAAAGGCTATCATCAGGTTACCCAACCTTTGTTCATATATTATTAGGTTCCCTGCACTGGGACTCAACAGTTAACCTTAGTTCTCCAATTTCACATAATTTAGTTTGACCCAGTTTAAAGTATCTCAAATACATGAAATAGTGTTGTGCAGCTATATAACCAGTGAAGGGCTACCAAAGTTTTTACTACCACACTGTGGGTGTGGCTTCTGCAGGACGCCCTGCATCTTCTGCAAATTGGGTGCTCTGGGGTGGAGTTCCATTTTCGCTACCCCACTGCATTCCCCCTCATCTGTGCCACCCCCGTATATTTATTTATTTATTTTTATTTAGTCCAAAACATAATACACATTGAAAAGAATAGATATGTAGTAATATAACTAAAGAAACGAATAGAAGAAAATAAATAAAAGTATAGGTGAACAAATTTGAAAGGAAGAAAAGATAAATGAGATAAGGAGAGACAATTGGACTGGGGGGGGGAGGCACACTGGTGCACTTATGCACACCCCTTACTGACCTCTAAGGAACCTGGAGAGGTCAATTGTGGATAGTCTAAGGGAAAAATGTTGGGGGTTAGGGGTTGACACTACTGAGTCAGGTAATGAGTTCCATACTTCGACAACTCGGTTGCTGAAGTCATATTTTTTACAGTCACGTTTGGAGCGGTTAATATTAAGTTTGAATCTGTTGCGTGCTCTTGCGTTGTTGTGATTGAAGTAGTCATTGACAGGTAGAACGTTGCAGCATATGATCTTGTGGACAATACTTAGATCGTGTTTTAGGTGTCGTAGTTCTAAGTTTTCAAGACCAAGGATTGATAGTCTGCTTTCGTAGGGTGAAACAATATATAGTATAACAAACTATCACAAACCATAATGAAGATATTTTGGATACATACAAGTAGTTTAAACCCCTGGTGTTTGCTTTCTGGCTTTCCTATATTTATCCAACTTGCCCTGTGATTCATTCTCTTGAAGCTAAACAATTGTTGGTTGTTGATAGAGCTGATATGTTTGCTATGAGAAATACTGTTTGGCAACCAGGCTATTGGTCTATGGCAGTGGTTCTCAATCTAGGGGTTGGGACCTCTTTGGGGGTCGAATAACCATTTTACAGGGGTTGCCTAAGACTATGAGAAGAGACAAATTTCCCATGGTGATAGGAACTAAGGCTTTTATTCTGGCGCCTTGTTTTCTAAGTTTTCAGGACCAAGGATTGATAGTCTGCTTTCGTAGGGTGAAACAATATATAGTATAACAAACTATCACAAACCATAATGAAGATATTTTGGATGACTGATATTTTTACAATCTAACTTATCAGGCATTTACAGTGGGGATGTCCCTCTGGCCTTCCTGCCAATCAGCTTAAAGCTCTGTTGAGAGAATTGGTGCTAGACTTATGGTTGGGGCTCACCACAACATGAAAAACTCTATTAAGGGGTCGCGGCATTAGAAAGGTTGAGAACCACTGATCTGTGGTGTCTCACATGGTTTCATTGTTTTTACTGTGCTATTCAGTATTTCCATGAATCAATTAATACTTTAGAGTAGGGTGAAATATATTTTATGCAGAAATGTACTCTATTTTAGTACTATTACAGATCATTGGCTTGTCTTTGCCACTATAGGTTTACAGCCCCATTGCATAGAATGGGAAAACCACAAAATTCTGCGGTCTCACTAGAGGTATTTTGCTCAAGGTATCTTTCATATTAGAGCCATACCTGAGTTATCATGCAACCTTTTGAGATTATTTTCTAAAATTATTATGTATATTAAGACATGTTTATATTTCAGATGTTTATTTTTGATCACTTGTAGAAACTGCTAAGCTGCATAGCTGAACATTCACAGCTGCTAACCAAACTCTGATGTAGCACCCCAACATCAGAGACATTGGGATACAATTAAACTGATAGTGCCTTATGTTCCTTCCAGCTGCTCAACGTTCTTTTCAATTCCAATTTCAAGAAAATCATTCTTAAATTTTAACAGGCAACTAACAGGAGCAAATAGGCACCCTTAAAAATGTTTCCCTTTGCCATCTGTTCAAGACTTCCAACAACTACAAGGAGCAAGGGGGACACTTATTTAATTTCTTTATAATGCTCTTGATGTTGTATTGCTGCTCTTTTAGAGCAGGTTTCAGGGCTGGATTTCATTAAAGTAAAACATTCTTAAAGGAACCCATTTGGATCTATTATACCTAAAGACAGTCCCTTTAATCTCTCCCTCACCCCCCCCCCCCCCATACACATTACATCACAGAAGTAAAGTCTTCCAGCAAACAAACCATTTAACCCTTCATCCTATATTTCTGATATAATATTCTGGACTGATGCTATATTACAGAACTAGATGATTTTTATTCTACCTTCTACCCAGAGAGTATTTAGGGTAGCTGTCAGTAACAAACAATTTAACAGAATCTTATTTTTAAAATGATTAAAATAAACTATTGATTAATTCAAAGTGAAAAGGTCTGACTACAAACAAAAAGCTAGATTTCTGGCCTAGAAACTGAAAGAAGTGGGAGATGGATCAGTATATTGCACAGCTGGAGGTAGGCTAATACTTATGGTAAATTGAGAGCAACACAGGAGAAGATTCATATTTGTGATTATTCTCTTTATATATTGCAAAATGATTTCAAGAAGGCTTATTTTATAGATCAACATATTGTAGTCCTACATAAAACAAATTTGCCTGTAATATCATGGGTATTTTGTTACATTTAAACCTTAATGGGAATATCATGAATCATTATCTTGTATTTTAAAATGAAGACTTACATATAATTTAAACTTCATACTGAAATTGATCCTGTACTTCTCAATTTAGTTAAACTTTATTTCCTCATTGCTGTCAGGGTTGTTGATATATTCTAAAATGCTGACTCCGTGAGTTACAGTTTTGAAGACAATGTTATACACACTTTTAAAAATAAGATACATTTCTCAGCTAAATTTTATCCAGTTAAAACAGATATTGCCAAATTCTAGACAGTTATTATGATTACCATAGGGAAGCCCATTGTTATAAAAAAGGTGCAGTGAAAAAGGGGTATATTCAAAAAGAAAAAGAAATGGTTCTCCCAGCAGCTTTCAGTATCATCAACCATGGTGTGCTTCTACATCAGGTGTGGAAGGCACCCTATTATGGTTGTTATTCCACTTCCTCCATGGCCCATTCCAGTTGGTGTTGGTAGGAGAGGAGAAATAAAAGGTCTTGAGCCTGTTAATCATGAGGATAACCAGTAATTTAATCTATCATGTTTTATGGGAATCTTCTGTTTTCACAGTGGCAATGTCCACCCTTCAGAAGCCATTAGCTGCGCTGCATATATGAAAGAAACATAAAAAAACATGGAACTGTTGTTTAAGCACATCCATTACACCAGGTGCAATTGGAATAACTGTAAAGATCTAAATGTAGAGGCTCTGTTGCTTAGTATGCAGCTCGGATACATCATGTAGTGCTTTTACATATGTACAGTGAATGGGACAGCCATGCAAGAGTTTCTCATTACATTAAAAAAGAAATGACCAGTCCAAAAGAATTTGGTTCCAGAACAGTAAAAACCTGTTGACCCAACAAAAATATTTTTGCCTCTGCTTCACAATTCCTCAGCAGGTGATATTTTGTGTGAAAGTGATGAACAAGAAAGGTGAAGTTTTGGGACAGATGTTTATAAAAATAACTGATGCCAAGATTAAGGAAGGCATTTTTGTTGATCCATAGATCAGATACAAATATGAATGACAAGCATTTCAAAGATGTTTGTTTGTTTGTTGGTTGGTTGGTTGGTTGGTTGGTTGGTTGGTTGGCTGGTTGGTTGAATTTACATGCTGCCCCTCTCCGGGGACTTGAAGTGGCTTACAGAATATAAAGAAGAATACAATACAACATCCTAAATCTAGTTTTTAAAACTAACTAATCTAAAACCCCAATTTATTAAAAAGCCAGTCACTCTCATTCTAACAAAGAAACATATGTTCCATTCATCGGCAGGGATTGATGTCTAATGTCCCCAGGCCAGTCAGCACAAGTGGCTCTTCAAACTCTTGCGGAAGGCAAGGAGGGTGGGGCGGTACGAATCTCTGGGGGGAGCTGGTTCCAGAGAGACGAAGCCCCACAGAGAAGGCTCTTCCCCTAGGCCCCACCAGGTGACATTGTCTAGTTGATGGGACCTGGAGAAGGCCGATTCTGTGAGCCCTGACCGGTTGCTGGGACTCATGCGGCAGAAGGCAACATGTTAGTGGGGTCAGAGAAAATCTCCTGTAAAGCTTTCAAGGATGTTGTTGGCAATTTTCTATAAAGAACCAAATTCATGGACTATGAATGCTAATATGCTTGTGAAGAAGGCGCAAAAGAGGCTGTACTTCCTGAGAATGCTCAGGAAGATAAATTTATCTCAGCATCTACTCTTGTCCTACTATCGCAGCACCATTGAGAGTGTCCTGACATACGGCATTCTAGCTTGGTATGAGAGCAGCTCTTTAGTGAACAAAAAAGCTCTACAGAAAATTATTAAAACTGCCCAGAACATCATTGGGCTCCAGCTACCCGCCCTGGATGACATCTTCACATCTCGCTGTTCTAGGAAGGTGCATACCATTCTCAAAGACTCTTCTCATCCTGCTTACAATCTTTTTGAACTGTTGCCTTCTGGCAGAAGATACAGAACAACTAGAACTCGGACCAGACGTTTCCTGAATAGTTTTTATCCCAGAGCTATACTCGCACTTAACAATGAACTAAAGGGTCACTATCAGTGAACTGTTGGACAATATTACTTGGTTTGTCATGTAGATGGTTGAGTGGTTCAGGGTGGGGAATTTGTAGTGGATGGGACATTTTATTCTATTTTTTATTCTATTTTTAAATTTACCTATTCTGATTTTATGTATGGTGGGACTGGTCTCTGGGTGTCACACAACTTTCGTTGCCAATGACAATTCGTTGTTTTTGACAATGAAAATAAATAATAATAATAATAATAATAATAATAATAATAATAATAATAATAATAATACATATAATACATTCAGGTGGTTGACAAACAATACAAGACCATAAAGTGCAAGATTTATTTTCTGCATTCACATCTGGGCTCTCCTACCCTCCTAAAATCTAAGTCTATATTTTTGGTCAGTGATGAACATGATGGAAGTTTTCACAAGAATATTACCACAATAGAAAAACTGTATCAGGGCAACTGGAATCCATTAATGCCAGCTGGCTATTGTTAGACATTGCAGTGAGATACATTGGATACTGAGTACAAACAAAAATCAGCAACATTTGAGACCTGTTGAACTCACGCAGCATGTTGGAAACAACATGTCAGAAACATGTGATTAAATACTGTATATTAGAGTTGTCAAAAGTTAATTTCATATTTCTCAAGTTCTTATGTGATATAGTCATTCTGAAATTATATTTGTTCAGTTTTAAGGTGTTTATCATAATCATCAGATGTTTTTCAAGAAATAAAAAAATGAAAAAAAATATTGTGCAGTGAAACTCAAGTTCACCCAGGGTTTCCTGATTTCAGTCTGAATTACATCTACCTGCTTTTGATAACTTAAGCTTTGTATTTAAAGAGCAAAAGTATGTGTAAAGTGAACAGTGTGGAGCTGATATTAAATAGATTGTTTGATTTAGAAAATACAATATGTACAGTATGAAGTTCAACAAAGATGCCACACCTGCTGAGTTAAAGAAAGTATTGGAACAGAGCCAACTCAGACTTTAAGACCAAATACATTTCCTTTAAACTAATTTAATTTTAAATCAATAGTTTCTTTAATGCAGTCATGCATGGAGTCTATAAGCTACCCAAACATAGCTGAATAAAGCAATCTGTGGAAAATCAAGTTACTAAAATAGTTTTAATCTTTATTTATAGTTCTAAATAATTTCAATTACATTTATAACTTCCTGATGACCCAAGCAAGAAAGATAACCTATTGTACATGTCAACCATTACAAAGTTGCATTTGCCATTGGTGTACTCTTAAATTCATTATATTTATTATACCTAGGGCATGGAATTCTGCCTAGATTTATTAGTTATACAGTACATAGAATTTTGCCTGGAGCCTGGGGAGTCCCGGGCCTCGCAAGACCACCAGAATTTGGAAAACAGGTCGTTTCTGGCCTCCAGATTCAGACGGACCTGGACTCTGATTGGGCAATTCTGACCAAGATGATGGGGGAGGTCTTAGTCCTATTATATGAGATGAATTTGAGCCTGTGACTCCTGAGGAAGTAGACAAGGCTGTGGTAGCGATGAGTTCCTCCACTTATTTGTTGGACCTGGGTGGCATACAGCAATTTAAAATAATATAAAACAATTTAAAAACATTAAGAAACAAATCATTCATATCCACTTAGCTGAGGATAGATGGTTCACTGGCCCCAGGCCTGCCAGCAAAGCCAAGTTTTCATGGCCTTCTGAAAGGCCAGGAGGGTGGGGGCAGTGTGGATCTTTGGGGGCAGTTGATTCCAGAGAGCCTGAGCTGCCACAGAGAAGGCCCTCCCACGTGGTCCTGCCAGCCGACACTGTCTAATCGAGGGGACCCTGAGAAGGCCAACCCTGTGGGCCTAATTGGTCGCTGGGAGTGTGTGGCAGAAGACAGTCCTGTAAATAGTCTGTCTCTAAGCCATGTAGGGCTTTAAAACTGATATCTGTTATAAGCGCTCTGATAATGTCAGATTCTGAGGAGGATGAGCCAGCCCCCTCTGGATACCTGGGCCAGTGGGGTTGCCAGTTGATGCAGAGAGTGAGAGTGAGGGAGATAGTGACCTGGATGAATCCGAGGAACCACCAGAGGGGGCTGATATACCAATGGGGGAATGGCCGCAGTCAGAGGAGAAAGAAAACATTAGCGTGGATAACCCACTCTTAGATGTTAGATACAGGAGGTTACTGAAAAGACAACAGAACTTGTATGGTGAAAGGAAGTAAGCTTGCAGTTTTACATCTTGGGAGTTTGATGCTACTCCCAGCAAGTATAAAAGCAAAGGATTCGGGGAAATTCGGGGTGGGGCTTCAATGTTGCTTCATGGATACTGTGTTAGAGTTGGGGGTGGTTGAAAATGCCCCCACCTCTGTAATCTGATTTCTGCCTTGCTAAGAACTCTGTCAAATGATGCATGACTGCTAGAAATTGGTGAGCTGACTTTTCTCTTCTTTGTTGCATTCCCTTTCTTATCTCGTTGGAATGCCATTAGGCGGAAGCTAGCACTTTTCATGGAACCTAATCTGATAACTTAAGCAAAGAAAAAAATATTTTCTGAACACTTT
Organism: Erythrolamprus reginae; assembly: GCF_031021105.1. Lineage (NCBI taxonomy): Eukaryota > Metazoa > Chordata > Lepidosauria > Squamata > Dipsadidae > Erythrolamprus > Erythrolamprus reginae. Next base: position 212,465,567 of record NC_091952.1, on the reverse strand, counting down.
AACAAACTGCCTTCTGCTTAATGCTGTGTATCCCAATAAAAGAGTGTGATTTAAAGCTTAAAATTGTGGGTTTTAGTCAATGGTTTTGCTCTGAAAGCCCGGGAAAAGAACAGTAACCAACACCTTGAATTGCTTTAGCTGAACAGTAAGCTAAAGAGTGTCGGCTGGTGGGCCTGCAGGGAAGGGCCTTCTCTGTGGCTGCCTCGGCTCTCTGGAACCAACTACCCCCTGAGATCCAGATTGCCCCCATTCTATTGACCTTCCAGAAAGCATTGAAGACCTGGCTTTTCCAGCAGGTTATTGATCTCGCAATAGTGAGGTCTGGCCTGAATGATATTTATTTTATTTATTTATTAGATTTGTATGCCGCCCCTCTCCAAAGATTCTGAAAATATGTGATTTTTAAACTGTTTTTAAAATCTTTTATGATATTTTAAATTGTATTTTCTATATCCTGTTGTTAGTCACCCACAGTCCTTCAGGAATTGGGTGGCATAGAAATACAATAAATTAAATTAAATTAAAATAACTGTAAATTACTGTAAATTTCTCTATTAAATTTTGTACTCAATTAACCAAAATTGTTGAATGATACAAATATCTCTTTAAATAGCAATTATCTCTAGAGTATTTATTTCTTAAAAGTGTTTAGTATTAGGTATTTATTTTGTCCTCTTTATTCAGATTTATTTTAAATAACACAATATACAATTGTTAAAAGTAAATAGCACCTTGAATAATTCTATAAATCACACATAAAATCTGTATTCACATAAAATGCTGACTTATAAACTGATAAATTACATTTTAGTTCAGAATATTATGGAACAGAATATTATGGCAGCCAGGTTCTCTATTGTGTTTCAGTATGTTGTATAAATTCAGAACATTGAATTAAATAAGGATCAACTCAAGCACAGGTAAATGTGCCTGGACGCAGCTGTATCCTTATAACCCTAGGGATATTTTTTTTCTTTTTATCTATCTCTTTTTCATCTTTTACTTTTATTGTAAAATCAAAATATGCTTCCTCTATGGTTGATCCTACAACATTTATGTAAAGGTTATGTCTTTTAACCCAAAATCCAAAAGGAAACCCATTAATGGAATGTTCCTGAAGGAAATCCACCTTCTTAGCTTTCAACTAGCCTGACTATCCAACTTGGCTTTTTCCTTTCTTTGTCTAGGAGATAATAAAGATTTTTTTTTTTTAATCAAAGCAATATAATCCAGCAAAATATAAGGCCAGAAGTGCAAATACAGCAATAAAACACAAATGTTCATAACTGTAAAGTTCAGTACATTGATACATTAAAAGGTAACACAGCTCAAACACACCATACATCAATTTAAAAAAAAACATTAATTTAAATATTAAAATATTAGTTTAAGGATGGAGATTTATTTATTTATTTATTTATTTAAATATACAATGCTAGTGTATGTAAGAATCTTACGATAATTATAATTTCATATAACAGTATATAAATTAATGTTGTTGTTGTTATTATTATTATTATTATTATTATTATTATTATTATTATTATTAATTAATTTATTAGATTTGTATGCCACCCCTCTCCGAAGACTCGGAGCGGCTCACAACAGACAATATACAGAGTACAAATCCAATATTAAAAACAGTATTTAAAACCCTTATAGTAAAAAACAATCATACAACCCAAATAGACCATACATAAATCATAATAGCTGAGGGGTACATCAATTTCCCTATGCCTGGTGACATAGGTGGGTTTTCAGGAGATTACGAAAGGCAAGGAGGGTGGGGGCACTCCTAATCTCTGGGGAAAGCTGATTCCAGAGCACCGGGGCTGCCACAGAGAAGGCTCTTCCTCTGGGCTCTGCCAGACGGCATTGCTTAGTCAATGGAACCTGGAGAAGGCCAACTATGTGGGACCTAATTGGTCGCTCAGATTCATGCGGCAGAAGGTGGTCCCGGAGGTATATAAATTAATTTACTAAATAAAAATAAACACTATACTTTATACCTCACCCCTATAACTATTACAGTTCTCAAGAATTTTGAAAGGGAAATTTGTTCTTTCTAATAGGTTTAAGGTCTATTAATACAAAGAAAGAATACTAACACTTTTTTTCCCAGGAAGTCTCAGTTGTGAAAACAGAACAGGGGTTGTTCAACAGGCAGCCCATACGCTGCATGTGCACGTACAATCCATGTCCACCCCAGCTCCAGGAAGGGAAAGAAACATTGCAAAAGTCATGTGATGGCAACATGATGCTGTGACGCTAACACCAGTGAAGCATGGGTGGGTTCTGATTTTCTTTGCTGTCAGTTCGCTTCCTGATGTGCCTCGTGGGTGCGTTCCATGCATGCAAACATGCACAGTGCTAAAAATCCAGCTTCTGTGCATGCACAGAAGCAAAAAACAGCTTCTGCGCATGTGCAGAAGGAAAAAAACAAGATGGCGAGAGAGCCAGTTTAAGCAAACCACTTACTATCAGTTCTCTCTTAAAAAATAAAAAATAAAACGAGACAGACATAAAAGTTACTATCAGTTCTATAGAACCAGTCTGAACTAGCAGGAACCCACCTCTGCCGTGAAGTAGAAGCTGCTATGTCCTTTCTCCTTTCCTCATCTGTTCGTGCAGATGCTACCCTGTCTATGAAATAGTTATGTCAAAGTTTTCTGGCACTAGTAAGGGAATCTCATTTGCATCCTGGGAATTTGAGGCTCAGCTGAAGACAGATTTGTAAATGTTCCAATGTTTTTGCTTTTTTAAACAGTCACTATTCTCTTGAAATTTTAAAGTGGCCATCACTAACTTTTCTGTATAATCTTATTACCAGTGCACGTTCTACTCGTACTGTTTTCTATTATGTGGGAAGTTCAGTTAATGAATCCCAGAAATACTTTATTTACTTATTCATTAAATTTGTATGCCGCCCACTCCTGAAGGACTCAGGGCAGCTTACAACAATAAAACTTATTCTAACCCTTCATGTAGGAAAATACTTCTTGAGATGCATACTACCTCAGACCACCCCCAAACAATGACTGATTAAAAGTTTCAGGCAGAGATGGAAACCTTTACATCCCGTTTTTAGATAACTGAAGATATCAGGGATTTAACTTGGCCTTCATGCAAAACATATCATTTATCACTTTGGACACGTGCAAAAGGTCCTACTCCCCTACATATAGAGAAGTTGAGAACCGAAGTTATGGATACTCCAACCAGTTCCAACCAGCCTGAAATCATATTCGTTTATTTTATTTTCTCTGTTTCCCTATCTTTCCCTCCCTAGCTCATTCTTTCTCCTTTACGGCCCGTTCTTTATTCATTATGGAAGAGTTTTGCCGAGATGGTACCATAGTAACTAGCAGGGGGTAAGAGTGATGGAGAGCGGGGAGGGAAGAAGGCCTGGACGATGCTTGCTGGAGCGCCCCCTGTCGTCGCTCGCCCCGCGCGCGCCAAGCAAGCAGCAAATGGCTCTGAATTTGCGTGCTCCTTTGTGTGAAGCACAGTCGGAGCAAAGCAGCGGCAGCGCGCGCCCAATCTCTCCTGGTCTAACCCTGCTCTTAAAGAGACGCGGATCAGCCGTTCCCCCAACTGGATCTCTCTGCCTCGCCTCATCCCGCAGCATCTCGACGGGAGCTTTAATCCTCTTTCTTTACTCTTCGAGGTAGAGAGCTTTTCTCTCTCTTTTTTTTTGCAGAAAAGAAAGCTTGTTGCAAAAGAAAGCGGAGCGGGAGAGCCAGAAGAGGAGCAAGCCAGCCAGCCCATAGAGGCAGACGGGAAAAGAGCGCAAAACGCCGAACTCTCCCAAAGCAGGCGCGCAGAGACCTGCCGTGGGAGGGGGAGACCAGAACTTGAAGTTACCTGCCCTGCCCTAAAGGAGCAAAGCCGGGGCTTTTTGACTGCCCCTTCCGCAGCCCTCGTGCAGACGAGAACGGAGCTTTTCGGAAGAGTTTTTCGCTCCCTCTCTCTTTCTTCTGCTCGCCAAGCACAAACGGATGTGAGGCAGGGAAGGTGCTTCTTGCGCTTCTTCTAAACTCAGGGCACCCTCAGCCTTTGGAGGAGGGGGAGGCCCTATATTTTTTGGCTTTTGCTCGAGTATAAAGCACAACAAGAGGGAAGCCGAGGAGTTTGCTGGATGCTTTAGGGCAATGGACGTAAGATTTTATTCGCCACCGCCACCAGCACCACTTCAGTCGGGCGCCGCTCCTGATACTCCCTGTCTGGGACCTGCTCCTTGCTTGGACCCCTACTACTGCAACAAGGTGATTTTGCGCTTTTTCTCTCTCCGACACCCTTCCTCCCTCCCCCCCACTCCCCCCCCCCCCAGTTCCCCGGGAAGCTGGGTGGTTTGGGCAGATGGCTGAGGCTCGACGGAGATCACCTCAGGCTCGCCAGGTTGCGCATTTGCGCGAAACCCTCGAGAGAAGCGCCCACGTCGTTTGGCTGGCGCGCCTCTTATTTGAAAGGGAGACGGGAAAAGCGAAGCGCTTCATTCCTGGTCCCGTCTTTATATCGTGGGCGACCTATTGCTGGCGGGGGGAGGGCGAGGAGAGGCGTGTGGGCGCGCTGCAAAAGTAATCGCCTTCCCTTCATTTCTTGCGCCGTTCGCCTGAGGGCTTCTAAAATATAATTCTGGAACGGGGGGGGGAGATCCTTGTGGAGGAAGGATGGCCCGTTGCTGAGTTCTGGCCCTTACTCGTAAGTTCCACAGCCGTGGAAGGAAGCACCCCTCAGGAGAAGATAACTCAAGTTGGAAGTCACTGCTAAGTCGTAGTTCTATATATCGGACAACCTTTGCGGGGAGGGAGTGGTGGTGTTAAATTCACCTCTGTCCCCCAAACAAGCGGTTCTCAGCTCTGGCTTTCAGCCACCGAGGCAAGGATGACAAAGCATTTGGGTCGAGTGTCAGATCTTAGCCAAAGAGTTTGGTGGAAGGGGACTTTGGAGTTTCCAAAAAAATCAGAAGAGTTGGTGCGTTTGCATTGAAGGTTCCGGGGGACTTAGTTCAGAATTAAAAGGCATTCATCCTCCTTTAATAAATGCAATTTGGGAACACTAACAAACAAACCAACCAAAGACAAACGCCTTTTGCTTTCACTTATGTGGGCTGCTGGGTAGAGTTGAAGGTATTGTCAGGGCAGCAAGAAAGCAAGTCTAAAGTTCTGTCCAGACCATGGTATCTTTATCTACTCTGAAGTAAGTCTTACTTGGCATGCAATAATTGCTGCTAATAGAACTGAATCTTAAGGGTTCCTTTGTGCAGTCATTCTTTGTATTTAATATTTATGTCCAAAAATAAAAAAGCAGAATCATATACTGTACTGCTTTCCACATAAGTTCTTCCTTTGGTTAATTTTACCTAGTTGTTCTATGAATAACATGAATTTCCGCCTTGTCCCATCTGATTCCCATGGGCAATGCTGGCCAGAAGAAATTTATTTAATCCTGGATGTCAGTTGGGCTTTGTTTAAGAGCTTGTTGTGTGGAAGGTTGATGCTTGAGCAAGTATTAGTGCCTATATTTATATGTTGATCAATGCTAGGTTTCCCCCTAGTTTTAATTGTTTATAAAGGTATAGTTGATCAAGATTCTACAGAAAAGCAGTATGTTTATTCACTGGAAAGGATAGGAGGGGAGGAATCTACTGTTCAGTGTTGTCTTTCAGCATTGGTGCATGCATGTTTTTCAAGTGTTTCAGATTTTCAGATAAGCTGTGCTAAATATGACAAATTCTGATTTATGCTCGTTTTACAAATACTGTAGATGATGTTGCAGTTCTATCACTCTTTCAGCCTTCAGGAAATCTCTAGCATGAGCTCATGGGTCAGTCATGTTGTATACTATTCATTTCTATCCCTGATGGTGACAAGAGACTTATTTTATCCCTTTTGATTTTCTAAAGTGAAATCTGGACAGCAGTGACACAAGAAGATATCATAGACAGCTTTGTGTTCAGTGATTGAATGTAGAAGGTGGCTCTTGGTTAAGATCAAATAAAACTCTTCCTGTAAAAGTTTTCTCTGGGTGTGTTACTCTGGAAAAGAAGTGATAGCAGGACTACTCTCCTCCCCCATATGCAAGGCTGTTTGTGTGCTAAGGCTCTTTTAAGTACACAGTAATAATAATTATAAAACTATTTTCACCCTGTGACTTATCACTGTTATCTTTTAGCTGAGTGGTAAGCTTTCTATGCTCAGAAATAAATAAGTATTAAGTAGAATTAATGACTTAAGTACCAAAGGGCCTGGAGAACCATTTGGCATGAAAACTGGACAGTTATTATTAAATCTACTAGTGATTTAAAGCTTCAGAAAGAAGGTAATGACTTGAATACATATTTTGTCCATCATATTCTAGATGGTGGTCCAGATTTAATTTAAAAGTTAAATGCTTTGGAAAATCAGGAATTAAATTGATATATGAAATCATTTTCTAATTAAGTTTTTTAAATCATTTTAGGTGGCTACATTTAAAAATCCTTTGCATACTTCCTTTCATTTTCTCTTCCCAATCAGCTTTTTAAAATTCATTGTTAAAACTCCTCATAAAAAGGAACAAACTTTTTCTTTGACTATGCATTTTATTTAACCTAATCAAGACAAACAATACTACGCTCCCATCCTTTTAAAACTCAAGACTGACATGCTAGGAATGTTTCTCAGGAGACAACATTCTTTAAGCAATAAATATGTCTGTCAAGCTGCTATGCCAATAACATTGATTATCCTAAATGAACTTAGGATAGCTTTGCTGCCTAGGTTCCTATGAGGTATGTGTTGACTGAGCATCCAATTTTCCTGCATTCTCCTAGTCTCAGTCAATCTAGATGATAACAGTTGTAATAAAGTCTAAACTTTGTCTCTTGTTTCTCCTGGCTGCAGAAATACACATAATTTACTCATCTTCTGTTACTGCTGCTGGATGGATTTTTTGTAATGTTGCATCCACTTCAACCATTTTAATGAATGCAGATAAAAAGGTTAACCTGTATCCCAGAATGCTAGAAACATTTTTATTGGGGGAGGGGGGATATTTTAATTAGTGGAATTTTGACAGGTGCTTGTAAATGACAACATTCACAATTTCTTTCACCTTTACTGATTGTAGAAAGTAAGGTAAATATTAATTTGATTTGGTTATTGGCATTAGAGGCTGCATTTATGTTAGAATAATTTCATTTACATTAAAAAATATAACATTTTCACCAAGTGTGGATGAAAAATAAATATGTATAAACATGTCAGAAATATTGCCAGGTAATCAGCATAACTTTGCTAAGTGGTCTTAGCAAACATGCCCTTTGCTAGAATATTTCATACATTGTGCATAATCTAAGAACTGATATTATTTAAACTTGTGTTCTGTCATACTGGTTGTAAAGAATTAGGATTCATAACTTTTTTACATACTGCAAAATATTATAGGGCGTTTCTTATTTCCTTTTCTGTTAGCTATGTTTCAAAAGATTATAAAGACACTTTCTTTAAAATGATATCTTAAACATTTTAATTGGTGATTGCTGTGTTTCGATTGCAATATAGTGTACTTTGAACATACTGTCTCAGATCATGTTTCTTTCTCCAGCTAAATACAGAGGGAGAAAAGTGAAAGAACAATGCAAACAATGTTGGTTATGGCAAATGTGTAAGATATCCTTTATACAAATAGAGAGAATGGTGGCTGTATATAGGTCAGTCTTTGAAATACTAATATAGTGAAGCTCATGGGCCAGGCAGACAGATTTAGACTTAAGGTATTATGGTTCATCTCTGAAACTTAGAGGAGAGTTGGAAACCCTTTAACTCGGAGATACGTAAACAATGACAGTTTTTGAAAATATATTGTGCTACATGAATATTCTGAGATCACTTTTATAAACACATTTCCTAGTTTTTTGCTGTTTAGAGATGTCTGTTTTCATTTTAAATATATTCCCATAATAATCTATTCTTAACCTGTCTAGCTATTGTTTTGATAAATTCTTGTATTGAAAGATGTTTGTTTATGATTTTTATAAGTTGCAATTATTTTTAACATTTCTGGTATATAAAGGGTTTGCTTTAATATAAGTTTGCTTTGACATTTATTATTTATTTTGTTAGATTTATAAGCCGCCCAACTTCGGACGGACTCAGGATAATAGGCATGCTGGCTTATTCCAAGAATGGTCTTTATTGCTTCCAGTAGATAGTCTGACAAAATTATGTATGGACTTATTTTCTGAAATCTATTCCACTTATTTTCTGAAATCCACAGCTAATATACAGTTAACTTGTCAATATAGTGAAAAAACGTAAGCTGATATGTGTATGAAAAAGAGAAAATATATCCTAAATGAACAAGGGACCAGTTAAAATAGAATACATTTATAAACCACATTTTACAACTTTCTAATCACTATTTGAGAACAAATTTATAACAGAGCTTTATTATTCTTTTACAATATCATTTTCCAAATGATTTTTGTTAGAAAAGTTTTAGTTTTCTAATGTTAACATTATACATGCCCAAAACTAAATTGTAGATGTTGCTGTTTACAAGTTGTCCCAGAAATGCATTTATTACAAGCATAATTTTCCTTGCTGAGTCCACGGAGAGTCCAATAAATAAATAAATACATAAATAAATTTGCTTAACTTTATTACTTTTATTGTTAAATTATTGTATTTATCTGAGAGAATTCTAAAACATTTTTTTATTTTGAGATATATCAGCATCCATGTAAAATAGGATACATAAATTCAAATATTGTAAATACTGTATTGGATTATTTCTGTTTTTACTGCTTAAAATGATACCTTAGAAGATGATATTATACATTTTAAATTTTTTTTTTGTTTATTAGAAAGTTTCTGTGTACTTCAATGTTTTTACAGTTGGGTTGATACTGAACTGTAAAAACTGTAATATTTTAAAACCCTTTTTTGAAGTTAGTAAATTTGTTTCTTTTTAGTGTGGTTTTCAAAATACCATTGGTTTACAGTTGCTTCCAAAAGATATAATTTGTAGTATTATAAAGGTAAGTTCCAGTAGAAAAAATGCAGCTACGTGCACAGCCTTGGGTGACTGGTGTGGGCATGGGCACGTCATAGCGAGATTTGGCTTCTGCGCATGCACAGGAAGCAAAATCTTATGAGAAGACATGCGGGCGGGCGGGCGGGATTTCAGCAATTTTTAGCAACAGAAATGTTTGGCTCAATTGTGGTTGTAATTCGAGGACAACCTGTATCTATTATATATATACTGTACTTGAGCCCTAAAGAATCTCACTCATCTTTACTATATTATATTAGTCTGGTTTCTTCTGGTTTCAATTAAAGTCTGAGTGTGGTATAGCTAAAGTTCAAATCAAATCCCAGTTCACTGGATAACTTTATGCCAGACTCAAAACAACCCAAACTATAGGAAACTTGTAGGAAAAATGGAGAAAGAAGTGTATGTGTAAGTTCCTTGACAAAAGCTGACATAAATTTTACAGAAATTAAGGAACTATTAATTTTTCCCCCCTGCACAGTTCGTATTCTCAGTTCTATAGATTTTAGTGATAAATTAATTAGGCTGATAGAGGGATTTTCAAAGAAAATATTCTGATTAAATAATACTTTCCTTGATGTATCTTGTTTGAATTGATTCTATGTATGTACTTCCTTAACTTGATTTTATTAGGCTTTTAAAATTGTTTTTCATTGAAAAATGGGAAAGATTATGTCAGATGTTGAGATTTAGATATGCAGTATAAGTTATTGGTTTACTCTCTCTTTTCCTCTTCTTCTAATTTGTCCAAAATTCATAATCTTGACTATTCCTGTCATTCTAGCTTGCCTATGCTATCAGATTTTTTTTGTCTGCACATATACCAGTGTAATAAAAAGATTAATAATATCTGTGTTCTTTGAAATACATGTAGAAAGTATTGGAAAATTTATTAAGTAATGTTGTGTCACCAACCTACAGATAGAAATATCTTCTTTATTTTCTTTTCATGCAATATAAGTGAAGTGGTTGATTTTTTAAAATCATGATTGGCCATGGTAATGGAATGAATAAGAAGCAAGCAAGCTCAGTCAAGATAAGATGAAGATGCTGCTTATATTTGATTGATATGCTCAGTAGGACTCCTAAAGATTAAGCTGACAATTAAGATGTGCATTTGGATCCATAATTTTTTAAAAAGACATGAGTGACCTTGCCTGGATCAAAACAAATTGTACAATTATTGGTAGCAGGTATTCTGGTAGTCTGTGACTTAATTTAATAATTTGTAACACATGGTTCTGTTTTTAAAATATTTGAAAAACTTCTGGTAATCTAAACCAGATTATCTATTAAAAAGAAAAGGTTTATTATTTTTCAGTGTTTTGTCACACATTCCTGCTGCTAAACCATTTTGGTTTCACCAAATATTTACAGTCACTCAAATAGTTACCTAAAGTGAATGAATCCCTGTCCATTTCTATTTATTCAGTTCAAGAATCATTATCTTCCAAATGGAGTCTACAAAATCCAAAATGTGGCCATAAAGTGAGACTCACCAACATGGACGTTAATCCATAATGCACAATCAATCAAAGTGCCTAGCGGTCACATATTTTGTGAGCAATAGTTTGAATATCTTCTTGTTACTCCAATGTGCTAGTTTTGTTTTATCTTCATTGTTTTTTGTAATTTAGCTATAGATAGAGCACTTCCATTATTGGGTGGTCTAAATGTCAATCAAATAAAATACACTGTACACAAAATTAAATTTATTTTCAACCATTTGCCACCTTGCATAGATTGCCTTCTACTTTTTATTTTTTCAATCATTTTTCCATTGTTTGCTGCCTCACTTTTTCTTAGGCTTACTTCAATGCCTTCTTTAATTAATTGCTTAACAGTTTTAATTTCTCCTTCCCATCTTCATGTCAGCACCATAAGCCTTTTTGCAGACTTTGGACCACCGCCTGATTCTCAGCCTATATTTCATTATGGCCATTGGTTGCCAGTTGTCATAATTCCCAGCTAGTATGCCTATATGGTAGAATCTTTACTGTGATGTCTTCTCCCAAACAAATTTAATCTTCCACAGGCAATTTTCACCTGTCTTTCCCTCACATTTTCAGGTGCAAACAAATTTCTAAAACAAAAATCTCGAGGGGAAAAGTTTACAGAAAAAGCACCTTTGGGACATCTTGGGTAAAAGTACTTCTAATTCATCACGACTGTAAATTCAGAGAGAGAGAGAGAGAGTCCAGGTTTTGGACTGTTATTGCATCATAGTCCTATACTGTAGTTGTGGAATAGCCTCTTTACAAGTAAAAATAGCCTCACTTCTGTTAAGATTATGGAAAACATTGAAGTGGAACTTTTTAGGGCCATGAAGGTGAACCTATGGCACACGTGCCACACAGAGCCCCTGTGATCTGTCACCCCAGCTCAGTCCCACCACACACGCACACGCCTCCCACTGGACAGATGGTTTTCAGGTCTTTGTCGCACATGCATGGGGTTCATGCACGAGATATATGCACATGTGTCAGGTTGGATAGCATGGAGGGTCACACATGCATACATGGGCAGGTGCATGCGGGAGGTCATGAGTGCATGTGTGGGGGCAGGGTGCATGTGGGAATTGGGTGTGCATACGTTGGCTGGGGGAGCCACATGTGCAAGGGGTGGGAACACAGGCACGCAAACGCATTGCATTATGCACTTTCGGCACGTGACAACAAAAAGATTAGCCACTACTGCTTTAGGGCTTTATTAAACAATGCCTCATGAATATTTTATGAATATTCATGATGAATATATTATTTTCCTTGGGTTTTACTTTTGTGAATGTACCGTTTGATTTATATTTGTATTTAGTATGATATTCTGCCATTTATAAGCAATAAAAGTCATATAATTAGGTTAGTATTAAAATTTTATTCAATACAATTAAATATTTAATTGTTACTTTATTTCTTATCAGTTAGCTCCTTTGCCTATGCAGCATTCTGTCTCTCAGCTTCTTATTCTTTCCATTCTTTCCTCACAATATAGCTTATTAAGGTGAACTGTTTGTTTGTTTGTTTATCAATCACATAGATCTCACAAATCCTCTATATTCAAATATTAGACTTTCAAGACCTACTATGTTTTTGGAATTTGGTTGAGATGTCAACTCAAGGCGTACTTTTTATTCTGGACTCTTACTTAGAGAATCTTTGGTATCTAAACCATTTTTAAAAAACATTATCTTATGTTGGAATGGGGTCTGGGACTCTAGTTCCCCTCCTCAGTACAATAATTATCTGAAAACATTGTTGTAACCTTTTGTAGTAAGATGGCGAGGGGAAAAATTTAATTTTGAATTTTAAGAATTGCTATATTGTATAAAATTAACAGAAAAATTTACACAGGGAGAGATAATAGCCTCCATTGAGGAAGTAATGAGAAAAGAAAAGTTTGTATATGATTGATTTTAAGTATTGTTATTGTGTTTATAACTATATATTGTTTTATTTTATGGTGGAAGAAAAATAAAAAATATACCGAAATAATTATCTGAAAACAGAATAGGATCAGTTTGGGCTTGTGGGGAGAAGCCATCTAAAGAAACACTAAGTTAATGGGCCAGAATTTGCTAGGGACTTTAAAGGGAAAAAAATCCATATAAGAGGTTGATAATGTGTTCTGCAATAGGAAAGAAAATTGCCAACTCTTTCAAAGTAAGAGTTTACAGTGCAAAACAATTTTTAAGTACAGTGGTACCTCTACTTAAGAACTTAATTCATTCCGTGACCAGGTTCTTAAGTAGAAACGTTCTTAAATAGAAGCAATTTTTCCCATAGGAATCAATGTAAAATCAAATAATGCGTGCAAACCCATTAGTAAAGAAATAAAAGCTCGGAATTTGGGTGGGAGGAGGAGGAAGAAGAGGAGGAGGAGAATCAAAAAAATCCAAAACTTTAAGGCTTAAAAAAAAGAGGGACTCTGAGGTGGCAATGCCTCCAATACACCTGGCACGAGGCTGCCTCCCATACACTGGCTACTGCTGCTGTTACCTGCTGCCTCTTCCTTCCCTTGCTGAAGGGCTCTCCTCTCGCTTGCTCACTTTGTAGCCAGCACCTTACCTTCGCTATGTTGACTCCTTGGCTGCCCAGAGCGAAGGGAGCGTTTCTTTTCTCTGGGGGCAGAGGTTTATTCCCTCTCCAAGCTCCCAGAGAAAGGAAAATGCTTTGTTTGCTCTGGACTGCCAAAGCCTCCTTAAGCTCCACCGAAAGGCTCCTCTGGCAACCCAGAAAAGCCCGAAATGGCCAGGATTAAAAGGGGAATGGCAGGAAACTGGCCGGGCCTTCATGCCGCTCTCAAATTTCCTGGGAAATTTTTCCAGGCTCAGGTTCTTAGTAGAAAATGATTCTTAAGAAGAGGCAAAAAAATCTTGAACACCCGGTTCTTATCTAGAAAAGTTCTTAAATAGAGGTGTTCTTAGGTAGAGGTACCATTGTATTGGAAAGAATTTCAGAATCCATGTTATGTTTCCTTTGTCTAATCTCTCTTGTCATTGAAATTTGGTTTATTTTGATTTTCAACACACTATCTGCACAGGGATTGAAAATGGTGCCAAAAGAACTTGTCTTTAATAGCTCTAATGTCAGTTTGATTTTTCTTATTGCACTATATGAAAAAGGTAATATAATCAGTCTCCATAAAGCACTCCGACTGATGTCTGCTTCAAATGCAAATAATATTGTGTGATCTGTTATGCTTGCTTCGAATAATATTTATTTTATGTCTTTATTACTATTTTTAATAAATAACTCAAGATGGTGAACATACCTATTATCCTTTCTACTATTTTTTTCATACAACAACAATTCCATGGGTGGGGGGGTTGGTCTGAGAGAGAATGACTGGCCCAACGTTACCCAGCTGGCTTTCATAACTAACGAAGTCTCAGAATCTTCTGATTACTAGCATCTTGACTGCTGTACCACACCGGCTCTCCAGGGATACCTTTGCATTTAATTGAACATTTATCATTGCATCTCTGTCTAAGTCAGGGGTCTTCAAATTTGGCAACTTTAAAACTTGTGGACTTCAACCCTCAGAATTCTCCAGCCAGCTATGTTGTCTGGAGAATTGTGGGAGTTGAAGTCCACAGGTCTTAAAGTGCCAAGTTTAAAGACCCCTGGTCTGAGTCATACATTTAGGAGTAAACAAAGTCAATAAAAGTCAGGTGGTAACAATTGTTTTGGTGTGAATCATATCAAGAGTTTCGGCATAGCAGGTGAGTTGATAAACCAAATGCTACAGGAGCATTTATTCTATTACACATTTATTCTAATATAATGTTTCCACTATCTACTACTATTCTAAACTGGGAGGTGGGATCCCAAGAAAAATAAATATGCAATAATGTATATTCTTCCTATTATCTTGTGAGAAACAAAGAATGAGATGACTATCTTGCAGGTTTACTTATTTACTTCTTACTTATCATCTTGAATCTCCAAAGACCTATGCAAAGGTCCTCTTTATAAATTTTAGTTCAGTATTCAATACCATCATACAGACATTCTTCTAACTAAACTAAATCAGCTAGCGGTAACTGAACACACTTGAAAGTGGATCACAAACTTCCTAGCAGACAGGAAGCAGCAGGTGAAACTTGGCAAAATCATATCAGATACCTGTACAAATAGCACAGGGGCTCCCCAAGACTGTGTACTCTCACTATTTCTCTCTATATACCAACGACTGCATCTAAAACAATGCATCTGATAAACTACTGAAGTTTGCAGATGATAAAACAGTGATTGATCTCATTTGAGACAATGATGAAACTGAAAACAATCCATCTGATAAACTACTGAAGTTTGCAGATGATAAAACAGTGATTGATCTCATTTGAGACAATGATGAAACCACGTGCAGATGGAAGTTGAACAACTAATCTCGTGGTGTGACTGGAACAGTCTGAAACTGAACACACTCAAAACTATAAAAATGATGGTAGACTTTAGGAGAAACTATCCCATTCTACCACCTCTTACAATACTAGACAACACATTACCAACAGCAGAGGCTTCCAATTTCTCGGTTCTATCATATCTGAAGACCTAAAATGGTCACCCAACATCAAAAACATCATCAAAGAAGCACAGGAAAGAATGTTCTTTGTACATCAACTCAGGAACCTTAAACTGCCCAAGGAGCTGATTATACAGTTTGACAGAAGAATTATTGAGTCTGTCATCTGCACCTCTATAACTGTCTGGTTCAGTTCTGCAATCCAACAAGACAGACACAGACTTCATAGGATAATCAGAACTGCAGAAAAAACAATTATTGCCAACCTGCATTTCATTGAGGACCTGCATACTGCACCAGTCAAAAAGAGGGCGGTGAAAATATTTACTGAACCCTCACATCTTGGACATAAACCCTCAAAATGATTCTATAGAGCACTGCACACCAAGACAATTAGACACAAGAACAGTTTTTTCCTGAATGCCATCACTCTTCTAAACAAGTAATTCCCTCACCACTGTCAAACTATTCACTAAGGCTACATTACTATTGGTCTTCTCATTGTTCTTACCACCCATTTATTTATTTATTGTATTTATATGCCGCTTATTGTTACTCTATGACAATCATTATGTGTTGTATCTCATGATTCTTGACAAATGAATCTCTTCTTTTATATGCACTGAGAGCCTGTGCACCAAACACAAATTCCTTGTGGGTCCAATCACAGTTGGCCAATAAAGAATTATATTGTATTGTATTGTTAATAATAATTAATAATGCATTAGACTTGTATGCCAACCCACTCTGAAAACTCGGGGCAGCTCACAAAACAATAAATGTATGTAGAATACAATACAATGTATTGTATTGTATTTTGTATTGTATTGTACTGGATTCTGTTCTGTTCTATTCTATTCTATTATCAGTGATCTGGAAGGTTTTTTTATGAGATCAATGAAACCACCATCTTTTCTTTCTGTGCTTCAAATTGAGGAAATGGATTTTGTTCCCTTTCTTTGAATTTTAGTGAGATTATATTTTTGGTTTTATATGGCATAGATTTTTTTTCTTTTAAGTTTTAAATAATTGGAATATATTTTCTTCTTTTGTTCATTTGTGTCTGATTCTTGGAGACTGCCTTCAAGTCCCTGCAGTTTTCTTGGCAAAGTTTTTTTTAGAATTGGTTTGCCATTGCCTGCTGCCTAGAGCTAGAAGAGAATGACTGGCCCAAGATCTCCCTATTGTCTTTGTGTCTAAGACAGGACTGGAATTCACGCTTTCCTGGTTTCTAGCCTAATACCTTAATCACTGCACCATATATCACTGGATATATTATAAAATGATAACTTTTTACAGAATTAGCCATATAGCTAACCATTCTGAACCTGAGCTATTTTTCTTACCCAGAGATTTGCATATTATAAAATATACCAAATCTGGTTTGGTTCAAAAATGGTTCCCATGGTTTTATTGACTCCCCCCCTCCCTGTTTTTTTTTTAAAGCAGAGTGTAAATATAGATGAAATTGCACAGATCAGCCTTAAATTGGAATGCCAAAAAAAGGGAAAAGAAAATAATTCTGAAACAGAAAAAAGGTACATCTTATATTCAGCAAATGCAGTAATTAAAATTAGTTAGAGATACTTATAGATAGTAGAGCTTAATATCAAAGTTAATTATATATATTGTGTTAATTTCTTTCTATTGGGGCATAAAAGACTGCTCATAATGGACTCTCAATGCTGTATTCAGTTGCTAAGGATAATAGGATAATCTGTCCAAAAATTAAGCTCTTTGGAAATAAATTATGCTGTTATTTTCCAAGTTAACTTTTGAAAATTTATTGCAGCACTAATCTTTCAAGACCTACTTGTATCGTTAATGGAAATGTGCATTAGAAACACCAGGTTCTTTGCTCATTAATGAGGACAGTTAATTATGTTAGAAATGTTTCATTTTATCTTTAGTTTTATATTCTGGAGATTAATATTCATGAAGTGGAAGTCTGAAATGTGGCATTAGATTCTAGTTGGAGCTATAGATATTCAGGCAGACTGTTTAAGTGGAACAAGAGCAAAGATGAAACCTTTTAGAAATTTTCAACCCATAACTGATTGGCCAATAATGAACTTGTTAATTTTGTTCTGAAAAAGTTTTCATTTTAAAAAATGTTGATAATTGGTTATAGCAAACATTATATTTCAATAACAGATAATTTGCCTACTGAAGTTTGCATAATGTGCTAATAGTCTCTAGTGGTTAATAAAAGCCTCCTATCTCACTCCCCTGATGGCTATAAAAGGCTATTAAGTTTGTGGCAGCAGTTCAGGTACAGCTGCTATGTGTTAATAATGCATAATTATCTCACTAATAAACACAGCAAAGGTCATCACCCCAAGCTCCTAAAATACGTATTTTCCCCCAAAATATTTATTAACACTTCAAAATCATATTTGTTCATTTTAGTTAACTATATACATAGCTTCTTGGGTGACATAGTTTTTAACACCCCAGTTATTTAGTAAACAACTTAATGCATGTCGTAGCTAATCCTATATTACTACTCTGCACTCTATTATCTGCTAAGCATTGGTGTACATTGATCTGTCTATAGTGCAATTAAATATAGTGCTTGGTAGAAATGCTAAATTTTAAGTGGATTTGTTTAAGATAAGGGAAAGTCTGTAGGATTCAGATTGTCTTCTATCTGGACTTAAACACATGGACATGCTTACAGTGGTTTCGACTTACAGTAGTGCATTCTGCTATGCCAGTAACATCCTTATTGCTCTCATATCCTTTTAGTGGGGATGGCTGTATTCATAAAGGGTTTATAAAATATATTTTCTCCAGACAAGGAGGATTCACATGGGATTTCCATTTTGCCTAGGAAACATGCAAATCAATAGGCAGCACTTATCTGCATTGAAATTAGGTATACTGTAATTTATGGGCACAGTGATACTCCATCCCCCAGTCCCCTTTCTATAGCCTAACATTCTGGTTATGTCTCCTTGGAGAGAAGCAACTGAACAAAATCTCATTTTCATATCATGTGCTTGATATGTATCTTGTGTTTTCTGTTATTCATTTTGATAACCTTGCATTTTCCCTGTCCTGTTTTGATTTGGAAACAAATGTTCAGGGAGTTGAGAGATTCAGCAGTGTTTCTGTCATCAAGAGAAATGAGAAAAGCCTGACTTAACTGAAGGACTTTTATTTGTGCAGTACATAGCATACAACAGTTCATTTGTCATGCTTTAAATATATAATACCAGCAATAAAATATGTGCAGGCACAGTTGTGATATATGTAGTGTCTGGCCCCATTGCCATTGTTTGTGGTCTCTACGGTTGTCATACATTGTTCCTTGCACATCATCCCCCTTCAGCAGAATTTGACACAATTTCTAGCTTTCATTGCTGTGTTTTCATTGCACAATATACATGAGTTTGACAGGGTGTGTTGAGGACAACTCTGGCAAGCAATTGATATTTTGAAGTGGCAAGCGTTTCAGCAGCTGCTTGCTTGTGAAAAAGGAATGATAAGATAAATGTATTGTTAGTTTCAGGCAAAGCATTAAGGTTTAAGCTCTGTAAAAATATACACATTATTCGTCAGTGGGGAAGCAAAGCTTTTATGTTTTTTAGAGCTTAGCTCCTTGGCTGATGTGAACTAGAGTGACATTGGTTTAATGGTCAGTAAATGAATAGGAGTACTTTGAATTTGGACTGCTGCCAATTTTGCACCAACAAAAGGACTGACAAAAGAGAGATTTTATGTGAAAT
Source organism: Erythrolamprus reginae (assembly GCF_031021105.1). NCBI lineage: Eukaryota > Metazoa > Chordata > Lepidosauria > Squamata > Dipsadidae > Erythrolamprus > Erythrolamprus reginae. The sequence goes on along the minus strand of NC_091952.1, from coordinate 212,446,776 downwards.
GCAAAGCACAAGAGATGTTTTAAACAGAAGTGAAGAAAGTGTAATAGGAAAATTCCAAAAGGAAAGATTGTTCTTATTTTTAAGGCTGTCAGTAATATAAAATAACAGCAGATTAGTTAAATTGGGTTCAACAGTTTTGGTTCTAAACTATCTCATGTAAGACTGCAAAATTTGTTTTGCAAATACCTAATCTTTTAGAATATATTCATGTGGAATTTATATACAGTACTACATTATTTCACAAGGGACTGTTGACATTATTACAGATGACCACTGCTAAGTTATCCAAGTTATCTCTCCATTCTAGTGGTGCAAATTATTGTTTAATCAGGTGTGATACTTTCAGAATAACAACTATTTTGAAGGCAGTTTTGTAATGATGGTTTATGTTTCAAGATGGATTTGATTTCCACCTGAATCACTGACTGATGTCTAAGAAGCAAGTTTACAGTATTTTTGCACATTAATTTAGCAGAACTGTGATCTATGGCCAATTGCTTTGAGATATGTATCAACAAGCGACAACCATGCAAACTTTTTATATATTAATGTCACTTCAATGGGCAGAAAGGCATTTAGAAGGATGCATTATTTACTCCACTGTTACAACTGGAAGTGTAACTCTTGGTTTTGGCAGATGAAGTCTGATCATAGTACTATACCTTGTACGAACACCTTCAATTAAAATGTATTATTTAAAATAATATCATCAGGTATTTTATTCATTTCAATTGATAACTTGTACCTTCATTTAGAATAAAAGCTTTTGCTATTTTAAAAACTTTTCTAGAACAAATATAAACAAAAATTTAAAAATCTTGATTTCCTCTGCACAAAAATGCTTAATAGTAATTATTATTTTAAAAGTGAAAAAATAAATGATATACAGTACAATGTATTTATATTATTATAATATTATTAAATGTATTAAATGTAATATATATATATACTGTATATAATATTTTAAATGTAATACAGTATATATAATATTTTAAACAGGCAAATAATTGTTTTGTAATATATTTATAAGCTTCATTACCAGTCCCATATACTTTAAACAAAATGTTTTGCTTTTATTTTTTTACAGTGTCAACACAATATAGATTTTTAAAAATCCTGTTGATAACAAAACTGTTACTGTTTAAACTCTCATTCGGCAGTTAGTTGGTACGCTTCAGTGAATGTTGTCAAAAAAGACTGCTCTCTTGAGTGATGGCATTGTAAGGATGTGAATAGAAATTTTAATTGTATATCATGTGTGCATTTCATGGAGTTGGTAAATTCACTGCCTGTGTTTAATTTTGTATCTTTATGGGTCAGGCACAAAAAGAAACAACTGAAATATTTTCATTAAAAAAGAAACTGAATTGTTTAGAATAAATTTCTCAGCTGAAGTATTTATGTTAAAGCAATTTAAATACAATGAAAATAGTTTGATTATTCAAATTATTCAATCATTTCATTGTAAAATTTCTAACAGAAAATTGCAGAAAATAGTTTCTTACAGCATTTGATTTGAAAAATTATGATGTATAATCTACTTGCAAAACTGGCTTTAAAATAAAGTAATTGACATGTTGTGTAATTAAAGAAATAATTTTTAAATATTAAGAATTTCTTGTCTTAAAAGGAAGCAAAATTGCCCAAAATGCAATGCAAAAACATTACATAAAATTATCTGGGATTAAAATCTGTCTAATCCAGCAAGGCTTTCTTCTTTTAGACTATTGTTGCCTTTCTCAAGCTGGAGGAATCCTTGAAATAATTTTCAGGCCCCAGGGAACCTCTTCATAAAGGTGTTAGTTGGTAACTGCATTGTGGCACTTAAAAATCCCCACTATTATTTGCAGTATGCAAAGATAACAAGGAGACATACTTAGTGTAACTGTTAAGGCAGAAACCTTAACAGAAACTAGGAAACTGCAAATTCTAGTTCTGTTTTAGCTAACTGGGACTCCTTTGGTTGTCACTTTCTATCAGCTCTAGGAAACATACAAATTCAAATTAATTCTGAAAAACTTTCCTTTAAAAAAATGCAAGGATTTGTCCACACAGTTGTCAGGAGTCGACCACAAATCAAAAATACACATGCACTGAAAAAATAGGAAAGGTTTGTTTATAATCAAGACTCTTATGAAAGCCTAAAATTCCAGCCAATGTTTTTCATTTCTTCTTATCAAAATAATAGGAAACCTAGCTGAGAAAGGTTGCTCTACAGTTTTCCACTAATTTGCGGCAGGGCGCAGGAGCACAGTGCCCACCATACTCTTTGAGGAGGGGGATCTCACATGACTAGGTGAGACCCCCCAGCAGGCAGCGTGAAGGCCGCACATGCCATTTTGAGCCAGGGGTGGGGTGGGCGGGGGCCAGGATATCCCTTTTGAGTCCAGTTGTGCAGATTCAAAATGCTTGTAACTAATGATTGGCGAACCGATCTGTACCGAATTTTGCGGTGTTCGGTATGCCGAACCCGAACCCGAATTTTTTTGAAACTTCGGGCAAAGTTCGGGGTTACGTTCGGAGCTTTGATGTCACCGGCAGGTTGCTAAGGATGCCAAGGTGATCACTTTCTGGATTGCATGGAATCCAGGAAGTGATCACCTTGGTGTCCTTAGCAACCTGCCCGTGACATCAAGGCTCCGCCCTGGAATCTCTTCGTGGGAGGGATTCCTGAGCTTCAAAGGGAGGTCTTCACATAAAAATAAACATTGTTATTTTTACAAAAAAGGACACCGCAACAGCGCTGCAAGCAAAGAGCGGTCCTTTTACGTAAAAAAAAACATTGTTATTTTTACGAAAAAGGACGCCGCAATGGCGCTGCAAGCAAAGAGCGGTCCTTTCACGTAAAAATAAATATGTTAATTTTTACGTGAAAGGACCGCCCTTTGCTTGCAGCGCCGCTGTGGCGTCCTTTTTCGTAAAAATAACAATGTTTATTTTTACGTGAAAGGACACCGCAGCAACAACAAACTCTAGAGAAAGTACAGAAGACAGCAACAAAGATGATAAGTGGACTGGAAACTAAATATATATGAAGAGAGGTTGCAGGAACTGAGCATGGCCAGTCTGACGAAGAGAAGGATCAGGGGTGATATGATACCAGTGTTCCAATACTTAAGGGGCTACCACAAAGAGGAGGAGTGAGGCTGTTTTCCAAGGCATCAGAAGACCAAACAAGGAATAATGGATGCAAGCTGACCAGAGAGAGATTCAACCTGGAAATAAGGAGGAACTTCCTGACGGTGAGAGCGATTAACTAGTGGAACAGCTTGCCTGAGGATGTTGTGAGAGCTCCAACACTTGAGAATTTCAAAGCGAGATTGGACTGCCATTTGTCTTTGGAGAGGGGTGGCATACAAATCTAATAATAATAATAATAATAATAATAATAATAATAATAATAATAATAATAATAATAAAGTGAAGGGTTGGATTGGACCTACAAGATCCCTTCCAACTCTAGTAAATATTTTTTTTTAAAAAAAAGTTGGAAGGGACCTTGGAAGTCTTTTAATCCAACCCCCTGCTTAGGCAGGAAATCCTACATCACTTCAGACAAATGGTTATCGAACATCTTTAAAACTTGCAGTGTTGGAGCATTCACAACTTCTAGAGGCAAGTTGTTTCACTGATCAATTGTTCTAACTGTAAGAACTAACTTTTCCTTAGTTCTACGTTTCCTTTCTCCTTGATTAGTTTCCACCCATTCCTTCTTGCTCTACCCTCAGGTGCTTTGGAGAATAGCTTCAGTCCCTTTTCTTTGTGGCAACCCCTGAGATATTGGAACACTGTTATCATGTCTCCCCTAATGCTTCTTTTCATTAAACTAGACATACCCAGTTCCTGCAACCGTTCTTCATATGTTTTAGCCCTCCAGTCCCCTAATCATCTTTGTTACTCTTCTCTGCACTCTTTTCTAGAGTCTCAACATCCCTTTTGCATCATGGTGACCAAAACTGAATGCAATATTCCTAGTGTGGCCTTATCAAGGCATTATAAAGTGATATTAACACTTCAAGTGATCTTCATTCTATCCCTCTGTTAATGAAGCCTAGAACTGTGTTGGGGGGTTTTGGCAACTGCTGCACATTGCTGGCTCATATTTAAATGGTTGTCCCCTAGGACTCCAAGATCCTAGTGTAGAGGCCCATTACACCCGGTGATTATACATTTGTGCTTGTTCCTTTTAGGTATTCATATTGCTCTTACAGAACACCTAGAATCTACTGACTGCTTACTGTATAAATTATTATAAATTGTTACTCTATATCAGACATGAAAGCTGGCGGGTGACTTTGGGAACAGTCACCCTCTCTCACGTCAAAGGGTTGTTGTGAGGCAGGGCCGCTGATAGACCGGTACTACTGGGAGTGGTGTCATGGGCCCGGGGAAATTGAATAATGGGGGGGGGGGGCGGCGCTTCTCCTGCTGAGCCCAGTCCTCTCCTGGTGGCTTTCGGCTCCTCCCACCGAGGAGCTGCAAGGCTGGCCTTGGAGCCCCGCGCGGCCAGCGTTCCCTCGTGCCCGGCGGGCTCCCCTGTCCTAAACCCCCGCCAGCCCCCTCCTTCCCCGAGGCGTCCCTTGCCCATCATCCCCTGCCGGGCAATGGGGCAGTGGGACTGCTAGATGGGCAGCTCTTCCGGCGAGGGTGGGCAAGGCGCGCCCTTCTCAGCTCTCTGCCTCCGCCCGTGCAGAAAGCATCCTTCCTCGCACCCAGCGCCGGCCATGGGGGCTTCCGCCGCCGCCTTCCGCAAGGCCTCCCGAGGAGCCGCGTGGGTATCCAGCCTTCTCCTGGTGAGTCACCGAGGCAAGGATGCGGGCGAGGGAGAAAGGGAAGAACCCGGCGCCTCGGGCGCTTCCCTCTTGCGGTAGAGAGGTAGGTGGTTTGTGGGGAGCCGGGAGCCGGCATAGTCAAAATCACAATTTCTTTCATTTCTTTTTCTTTCTCTATTTCTCTCTTGCTCTTTCATTCTTTTTTCTTTATCTTTCTTTCTTTCTTTCTATTGCTTTCTCTCCTTCCTTCCCTCTTTCCATTTCTTTCATTCCCCCTCTCTTTTTATTTCTCTTTCATTCTCTTTCTTTCCTCTTTCTTTCTTTTGTTTCTTTTTCTTTCTTTCTCTCTTTCTCTTTTGCTCTTTCATTCTTTTTTCTTTCTCTTGCTTCCTTTCTTCCTTTTTCTTTCTCTCCTTCCTTCCCTCCTTCCATTTCTTTCATTCCCCTCTCTCTTTTTATTTCTCTTTCATTCTCTTTGTTTCTTTCTCTTTCTTGCTCTTTTTTTCTCTCTTTTACCTTCCCTTCCTCTATTTCTTCTTTTCTTTCTACTTCCTACCTTCTTCCCTCCCTCCCTTCCTTCAGTTCTTCCTCTCTTACTCTCCCCTTTCATAAGTTTCCTTCCTTCCTTCCTCTGTTCCTGTCCCTTCCCCCTTTCTTTCTTTCTTTCTTTCTTTCCTTCCCTCCTTCCCTCCCTCCATTTCTTGCTTTCCTTCTCCTTCCTCCCTTCTTTCCTCCCTCACTCCCTTCTTTCACTCCTTCCTCTCTTCCTCTCCTTTTCACACCTTTCCTTGCTTTCTTTGCACCCTTCCTCTGTTCCTGTCCCTTCCCTCTTTCCTTCCTTCCTTCCCACCCTCCGTCCATTCATTCACCCATTCCTCTCTTGATCGCCCCTTTTACCATTCCTTCCTTCCTTCCTTCCTTCCTTCCTTCCTTCCTTCCTTCCTTCCTTCCTTCCTTCCTTCATAGCTCGCCCTCGCCTTTCTTCCCTTCCTTCCAGATGGGAGTGCCCCCTCAAGACACCCGCCTGACTGCTGGTACCCTGCTTTTTCTCTCCCCTCGTCCTTTCCAGCTCCTCTCCGGTGGCTGCCGGGTGTGGGATCCCCCTCCCCTCTCCCCTCGCTAGAAAGCACATTGTTTTGTCAACAAGAAGGGAGAAGTGCCAAGGAGCCGTAAATAAGCCTCGCTCCGCCTGACCGATGCCAGGATCTTTCTTTCCCTTGTCACTCCCGCTTCTTTCTTTCTCCTGGACGAGTCCACACAATCAGCTTAACCCAGTTCCTGAAATAGCCTATGGCAGTGCTTCCCAACCTTGACAACTTGAAGATATCTGGACTTCAACTCCCAGAATTCCCCAGCCAGCATTCGCTGGCTGGGGAATTCTGGAAGTTAAAGTCCAGATATCTTCAAGTTGCCAAGGTTGGGAAACACTGGCCTATGGGACCGCCTCGCTTGGCGTGAAGCGGGAAATGATCCCCAGGGGATGGAGTGGCTTGGCGACTTAAAATAGTTTTAAAATGGCGGGGGGGGGGCCTAGACACTTAGGCTGTATGGGGCCCCAAAATTCCTGATGGTGGCCCTGTTGTGAGGAAAATAGTAGGAGATAGGAATGTTATGTATGCCTGTTTCTTTGAGAAACTTGCAAAATAATAAAGGTCGGGCTAAGAAATATCTAATAAGCAAGCAAGCAAATACTCAGTTGCTCTGCAGTCACTGAAAATATCAAACACCCCTGCCCCCTTAGCTCTCTACTGGCAAGGAAAATGTCTGTAATTCTTTGCATTGGTATGGAGGCAGTGTTTCTCTGCTAGGTCCCAGTTTATGAATTGCAGCAGTTTATGAATTGGGGCAGGGGCGGACGGGAATCAACAAATCACTCGGTCCAGTGCTATCCCAATTTTGATCAGTCTTCTTGTCTCTATTTTAAAAAATATAAAAAACAAAAAGCTAGTATTATGTTATGTATTTTCAATTATTTAAAAAATCATGCTGCATAGATTTGGAAGCACGACCTCCCACAATACGCAACCTGAAGTTCCCAAATTTTGTCTTTACCTTTAATTTTCCAGTAATTTTGAGTACAAGTCAGTACAGCTTTCATCCGCATCCTTGTGCACATGCGAAAGAGGAAAGAATGATTTCAGGATGTATTTGATTATTTTCTACAGTTAGAAAATTCAGAAACTCTAGAATTACATTTGGGGTTTTGTTGTTGATTCTGCTGTTCAATGTAGAAGGTAAGTTATGTGATTATACTTTTGGAAAGGTAATTCTATCTTATCTGAATGCTATTGATATTTTGTTACACTTTATAATAATTGTATAATCGTAATCTTATATAAATAATAAACGTAATATATTATCTTTTTATTCTAGGAGTAACATGTATTCCCATTTGTAATTAGAAGCCAAATGAGTCATGCCAAATAACTCATTTTTCTTAGTTGCATCCTTAATTGGTTCACTTCCAACTTTGCCAGAAATTTAACCATGGGGGCTTTTCTTGTTTTATTTTGTTTTATTTTTGTAACAAATGTGTATCTGTACTTTATGCCACCCCTTTCCCCTATAAGGTGACTCTGGGTGGCTTACAAGTTGTAAAACATGTATTCTGTGTCAGCGGTACAGTTTCCAATGGATTTTCAAAGACATTCTCAAGTATAGTGTGAGTGCTGATGGCATGAACAACTGTCTCAAGGGCTTTAAAACAGCTGAAATTAGTCAAAACTGGATAAAAGCCTTTTTCTTCAGCTTTTCTCTGCTAAAAAAGCAGAAGATGTGAGTCCAGGAAAATTTAAAACTTACTGACTTAATCCTTTGAAAAATATGAGCATATCCATAAGTGTTACCTTTATCTTTGGGGAAAAAAATAACTTTTTGTCTCTTTTGTCTAATTTTTCATAGCCTTCAGAAACAGAATAAGAATCTGTATTTTTGGCACCGCTTAACTACTGTAAAATATAGATAGCTGAGTATTGTGACTGTATTGATAGCCTCCTGGGGCAGTTTCACAAAGGTTAAAAAATTCTATGGTTTATGGCGTGTTACAGCTGAACAAGGCAGTTGTGGCTTGTTCAACAGCTATAGTGGGGGGGGGGGGAGAATCATGATATGTGAAACCAGCCATTGTTTCTATTTATGTGTGAATCCAGCAAATATTTTTCATTTCCTATTACCAAAATAAAAATATAAATCCATTCTATAAATTATTTTTAAAATATAATATTCCTTATATTGTCAAACCATTGCCTGAACAGGGACATTTTTTTAGATATATTGAAACTGGTCGAGAATTTATTTGAAGCAATACTTTTTAAGGCACATTGTTTTGTTCATAGCCGTCAACTATATTCTGTATGTATCACATGTTTTTTGCTGAAATTTTAAAATTAAGGGAGACTAGGATGGCACCATTTCGGCCTCATCAGCTAGCCACACCCTTACTTGTAAGGCAGAGAATTAACAGCTGAGCCACCAGACCTGATCCCTTCAGCTCTGTACCAGGGAGGGGCTATATGTTTTTATGTCGGATCACCCTGGTATATTGAAGGAACGTCACAGCTCCTTTTTGCCTCTAGGCCCAACCCAGGGCCATTTCAAGGCAGTTAATTTATGTTGTTATATATGCATTGAATTACCCACATCTTACAAAAGATGTGCACTGTATCTTCACATGCATTTGTAGACATGGTTGCAAATGCCAGTAAACAGAGAGGAAATTTTCTATTTCCTTGTAATCATAGAGACATCCTAGAAAAACCTTTAAAACAACTGTGGTAAGTCTGATAGAAGACACAGTTGAAAGAGACACTTTGTTGTACTTATGTGCTTTCTGATCTACTCATTGGAGATTTTTACACAGCTGTACTACAAAAAAAAGCACACCAGTGAATGAAGCCTATAAAACTCATTGGCATATGCTAGCAACTATAGATATTCAGAATGGTAAATAGATTTTCCGTTTCCATTACCCATTAGAGTAACTTGTGTTCAGAGGCAATTATGCTTAATTACCATATGCTGGTAATAGTCATCACTTTCTCCTTATCCACAACATTCATCTTTTGTTTGATGGACCCATTTGATAGATCATATAAACAAGAAAGAAAATCAATCTGGTGTTTTGACCATGAGGATTTCTAACTGTCTCTAAGTAGATGGGCCACTAGCATTTCTGTTTCATCTGATGCCACTAATTGTGCAGACAAATATAGCAAGGTTAGTTTGTCTGGAATTATGTGAAATAAACAAAAATCTAGACTTGATCCTAAATGAATATATATTAGTATCAATATTTTTTTTATAAATGTATTTATAAAGGAGAGTCAAGTAGTATTTATATATATTTATATAATATATAAAGGTATATATATGCACACACACACACACAGTGTTGTGAAAACCATTTTATTTTTCTGCACGGATCAGTATATTTTAAATTAAATATGATGATGTAATTGTACTATTTAAATTGAGGCTCATGTGTTCTTGCTATGCAAATCTGCAGCTATTTAGTTGAGAAGTACAAATGCCCTTAACTTGTATAGATCAGAAGGGAATGATATATGTGGCAGTGTGTCTGAAGTTCCTTGCTTTGCATATAACAAAACGTATCTCATTAAGAAAATATGGCTATGCTCCTGTGACTGTATTAACTGAGAATGACTTCCTGATTCATCATGTATAATTTCCTCTGAAAGTATCCTAATTCCATTCTAAGAGGACCTGCGGCAAATCTCAGAATAATACATGATTCCACATCATATGTTGTAAGGTTTCAATTTTATGCTACCAAAACATAGATGCCCAGAAGGCTGTTATTTTGATCTGTAATGTTTGCCTATGCTGGTATTTTTTTTAAAAAAGAATGTATCAGTAACAGTGTTTTGTTTAAGGTAATTTAATCAGGGTTTTTTTTCTTTCTTTCTTTGACCTTCTGGGAAAAAACTCTCCATAAAAATGTATTAAGATAATTTACATTCCTTGTCAAATACCATGTTTGTTTCTTGGATAATAAAGGTTTCATTTCCTTGATTAAATTTATGTTTATATTTGACATTTTCCTGTGCTACATAAATCCACATGGTGGTTAAAATCTATGCAATCCCAGTGCTTAAGTGCTAGGTTGTGTTGAATTTGGACACATCACATAAATAAAAGTGGTTTTACGTTTCACCTTCATCTGGTGGGTAAGCACTCCACCTTTTCTTGTGGAACATAATCACTTCTGACATGGCAAAATTAGATCCTGGCTATTTATTATCTACTGAAATCAAAAACCATAACTGGGAAAGCATGTGGCAAGTTCATTGGAGCAGCTTGCATGCAGAGAAAGAAAGGGCGGTTTTCCAGTTTTTAAGCTCAAGGTGATTTTCCTCTAACACCCAGAGCATTTTAATTAATTATCCTGAAAGATTGAGTAAATTATTATTTGAATTCTTTATGGCATTACATGTTAACATTTCAAGGACAAAGCGCTTTACTTGCTTTTCAACAGTGCTTTACTTGTCAGAATATATCTTCTGAATTTATGCAGCATACTGCAGTGTAAAGAATAGTTAAATCTTGAGTACTATGAATTATTATTAAGTGCCTGAGTCACATTTGATCTACTGGAAAAAGAATGAATATTTATGGATGCTTGCTTTGGGACGGAAAAATAAGAAAAGTATAGATATTACCTGTTTCTTACAGTTCATACCATTTCGTCTGACTCCCATTCTCCCCCATTTTGTATACAATTTGTCCCATATTGCACAAAGGGTGCCATATTGAAGCAGCATAAAACAAATTATTTCACGCGTTATCTCTTTTTTAATTTCCATCCAATATTATAAGCAACTATGGTGCTATATCAAATAAGCCATGCATGCTTATAGGTTCTGTTTACATGACATATTAAAACCCCAAACCTGGATTAACAAAATGCAATCATTTGTACAAACCAGGTACAGCTTGGCTTTATAATGAACATGGTGCAACCTTTCCAACAATTACAGTAATTACTCATTACAGTAAATGTACATTTATTGCCGTAATCTGCATATTACCCTAACTCCATATTTTGGGGACTGAATAATGCAAACGAATTTCTGCTATGCTTCCTCTTTTATAAACTTATTCATACAGCTACAGGAAAATTTGACAAAACCAGGAAATAATTTCCAATGAGGAAATGTATCGCATATAATTCAGACCTAATTCAGAAATCTGTGTTTATTGGCACTTGGGGCTTTCCTACCTATATCAGACAGTGTGGAGATGGGACTTTGCAAAGATGCTTTTTGGTGGATGTAGATTGATCAAATACTCTGTATATCATGTCTTTACATGTGCTCAAAGCATCTAAATGTGGAGTGTGATATAACTGTCATCTGCATATTCTACATATGGTAAATGCATTCTTTATGACATTCAGCAATAATTTCATTTGTAATACAGTAATCTGAATTGTTATACTGTCATTCAGCTTTTGTTATTCTATGTGATTGAACTAATACAACAGTTCTGAGGCTCTTACATTGACAGCCATTCAGTGAAAAACACAAAAAAATTCTATGCGGTTAACTGAACTTCCAAATCAGTAACAGCAAGCTGTAGTTAATAAATAATTTTTAAATGATAATCCTCCGATTTCAGCCAAGTAATTATATTAGATGAAAGAATCCTTGTATTATATTCAGAGTTGAGGAAGATTAAATGGGAGGAGACATATTTAGAGTGCCATCAACCAAGGATGAATTTGACCTAACACAGGTTAGAGCTGCTATTTGGTGGCCATTTGACTTTTTTGTGGACATAAGAGTAGCAAATGCCAGTACTTCTTCACCCTTATTTTGTCTGCAGATTGCTGCCCTGCAGCCCTGTTTTGAGTGACCCAAGTCCTGTTGGTTAAAGGGCATTTGAGATACTTTTGCAAAGAAATATGGACAAATTTGTTCAGCATCCATGAGACAAAATTACTCTTGATTCGCTGAGAGGTTGATGCTGAAGTTGTAGGTCTGGAGTAGATGTCTAGGGCGGCGTCTTGCCTGGTCATCTGAGAAGGGTTCAACCCTGTGGAGACCTGAATAGGTGGGCAGGCCCTTAGGCCTATGAGCTTAGGCATTTCCTCTTTAGATCCAAACCCCCTCCTGGGTTATCAAAGCAGTCCAGGGCAGGGGTAGGCAAATTTGGCTCTTCTATGACATGTGGACTTCAGCTCTCAGAATTCCTGAGCTAGCATGATTGTCTCAGGAATTCTGGGAGTTGAAGTCCACAAGTCACAGAAGAACCAACTTTGCCTAACCCTGCTCTACTTGCTCCAAATGTTTCTTTCGAACCCTAACCAGATGCTAACGATGTTCCCAGCTCTTGCTAGCTTGCAAGTACCTTTCATTGTTACTATGTCCAAATAAGGTGTTTTTTTAAGCCCTAACTAAGGGATAAAATAATGTGCTAAATCTGCCCTGACGAAGGAAGCTAACCAGATGAATATCTGGTAGGCAGATTTTGCCCCTATATTCCTCCCCCAAAACTAAGGTGTGTCTTATATTCCAGTGTGTCTTATACTCTGAAAAATACTGTACAGTAGTTCTTTTGGATCATCTTTGGCTTGGGCAGAGGGTGATGGTTCATTCATCTTTGATTTATTTGATGATCTTTTTGCAACTTTTGATATTGTTGATTAGGTTATCCTTCTGGAGTGATACAGAGAGTTGTGGGTAAGATGCATGTGGACTGGATGTACTATTCCAGCACCTGTAGGTGAATCATAAGGGAGAAAATTTTATCCTTTGAAGAAATGGATTTAATCAAGATATTGTTCTCTGCTTCAGAATTAATTCAAAAATTTGAATTGATTTTAGCATTTTGAACTATGTATAAATTAGAAAAAGGTTGATTTCCTGTTAACATTCCTAAATTCTTGCTCATTGTGTTGATTATGTCTCAAACTAAACATTACAACTAATTCTTGTTTTCTTTGACTCCATATATAATACTTGAATTAAATCTCTTTATATACCAGAAACACATAAACTATGTGTTTTTGCTATGCCTGTGAATGTGCATTTGACAGGGGAAAGGGGGAAAGGGCTGGTGGCACATTTAAGTTTGACACTTCCATAGATATTTGTGCAGGTCACTTATCAATTCATTTCTGTCACTTTTTCATTATCTTCACAATGTGGGCAGAAATGGGTTATAAACTGAAATGATGAGAGAGAATAAAAGAAGTTTTTGAGGGCTTCTCTAGGCTTCTTTATCTATGGTATCTTGAATATCAGAAAGGACAATTAAGCTTCTTCTAAGATTTTGGAATGACAAAAGGGAAGTTAGTCCCAATCTTATTTTGAGTTTGGGGGCAGTTAAACGTAATTTAACTGCCTCAGTGTTAAATCCTGTCTTTTGTCACTAAATCAGCATCCATTAAAATCTAATTCCAATCATACAGAGTGAGGGAGGACAGTATTAATTTAATACGTAGAGTATGTCCATTAAAAACATTCTGGATTATTGCCAGCAGCATGCTTTCTGTGGGTATACGATTAACTGCTTGAATTGCATAGAATCAAGTAGAACATTTCCCGGAAACATATTTACCAACATTCTTTTAAAAAAAAACAATTTGAAAGCAATTCAGGGAAACACAGATTATGATTTGGCTTTTTATTCCTAAATAATTTATGAAAGATAAAACTACTTTTCTAAAATATTATTTTGCATTTCCTACATGGACTGATACTAAAGTTATTATTAATCTGCTATATAATAGTGAGAAGACTGACTACAGTGATTCCAACAGCTGATACTTTCAGAACTTTTACATGTCAATAAAACTGTTTAAAACATTGTAGGGAGTCTCAGCAAGGATAGGAGAGACTGGCAGAACATATTGCAGTTTAAAAGGCAACTTTAAAATCTAGCTAAGTCTTAAAATTTATGTTGTGGAAAATCCCATTTTTAGATAGTCAAAAACAACCATTGGAACTTTTTGTAAACATAAAATGCTAAGAAAAAGTGACAGTTATTTACAAAGTGTTTCTTATTTACAGAGTTAACATAAAGTTGTAACCTATGAACTGGTTACAAACTGAATCTGATCCCAAATACAAAAATGAAATGATATTCAAAATAATAACACCATATAATACATAAATGGGCTGAAGTCAGAGGTGGGCTGCTAAAGTGGAATGGTGATGTGTGCTCGTCCCCATGGCTCTGATTGCTAGCAGATTCCAGCATAATTCTGCTACTGCACCTGCATGGAGACGCATGTGCACCCGTATTTCGGCATGGTTTTTTGCTTCCACGTTGTGGAATTGTGCTGGACTCCGCTAGTACTCAGAGCCAGGGGAGGGAGGAGGGAAGAGGATCTTTTTGTGTCCGTGAGTGTTTGTGTGTGTGTGTGTGAGAGAGAGAGAGAGAGAATTGGGACATTTTTGAAACGCCGCAGGACACGGGACAAATTATTAAAAAGCAGGACTGTCCCGCCAAAAGCGGGACGTCTGATCACCTTACCCTGAAAGCATTTTTATATGCAAGAAAACAACCTTTATATTTCTAGAATACAGATTGGAAACTGTTTTGATTGGAACTTCTTCATAGATATTTCTTCCTGTTGTGTATGAGCTTATTTAATAGCTATGAATCAGTTCAGAAAATGAAGAAACTTGATTGATAAAATATACCACCTGATCCAAGTCATTTAATTATGAAAGAACAGGGAGTTTGTAATGTTAAAGTAGAAACATCTGGTGAGATTTTTTGTTTGGAAAATATTCATCACTTGACTGAAAGTAAAAACAATATCAGTTACTTTGCTTTCATCTGGCTTGATAAGTTATACACTTTGATGCTCTGTTATGACAAATATAAGAAGAGGAAGTTGTGAATTTATTATATTAATGAAGGAACTAAAATGCAAAAGGAAGTGATATAAATTGTTCTGGGTTTTTCTTGGAATTATGAATCCTACAAATTGAGGAGCTGAGAATAAGCTGAATGAACTTGTAAAAACTATGAACTTCTGTTAGAGCCATAAGATTGTGGTTGTAATTTTATAAAATTGTATTTAAGTGCTTAAGTTGGCAATTGAGGATTCTGCTTATTCTGCTATTGTACAGATATTATGTTTACATCATTATGAACCAAGAACAAATTGAAGATGCATGCTTTTATCAATAACTGTTAAATCCAGTTTAATTGGTTTTGAAATTAGAAACATAGAAACAGAAGATTGACGGCAGAAAAAGACCTCATGGTCCATTTAGTCTGCCCTTACACTATTTCCTGTATTTTATCTTAGGATGGATATATGTTTATCCCAGGCATGTTTAAATTCAGTTACTGTGGATTTACCAACAATGTCTGCTGGAAGGTTGTTGTAAGCATCTACTACTTTTACAGTAAAATAATATTTTCTCACGTTGCTTCTGATCTTTCCTCAACTAACCTCAGATTGTGCCCCCTTGTTCTTGTATTCACCTTCCTATTAATGAATTCATTCCAGTCTACCGTGATTAATGTGGAACAAAGATCCCCCCCCATAGGTAGAATTCTGCTTCACAGTGCTTTATAGCTGTCTTTAAGCAGTTTACAATGTCAACATTATTGCCCCAACAATCTGGGTCCTCATTTTACCAACCTCAGAAAGATGGAAGGCTGAATCAATCCTGAACTAGTGAGACTTGAACTGTCGAACTGCTGGCAGCCAGCAATTAGGAGAATTATCCTATGGTACTGGATGCAGTACTGCATTCTAACTACTGTGCCACACAGCTATTGAACGTTGGTTTCCTTTTCCGACCGGAAGATGCTAGAGGTGGAATTCAGCAGGTTCTGACTAGTTCTGGAGAACCGGTAGCAGAAATTTTTAGTAATTTGAAGAACCGGTAAAGGGGTGAGTACAAGTGCACTAGAGTGCCTTCTGTCCCCTGTCCTATTGCTCTCCTATATCTCCTATTCCTTTCTTCTATTCCTATATCTCTTCTTCTATTCTTTCATTGATATGTTCTATTACTATATCTTCTTTTCTATTCTTTCTTAGATATATTTTACTATGAGTATCTCCTCTATAACCTTCGTCATGTATTTTACTAGGTGTAGATATATATATATACCCACTAAAACTCTCATTGTGTATTGGACAAAATAAATAAATAAATAAAATAAATAAAAAATATAAATAAATAAATACCACCTTGACTGGCCTTACCCCAATCTATTCTCTGCCTCCCGAGTCCTAATTGATCAGGAGGAAATGGGGATTTTGCAGTAACTTTTCCCTGTAGGGAAGAGGGAATTGAGATTTTACAAGATCCTTTCCCTGCCACACCCATCAAGCCATGCCCTGCATGCAATGTACACAAACTACATCACACACACAGAACTGATAGTAAAAAAAATTGAATCTCACCACTGAGTTATGCAACCTTCCACCACTTTCCATTTGTTCATTGTATGTAATTTTGGAAGAAAAATATTAATGACTGAATTGTAACTTATGCCATATTGAATGCAGTGTTATGAACAGATTTTTAAAATGATACCTGTCCTAAGTTCTCATAATTGATTTTCTATACCAAGGCTAAGTACCAGGTTTTATTCTTTATTCTGAGCCAAACCCTGACTCTGGAAAGAAGGTAACAAAATGAATTTAGCTAAGAAAATAAGAATTGGACAATGTGGTTTTTGTTTTTAGGACTGAACTACTGAACCTCCATGCAGCAATCATTAATACTGACAGATGTAGACAGTGCAGAGTTCACTCACATTATTGTCAGTACCAGAGAAAGAGAGAACAAATTTATTACAGACACATGGGGGGAGAGGGAGAGAGGACATCAGCTGAACTACAAGAGCAGAGCAGAGTTAAATGGGAGAGCTGAATGTAATCCTTTGTCAGAGTTTTGTATTTATCAATTGTAGTGAATAATATTACAAAGTACCTGCTTTAACATGGGAGAGCACATGCATTATTTCTTCAACAAAATACACTTCAAAAAATAATAACATGCACATAAACAGATTAGAAACATTTACACTGTGAATAAGAGATGAAGACAAGAGTCACCAGGCATACCTCGGCTATGAGTAATTGATATAGGTATGTGGATATAGTGAAGCAAATGTTTAAAGAGCTTTTGATATACTTACTATAGCTAGTATGTTCTTAAACTGTTCTCTTCTTCACAGACCTTAGGTGTTTGGCTCTTTGATTAACTTTCTAAAGGATGGAAAGGGAAGAAGAATGAACATTGGTAAGAAAATGGTTTCACATTAAAAGATACTAAAAAAAGAAGTAATCTCTCATAGACTTAAAGTTTGATCTGAGAAGCTGAATTGTCATTGGTATGCTTCAGTTATCTTTGACCAAAATAAAGTTTAAACACAACCAATGTCCAAACATACTGAGGATGATAAACAATGCAAAGGAACTTCAAGGATGCCTTTAAGGTTTAAATGGAGTAGCCATCTCTAATTACTGACTCAGTTTAATTTCTTAGATCAATTTTGTCCTTTTAACAGATATTTATTTCTAATTACAGTGATACCGTGTCTTACGAACCCCTTGTCATGCGAATTTTTCAAGATACGAACCCGGGGTTTAGGATTTTTTTGCCTTGTCTTAAAAATCCTTTCCGTCTTACGAACCTGAGCCTGGGTTCATGGGCTCTGTTACTGCGCATATGCTCTTTGGGTTTTTGGCTGGGGGGGGGAGGCAGGAGGGCCAGACTGACAGCCCCCACCCCAACACTTTGCCTCCCACCGGGCAAGAGTGCTTGGGAGGCAGTTCTACCGGCCGTGGGCGAGGGGCGGGAAGGATCGGGAGGATTAAGCCTCCTGCAGCGGCTTCTGCAGTGGCGAGGCTTTGGGCTTTTGGCTGGGGGGGGGACGCAGGAGGGCCGGTCTGATACCCCCCACCCCAGCGCTTTGCCTCCAGCCGGGCAAAAAGGCTCAGGAGACAGTTCTGCTGGCCTACTATGGGGGATCCTTCCAGCCAAGAGCAATGTGCAGGAGGGTCAGGAAGGACTGGGAGGCTCAAGCCTCCTTCGGCGGCGAAGTCCCGGCTTCCAGGTTTCTGAGTTTTCGGCTTGCACACATTATTCACTTTTACATTGATTCCTATGGGAAATATTGTTTCATTTTACGAACCTTTCACCTTAAGAACCTCGTCCCGGGACCAATTAAGTTCGTAAGACAAGGTATTACTATTGGTTGGGACCAACAACATGGGATGAGATAAACATTCTGTCTAAAGAAGTAGAATGATAAAATGTAGAACAAACAAAGTAGAAATTGTAACTGCTAATGAATAGAATATTATTCTGAACAGAATTTCAAAGGCATTACCTTTTACTAAAAACTTTAATGATATCTAACAATTTAATGAATAAAGTAAGTAAAATATGATTAGTAAAAATGATGATTTCTACTGTCTAATTAAAAGATAAAGCAGAGCTCAGAATTAATTTTCTTAGGGATAGGGTTCTGAAAATCCAGATTATTCAAACATTTAGAAGAGCTGCAGAATTGTATAATTTGAAAACAAAAAAGTTGTAGAATTCAGCCTACGTGACTCTTCACAGAAATTGACAATGATTAGGAGAAATCCAAAGCAAGAATAGAATATAATTATTTATTGACCATGTGTGCTTGGACACACAAGGAATTTGTCTTTGGTGCATATGCTCTCAGTCAAGATACATTTGTCAAGAGTCTTAAGGTACAACACTTAATTATTGTCATAAGGTACAAATAAGCAATCAGCAACCACTTGAATGGTTTACATAAAAACAATATACAGAGATGCCATATGTCCTTGAAGTTCCCCTATTTATTGGATTACTAAAAATATACTTTTTCTGTCACACATGAACAGATTGTAATCACACTGAAACTATACTGGAGTATAATTAAATGTAGAGTTTAAAATTGATATGAGTCAGCAAAAGATTTGTAACAGAAGCTGACTCATTTTGAGAGGCATTGTTATTAAACATATAATAATCACCAAATTGCATGTTCATGTTTTTATTTTATAATAAATACTGATAATACACTGATAATGTCATTATATTTCCTTTGTTTGTTTTAGAATTAAATAATTAAGGTGCAGATTTCTCTGAACATATTTATATCTTTTCCATCTTTTCATTGTTATCTTAATGCCAGAAAGTTTGCTTTAGTGTAATTATTAGAATAGGATTGAGAAAGAATTATCTTGGTACAAAATAACACGATAGTTGTACCTGTAATTAACCCCTTTTTCATACTCAGATATAAATGTTAATTACTTAGATCAGTGCATAGATTTATAGGGGTTTTTTGTAATAAAGACATTTTTTGACTTTCTTCTAGACAAGAGCTAGATATAGCTATAACAAATGACTTGATTTCATTCTTAGGTTTGATGGTATTTCATTTTTAGGGATTTCATTTTAGGGATTGCTATATTTATACATATTTTCTTAATAGCACAGCTTTATTAAGAATTAGGAATATTAGCAGTCTTACTGTTTTTTGTTTAATTTCCCTATTAACAAGTTGGTATATTTGGTTGAGTTAATGGAACTTTATTCCTTACCAAAATCTTTCTTCTTTCAAGAAAGTTAAATGTGAATTGTAGACTTCAGGGCTTTTCTAAAATTCAGCTTTAAAAATCGGAGGCCTCTTTATGGAGACCTAAAATTATGTTTGTAAGGTTTATTAAAATTAACATCAGAATGGTTCCTTTCAATTTTTTATACATATAAAGAATGACAAGGTTTGAAAGCTTTTTGAATAAAGAAAGTTCATTTTCTTTTTTCTCAACAGGCTTTTAAAATGCCTGTAAAAGTATATTAAGGTATTTCACAGTAGAATAGAATGCTATTATTATTATTTTTAAAGTAGGTGTCTGCAAAAAAAGCTTGTATTAATGTCACTCAATTTCTTATGACATGTAGTCTAAGTGCAATATTTAAACTAGATAATGTTTAAGGTTGGTACAACATTTCAGAGCATTTTTATCAAACTATCAATCTGTGTTTATAACACCATGAAACAGTAGCTTTATATATCATTGAATAGCATTATTAACATAACCAATCAATATTATGTAGAACATTGTGATTTTGCATTTATAATTATAAAATTAACACGTGCTCAGTTGATTTTCGTATTGAAAGTTATAAAGCTCTAAATTATTGTGATAGAGAATTCTTATCAATTCTTATCTTATCTTCTCCTAAAACAGAAAAGGATTTCACTCTATTCTGATAAAGCTCACAGAGGGGCAGTTAATAACATCCTCTGTTCAGATTGCCCCTACCAGCCACAATTCAAAAGTAGCCATTGAAATAATAGCTTGTATTTGGGAACTACACACTAGATCAGTCTGGTGAACCATATTATTCTATCCAGTCTTTGATAGTATATCACAGTGATGGTGAACCTTTTTCCCCTTGGGTGCCAAAAGAGCGTCCACGCACACTATTGTGCATGTGTGAGTGCCCACACTCATAATTCAATGCCTGTTGAGGGTGAAAACACATTCACCAGCCACCTGGAGGCCCTCTGGAGGCTAGAAATGGCCTGTTTCCCAACTTCTGGTGGGACCAATAGGCTCGCATTTTGCCCTCCCAGATTCCAAAGCTGGGGGAGGGTAAAAATGCCCTCCCCTATCCCCCCAGAGGCTCTCTGGAATCCAAAAACATCCTCCCAGGGCCTCTGTGCAAGCCAAAAATCAGCTAGCCAGCACACACATGCATGTTGGAGCTGAGCTAGGGCCAGAGGTTCGCCATCACTGGTATATCGGATGAAAACATTAAACTGCAGTTTCCATTGCTTTGACCATTTATCTAATAAAGTTAAATCATTTACCATATTACAGATGCCTCCAGGAATATTAACCCTATTGCACACTTTAGAGTCATCGGCAAGTAGGCAAACCTTCCCTACCAAACCTTCCCCTATGTCACTCTCAAATATATTAAAAAAAATAGGACCCGGAACAGACCCTTGTGGCACACCACTTGTAACCTGTCTTTGCTCAGAATACTCGCCATTAACAATAACTCTCTGATGTCTACGCTTCAGCCGGCTGCAGATCCACTGAACTATCCAAGGATTAAGTTCAATCTTCATTAATTTATCTATCAGCTCTTTATGTGGAACCGTATCAAAGGCTTTGCTGAAGTCCAGATAGGCAATATCCACGGCACCACCTTCATCCAACACCTTTGTGATACTGTATAGTCAAAGAAATCAATGAGATTAGTCTGACATGATTTGCCTTCAGTAAAGCCATGCTGATTTGGATCCAATAATTTATTGTTTTTGAGGTTCTGATTTATCCTCTTTTTTGAGTAGAGTCTCCATCATTTTAACTATAACTGATGTCAAGCTAACTGACCTGTAGTACCAGCTTCTTCTCTACTGCCCTTCTTGTGGATAGGCACAACACTGGCCATTGTTAAATCCTCAGAAACATCTCCTGTTAACAGGGATTGGTTAAACAAATCAATAAGGGAGTAGCAAAGACAAATCTGAGTTCTTTAAGAACTCTGGGGTGGATGCCATCTGGACCCATTGCCTTATTTATCTTTAATCGTTCAAGTTTTTCTAAGACATCAGCTTCTAAGATCACTGGAGCTGAATCATTAACTCAATAATATGGAAACATCTTGCACAAATACTTTAAAGCTGAACCATTTGATTAATCATCTAGACTAGTGATGGCGAACCTTTTTTCCCTTGGGTGCTGAAAGTGTGCACACGTGCACTGTCGCAGTTGCGTGAGTGCCCTCCTGCACATCCTGCACATGCACATGCACATTCAACCCACTGGGCATAAATGCGTGGCTCTTCTCCTCCCAGTTTTGGTCTCTAGTAACCAAGCAAGAGTTAGTAATTTTGACTGCAAACTAGAATCAGTAAATCTAGTTGAACTATTTATTTTGTTTTATTTTAAAGACTGAGATTTGGATTACATTAGTTCTGATACAGGAAGTCCACAATTTATGACCACATTTAGAACAAGAATTTCTATCACTAAGCAATGCAGTTTTAACTGAGTTGTGCTGATTTTATAATATTTTTTTGCTGTGATCTTTTAAGTTAATCATATCCAGTTAAGCAAATCCAGCTTCTTCCATTGATTTTGCTTGTTGAAAGCCTCTGGGAAGGTTGAAAATTCAATCATTGACACTGGGACTGTTGTATATACATGCCAATTGACAAGCAGCAGATGATCATGTGACTATGGGGACAGTATGATAGTCATAAGCCTCAAAATTGGCTGTAATCACATTTTTTAGCATCATTGTAACTTTAAACGGTCATTTAACAAATGTTTGTAAGTCAAGGACATCTATAAATGTGCTTTTGTAAAATCCTTAGTTGAAGGTAGCATCTGGCTTGAGAGACACATTTTGTTTTTGCTTTTTTCTCTTCAGTTTTCTTCTAAGGCAATTGTATAAATAATTTTCCCCATGGAAGGAATGAAAGTGCCACTTCGTTACACCTTGGTTAATCAGTAGTACAGATGATTTTTCTGGAGTCAAGTACCTGGTGCCAATTAACCAATATACTTTTCTAGGGAGTTGTAGGGAAGATGCTTCAGGGTTGTGAAAGAAAACATGGAATTTATCCTGTGAATTGATGGGTCCAAGGTCACCATGTCTTTTAGGGTCACTGGTAAATACAGTGGTACCTCAAGATACGAACCCCTCGTCTTACGAACAACCCGAGATACGAACCCGGGGTTCAGAAAAATTTTGCCTCTTCTTACGAACTTTTTTCGTGTTACGAACGGCAAACCTGAACTTCCGGGTTTGGCGGTTCGGGAGGCTGCTGGGAAGCCCCGCAGCCCGGCTGTCACCTTTTAAAACAGCCAGGGGGCTTCCCAGTTGCCTCCCGGAGCCAAACCCGGAAGTTCGGGTTTGGCGTTCGGCTTGGAGAGGCTGCTGGGAAGCCACCCGGTTGTTTTAAAATGTGACAGCCGGGCTGCGGGGCTTCTCGGCGGCAGCGGCAGGTACGTAAGACGAAAACGTTCAGGAGGCCGCTTTGGGTTTTTGGCTGGGAGGGAGGGCAGGAGGTCCGACGCTGGGGGAGGGAGTCAGGAAGGTCCTCTTGCTCCCCCCCTCAGCGAAAAACACACGTGGAGCAAAGGGAGTCTGAAACCGCCAGCAGCTTCAGTTTCCCATTGCTCCGCGGGCGGCGGCAGACCGCCTTTGTATTTTTGGCTGGGGGGGAAAGCAGGAGGCGCAGGATCAGGCCGGCGGCGGGCACGGGAGAGGCAGCAGGTCTGCATCCTGGGCGGGTGGGCGGGCCGCGGGCGAGGAGGCGCAACCGAGCGGGCCGGCTCAGGCTCTGGCTAGGACGGGGCGGGCAGTGGCTGGGCGCGGCAGCGAGGTTGCGTCTGACTCGGGGCTGGCGGCGCCTGACGCAGCGGGGAACAACAGCGTGGGAGGCAGGAGAGGACCAGGCAACCGGAGCAGCGTTGCCGCTGCTCCCGGCTTGGCTTCCCTGGCCGCCTTGGCTTCCCTGGCCGCCTGGCGCTGCGATCTTCCAATCTTCCCTTGGCGATCTTCTGATCTTCCCTGGCTTCCCTGGCCGCCAGGGAAGCGGCCAGGGAAGCCAAGGGAACATCGGAAGATCGCAGCGCTAGGCGGCCAGGGAAGCCAAGGGAAGATCGCCAAGGAAAATGCCCAGCCCAGCCGCCCCCCCCCCAGGCGTTTTCCTGGAAAGAATGCCATCCACCACCGAGCTTTTCGTAATCTGTTTAAATTTCCTTCACTCCCCCCCCCAACATTCCCCGCCTTGCCTCGCTTGACTGGCCAGAGGACATGACATTCACCGCCTCCCGTGCCTCCTTTGGCTTTGCGATTGGACGCGCCTCCCGCCGCTCTGCCCAATCGCAAAGCCAAAGGAGGCACGGGAGGCGGTGAATGTCATGTCCTCTGGCCAGTCACGGGAGGCAAGGCGGGGAATGTTGGGGGAGTGAAGGAAATTTAAACAGATTACGAAAAGCTCGGTGGTGGTGATTGCACTCCTTTTAGAAAAACGCCTCCACGGGGGCTGGGCTGGGCATTTTCCTGGAAGGAATGCCATCCACCACCGAGCTTTTCGTAATCTGTTTAAATTTCCTTCACTCCCCCCCCAACATTCCCCGCCTTGCCTCGCTTGACTGGCCAGAGGACATGACATTCATCGCCTCCCGTGCCTCCTTTGGCTTTGCGATTGGACGCGCCTCCCGCCGCTCTGCCCAATCGCAAAGCCAAAGGAGACACGGGAGGCGGTGAATGTCATGTCCTCTGGCCAGTCACGGGAGGCAAGGCGGGGAATGTTGGGGGAGTGAAGGAAATTTAAACAGATTTCGAAAAGCTCGGTGGTGGTGATTGCACTCCTTTTAGAAAAACGCCTCCACGGGGGCTGGGCTGGGCATTTTCCTGGAAGGAATGCCATCCACCACCGAGCTTTTCGTAATCTGTTTAAATTTCCTTCACTCCCCCCCCCAACATTCCCCGCCTTGCCTCGCTTGACTGGCCAGAGGACATGACATTCATCGCCTCCCGTGCCTCCTTTGGCTTTGCGATTGGACGCGCCTCCCGCCGCTCTGCCCAATCGCAAAGCCAAAGGAGGCACGGGAGGCGGTGAATGTCATGTCCTCTGGCCAGTCACGGGAGGCAAGGCGGGGAATGTTGGGGGAGTGAAGGAAATTTAAACAGATTACGAAAAGCTCGGTGGTGGTGATTGCACTCCTTTTAGAAAAACGCCTCCACGGGGGCTGGGCTGGGCATTTTCCTGGAAGGAATGCCATCCACCACCGAGCTTTTCGTAATCTGTTTAAATTTCCTTCACTCCCCCAACATTCCCCGCCTTGCCTCCCGTGACTGGCCAGAGGACATGACATTCACCGCCTCCCGTGCCTCCTTTGGCTTTGCGATTGGGCAGAGCGGCGGGAGGCGCGTCCATAGGCTTGGTCGGGTCGCCGCAGCACCCTCCCTTCGCCAACCCTTTGGCGGTCACCGGTGGGCTTAGGGTGCCTCGGCACCGACTTCGCTGCCCCTTCCCGAGCCCAGCCCCGTGGCATTCGCTTTCCTCCCGCCCGCAGTTGACTGATCGTGGGCTCCTTCGCAACCTCGGAGAGCTTCCTGGTTTTCGTGAGCTTTCATGCCCTGGAAGCTCTCCGAAGTTGCGAAGGAGCCCACGATCAGTCGGCTGTGGGTGGGAGGAAGGCGAATCCCCCGTGGGCTCCGTTACATCTTCCGCTGCCAGCCAGGCCATGCTGGCGGCAGCGGAACAATCGCCTTCCTCCCGCCCGCAGCCGACTGACCGTGGGCTCCTTCCCGAGCTCCCTTCCTGAGCCTCCCGTTCTCTCTCCCCCCCCCTCGCCCCTTCGCCTCCCTGTGTTCCTAGGAGAAGTGCTGGGGATTGAGGCAAGACAGACCTTCTGCTCCTCACCAGCACTTCTCCTAGGAACACGGGGGCGAAGGGGCGAGGGGGCGGAGAGAGAACGGGAAGCTCAGCATTCCGTCAGCCGCAGCGCTGGCTGTCAACTTTTCTTTTTAAAACTGGGCAGGAGCTGAGTTGCCTCCCCATTGCTAAAAAGAAAAGTTGACAGCCAGCGCTGCGACTGACGGAATGCTGAGCCTCCCGTTCTCCCCCCCCCACCTTGCCCCTTCCGGTTTCGGCGTTCGGGAGACCGCTGGGTTCCCAGCTGTCTCCGAACGCCAAACACCAAAGCCGAACTTCCGCCTTCAGGAGACAGCTGGGAAGCGGCGCGGCTCTTTTAAAAGATGACAGCCGGC
Organism: Erythrolamprus reginae; assembly: GCF_031021105.1. Lineage (NCBI taxonomy): Eukaryota > Metazoa > Chordata > Lepidosauria > Squamata > Dipsadidae > Erythrolamprus > Erythrolamprus reginae. Next base: position 212,421,230 of record NC_091952.1, on the reverse strand, counting down.
CTGGGGGGCTTCCCAGCACCCCCGAACCCTGTGCTGGCAAGCCCCCCAGGCCGGCTGTCACCTTTTAAAAGAGCCGCGCCGCTTCCCAGCAGTCGCGGAAAGCCGTTTTTTTGCGGGGGGTTTTTGGTTGCACGGATTAATTGACTTTACATTGTTTCCTATGGGAAACAATGTTTCGTCTTACGAACCTTTCGTCTTACGAACCTCCCCCCGGCACCAATTAAGTTCGTATCTTAAGGTACCACTGTATATAATAATACATATTTATTATTTGCATATTTGTATTTTATGTTTGTAGAATGTTATAGAAGTACTGTTGATACTCTACAGAAATTCAAATTATATTGAATATATGACACCTGACACTAAAATAATTTTCGTGTTTGTGTTATTACTTGCACTTAGTTCTAAAGTTATCTAGTTCAAATTATGGTGCTATTTGCTCATATAGGATTTTTTTACATCCTAAAGGGGTAAAAAATATACACTTCTACAAATACATAATACTGAAAACAAAATCTTTTAATGAAAGTGTTTGCAGATACAGTGGTACCTCAAGATACGAACCCCTCGTCTTACGAACAACTCGTGATACGAACCCGGGGTTCAGAAAAATTTTGCCTCTTCTTACGAACTTTTTTCGAGTTACGAACCGGCGTTCGGAGACTGCTGGGAAGCCGCGCGGCTGTTTTAAAAGGTGACAGCCGGGCGGCGGGGCTTCCCAGAAGCCTCCCGAACGCCGGTTCGTAATTCGAACAAAGTTCGTAAGAAGAGGCAAAATTTTTCTGAGCCCCGGGTTCGGTTCGGGAGGTTGCTGGGAAGCCCCCCAGGCCGGCTGCGACCTTTTAAAACACCCGCGCCGCTTCGCAGCTGTCTCCTGAAGCCCAACGCGGAAGTTCGGCTTTAGCGTTCGGCTTCAGGAGACAACTGCGAAGCGGCGCGGGTGTTTTAAAAGGCCGCAGCCGTCCTGGGGGGCTTGCCAGCACCCCCCCGAACCCTGAACTTTTGCCGAACTTCCGGCTGCGACCTTTTAAAAGAGCCGCGCCGCTTCCCATCTGTCTCCTGAAGCCGAACGCTAAAGCCGAACTTCCACGTTCGGCTTCAGGAGACAGCTGCGAAGCGGCGCGGGTGTTTTAAAAGGTCGCAGCTGGCCTGGCGGGCTTGCCAGCACCCCCCCGAACCCAGAACCCGGGTTCGGGGGGGTGCTGGCAAGCCCCCCAGGCTGGCTGCGACCTTTTAAAACACCCGCGCCGCTTCGCAGCTGTCTCCTGAAGCCGAACGCGGAAGTTCGGCTTTGCCGTTCGGCTTCAGGAGACAGATGGGAAGCGGCGCCGCTCTTTTAAAAGGTCGCAGCCGGCCTGGGGGGCTTCCCAGCACCCCCCTGAACCCCGAATCCAAGTTCGGGGGGGTGCTGGGAAGCCCCCCAGGCCGGCTGTCACCTTTTAAAACAGCTGCGCGGCTTTCCAGCAGTCTCCGAAAGCCGTTTTTTTGCGGGGGTTTTTTTGGTTGCACGGATTAATTGACTTTACATTGTTTCCTATGGGAAACAATGTTTCGTCTTACGAACCTTTCGTCTTACGAACCTCCTCCTTGCACCAATTAAGTTCGTATCATGAGGTATTACTGTATTAGGATTCATGCTGTGCTTTATTTACATCTATATTTCAGAAAACATATATTAGCATTTTAAAGATTTTTTTCTTTTAACAATCTATTTTTACTGATCATCTGCTTAATTATCATTGATTTTCTATGTGACCAAATAAACTCATACTGTTGCTAAAAGCATAGAAATGTGTTAACCATTCCTGGCTTTGTTAATTATCTTTGCAAATTATTGGGTAGCTTTTTATTGATTTCTTGTCACATATTTTTATCCATCCTTTTCCTAGAAATTTTGAGTACAATTGTCTGGCTAGCGTCCTTAGTTTGGTCAGCTTTAGCACATTATTTTATCCCCTGGTTAGGGCTTAAAAACTTTCCAAGTGACTGGCAGTGAAAAAGCCTGCAAGCTGGGAAGGGCCAAGAAGATCGTTAGCGCCTCATTAGGTCTGGAGGAAAAAGCTTCAAAAAGCTACATTTGGAGTATTAGACACATCCAAATTTTCAGCCTCTTTTAGAGGGGAAAAGGTGCATCTTATATTCAGGAAAATACAGTATATCTTTCAAAGATCCTGGAGCATTGGGGAACTACCAGAGGGCTGGTTCCCATCTTCAAAAAAGCAGTGTGCTTCAGCTGTCAAAAAAAAAAAAAGCTAATACAGTTCTAGGCTGCGTTAATAGAAGGATAGAATTAAGATCATGCCTAGGTAAGACACACTTGGAATACTGCATCCAGTTTTGGTCACCAAAATGTAAAAAATACGTTGAGACTCTAGAAAAAGTGCAGAGAAGAGTAACAAAGATGATTATGAGACGGTTGCTGAAATTGGGTATGACTAGTTTAATGTTTCCATTAATTAGGAGTGATTAGAGGATATTGAGAAGGGGAAGTCAAGCTATTCTCCAAAACACCGGAAGGCAAGACAAGGAGCAATGGATGGAAAATATTCAAGGAGAGAAGGAACCTGGAATTAAGGAGAAATTTCCTGACAGAAGAATTGATCAGAGGAGCCACTTGCTTCCAGAAGTTGTAACTGCTCCAACACTGGATATTTTTAAGAAGATATTGGACAACCATTTGTCTGAAATGGTTTAAGTTTTCTTGTCTGAGCAGGGGTTTGGACTAGAAGACATTCAATGCTCTTTCCAACACTGTTATTCTGTTATTTTGATCCAGACTGATCTGGTTTCTTTTTTAAAAAGTAACTCTTCTCTTTTCTTAAAACATAGTTACAGAAATAAAATATAGTAATCAATAATTCAACCAATTATCCAAATAATCTGAAATATACTAATTCAATTTAGTGATTAAGTGTTACATGTCCTATTTTGCTTTTAAAAAAATGTTTCAATCTTATAGTATGTTAAGGGAGTTTTATTTCTCTTTCTATAATTTTTTTTATCAGCCTGATCCAGTGATGGTATTCCAAATCATTTCCTACCAATTCTATGATATAGCGCTTTGTGTGTGCATGCAGCACTCAAAGACTATCCTCAGTGTCAGTGCTTGTAAGCTGAGCTGTTGTTTAGCTCACCAGAGGTGCGGCAATCCACTCTGCTACATGAATCAGCTGATATCGTACAGTATCGTACAGGGAGCGGCAGGGGCGGGAGGGCAGGACCAGCCAGAGATGGTATTCTCCGAACGACTCAAAATTTCTGCTATTGCTCACCTGAATCGGTCCGAACCAGGTGAATATCACCTCTGGCCTGATCCTGTACATAGGATCTTACTGTAAGTAAATAAGTCTATTGTTATAGCCATAGGTTATAGTATAATAGAATAATAGAACAGACACAAAGAGGTCAAACTAAGGCCAGAGCTATAATTAAGGCTTAAAAAAAATAAGACAAAAGTAGCAACCTGACTATTAACGGTTGGAAGCACATCATAAGAAGATAATTCAAGTACTGTATTATGCCCTAAAGTTCACCTACCATCAAAATGTTATCCCTTCATGTGACCTCATTATAAATAGGGCAGTGGTGAAAGTTTTTCACCTGGATGGCTCTTCAACAGGATGCTTACAAAAGCTCCCCTAAAGGTATTGTCCGAAAGCAAAGGGATGTAAAGGCCTTTCTCAATAGGCGATTATATTAATAAGATATTGGAACAGGTTTCAATGTGTTTTATTGCAGTGAAACCAAGATGAAAGTATGGATGCTTATATTTTAATAGCATCTTTATTAATATGTATTTTTTTAAAAAAAATCTAATATATTTTGTGTTCCAAGGTCTCCCATTTTTTTCCCCAGGGAGTAGGGAATACATTAGTAAGGCAATAAAATTTTGGTCCATAATTCCCAGTTGTGTAATGTCAAAAACGATATTTGATGAGGTAGAATTTTTTTTTTAAGTCAAGTTTTTGATTTATATGTAAGTACATATTTTGAAGACAGTGTAATGTCTGGGCATTTAACAGAATAAAAAAACCAGTAACAGATATACTGATGGTGATTATGATAATACACATAATAATTATAACCATATTTATAATTGTTAGCTTATATATGATCATATTAATGTACTAGCATACTTATAGTTATAGACAACATTCATATTTTACTTACACATAACAATGATCTTTCTTCATCTAATTTCTATCTCTTATCTATAACCATTATAAAACCTATTCCATGTTGAATAGATTCTAGATATACTTCTACCTTTTATTTTCAATGTCAATTTATCCATTTCTGTACGTTCCAATATTTTCCAGATTATATTTTTATCCGATGGGGTGTTCTTATTTTTCCATTATTGTGCAAATACTATTCTCAGTGCTGTCAATACATGTAGCATTAAATATATAATAACTTTCTTGTATTACACCTAACAAAAATATTTCTGACTTTAAATCTATATGCTGCTTAAACATCTTTTCCAGCCATGTGTGTATTTTTATCAAATATTTTCTTGCTTTCATACATGTCCACAATATATGATAATAGGTACCTGAAGTCTGATTACATTTCCAACATTTGGACATGTACAAATCCCAGTGTCCGATTAGGTCCCACAGAGTCGTCCTTCTCCGGGTCCCATCGACTAAACAAGAGCCTTCTCTGTGGCAGCCCCAGCCCTCTGGAATCAACTCTCCCCTGATATTCAAATTGCCCCCATCCTCCTTGCCTTCCGTAAGATGTTGAAGACCCATCTATACCGCCAAGCATGGGGGGATTGATTTCTCCCCTTACTTTCCTGACTCAAAATATGAGATTGGTATGATTGTTTTAGAGTTGTTAGTTTTTTATAATAATGGGGGTTTTAATATAGTTTATATTGGATTTGTATTTTATTGTATCTATTGTTGTGAGCCGCTCCGAGTCCTTGGAGAGGGGCGGCATACAAATCTAATAAATAATAATAATAATAATAATAATAATAATAATAATAATGTTAAACATTTTGCTAATCTTGCCAGTGGCAGATGCCACCTGTAATTTTTATAAAGATTTTCCTCATATATAATAGACATGGTCAATTTGTAATTTCTTTCCCAAAATTTTTGCCATTTGTCTATTTCTATAGTATACACTTACTGAAAAATAGCCTAATGCTGGTAACGATTGAATGCAAAGTAAGAAGGAGGTGACAGAGAATGAGGTGGCTCAATGGAGTCACTGAAGCAGTTGGTGTGAGCTTAAATGGACTCCAAGGGATGGTAGAGGACAGGAAGGCCTGAAGGAATGTTGACCATGAGTAACAATGGATCGGACATGAGTTCAGAATTAACAACAACAATAGTGTAGTCAAAATATTTGCCCATACTGTACTATAATTTTTTTCTTTTACTTGTTCATCTTCTATTTTAAAGCTTAGTAAGTAATTATCCTATTTTTCAAAGTATAAGACTCGCTTTTTTCTCCAAAAAAAGAGGGTGAAAATCTAGGTGTGTCTTATATTCTGAATGTAGTCTGCCCAGCCTCTCAAATGGAGACTTGAAGGGCTCTTTAGGAAGGTAACCTGGAAAAACTTTTGTTGAATGGACTTTATTCATACAAGATGACATTCTGTCCTTTGATGACATTGAAATTTTCCATGAGTTCTTACAGGCTAAGAGATAAGTAACAGAATTGCCTTGTTCCATTCTATGTTCCATTATTCACATAAGTATAGATCACTTGATAAACTTATTTTGGCACTTCTCTTGCTATTAGTTATTTCCCATCTCAGAGGGTATCTGTGGTGCATTTACATACTATTTGACTGAAATTGACTGAAATTATCCCCTTTAGACTATTTTACATTAGCAAGATTGTTGGAATATATCCTTTTACCAGGTGTGCCATCTGCTGCCCATAGCCATATATCCCTCTAGTGAAAAGATGAGAAACCAATACATCCCTGCAGTCACATTATTTTTTATCTGTTGAAAGATTATGTTCCAGAAACCGCACAGTAACATGTTGAAAAAGTTTCATACCTTTTATTTCATTTGTTACTAAATAGCCGATCCATGAAATTTACTAAAAACTTTTTACATATGTTTTTGTTTCCTGATATGTGAAATTCTGTGCCTATTTTAATAACGTATCAGAATTAAAGTGGAGTTATCAATCCAAACTGAACTGATAACTTTGTGAATACATTTTTCAATAGGTTTTAAAAATTAAGCTATCCCAGTTCTTTAATAATTATTTTTTTAAAAAGGACTGTCATATTAAAACCTACATTGTTTGAAGTTCTTTCATGATAAATTTCTCTGTCACTCTTCTTTTCAGGCTAAAGACTGAGGTGGATGTTTCACATAACTTTTAACTGTAGGTTACCAAGAAAATATTAAACATGGAATAATGAACTTCGAGTTGGAACTTGTACTGAGCAACTGGTCATATATGGAATTAAATTGCCCATTGTTCTTAGCAACTAACAGTGTATGCCTGTGCTTTGCTTTTATGGAAGGCTAGAAATAGAAGTTATTAAAATCACATCCTTCCAGCACCATGCAGTTGCAACATGAAATATTACATTCATTAGAATATGGTAAAATTTTCCTGTATTGCCTTTGCTGCAACTGCACAGCATGTTTTAAAAATGAACATTAACAGACATTACACATAGCCACAGTTGTCAGTGTTTAATTAAAGAGGGATTCTGCTATGTAGACCGTGCTGTTTGTTAATGTGTTATAAAAGGTTCAAATTAAAATGCTATACAATTAGTTTGCATGACAAAATGACTTTGCAAGACCCCTACAATAGACAATTTAGAGGAATAACTATTCTGTGTTTAAAATACTAAAGGAGCAACAATTTAAGCAGATGGCAGTGGCTTTCCTCTTGATTATAACTTTGAGGCATGCTTTGCTAAATGGAATCAGCGGGGTTCATTAAGGTCCCGTTTGATGTATCAGTATTATAAAAATACCATGTTAATTATCCTCAAACGTTGCAAGTTACCTCCATTTTTCTGCAATCAGAAGATGAGAGAAACCCTGTGAAGCAAATTAGTCCTAATTGAAAGAAGACTGATTAATATTTAAATAAGGCATTGTGCGAGGGATTCTTCCATGAGAAAAATAGGCTGAACATCTGAATTAATTGCATAGCAGGTTAAATTAAATTTCATATAACAGGTTAGAAGATGAGTTGGCACAGGGCTTTACTGAGAAGCACAAAGGCTGAAAAAGCAGTCTTTTCTTTTGGTCTTGGCTGGAATCCATCAAGGTCCTTGTAGCCCTTACCTCTTTGTTGAGTCTCTTTCACTTCAAACAAAGGTACTAACAGAAAATTGCAACTACATTAAAAAAAATCTTTTTTGGGGGAGGAAAGGAGGTAAGGTAACACCTGTCCGCATTTTCTCTGTTTCTCTTTCATGTTGGCTACCAAACTGAGAAACATCAGTATTTTTGCCCCCCTCCTCCTGGCATTTAATGAGGATTGATGACATAAAATGCTAATGGATGGAATATAGTTAGAATTGTGCTATTAGTGGGTTATCATGGCCTGACATTTTCACTGTACCAGAGCATACATGTGGAGCCTGTTTAAAGTGATTGGGTTACTTAAGGGTCCCTGTTAGGGATATTTAATCCAACATAAATTACTTATGCACTTTGTTAGTGTACAAAGAGACAGTGTCACATTGTACATGTTGGCAGTTTTCCAGTCAAGAGCTGTTAATTACTGTACAGTTCATGAATTCATTTTCTGGCAATAGAAAGCCAGAAGGGAGGAGAGTGGAGGAAAAATACATCTAACTAAAAACGAATAGGTGAGAATTTAGAACGATAAAATTATATATACGTTATTTTAGTCTTTAAGAGTTACTCTGCCATTTGCTTTCATGTTGAAAATAAAAACAAATGATAGTACAATTCCCCAAGGGAAAGGTACTTTATTTTTAAAGAAACTCTGGCAAGCACACCACTATCTTTTTTTAATAATAAAGAAAAAAGATATTTTCTACATAGGTTTTATATAGACCAAACATGCGTATAAGGCTTGGTATGATGTGTGCTTACTGAACTGTGCACACAAGTTAATTTAGAATATAGTTGTATAATGTATTGTGAGACATGGTGTCTACAGAGAGGGAGCTGGTGTGATAGAATACAGTGAAGCAGAGGTTTATTGCCCTTAGTGTCAATTTGGATTGACTGCGTCCATTCTTACTGGCATTTGAAGGTGAGGACAAGGTAGACAAACTGATTAAAAAAAAACCATGGTGATATATCTACCCCTTACATATGTGAATTGTGCTATTGCATTACTAAAAGAAAGTGGGGCGTGTATTAAAACTGCCGTTTATTATTCTGGAAAAACAGCTGGTGAATAATACTGGACAATGTTATAAAGTCCTTGTGTCTTTAACATGTTTTTTTTTTAATAGCCATTATAATAATTGGCAGAATAACAGAAAGAACCTCAGGTATTCTAGTCCAATCTCATGCTCAGGCAGCAAACCCTATACATCAGTGATGGTGAACTTTTTCTGCACCAAGTGCCCAAACAGAAACACTCGTACATGTGCCAAAACCCAAAGACCAGCTGGCCAGCGTGAACATGCCTGTTTTGGGGGTGTTTTTCAGGCCATTTTCTGGCCATTTTCCATGAAGACAAGCTGGCACATGCGTGCTAGGAACCAGAAGAGTAGCTGGTGACACCGCGCGTGCCCACAGAGAAGGCTCTGTGTGTCACCTCTGGCACACATGCTGTAGGTTCGGCGTCATGGCTGTACTCCATTAAAGACAAATGGTTGTCCAATATCTTCTTAAAAACCTTTGTAATTTTTTCTATCCTTTCTATCCTATCTTTGCTTATTTGGAGGTCCTACCAAATTTTATTTAATTCTATAGATCTATTTATCTATTCTATTTATCTATAGTAAATCACCCTGAAATTTATTACATTAAAGACATTTTGAAAGAAAATTTCTATTGTTTGTGCCTTCTTTGGGTTTTTAATTTTTTAATAGAAGAGGAATTGTAGAATACTGTTTCTATTACTAGCTATCAGTTTTCTACAATTAAGTGTTGCTTACAATTCAAATCATTTAAAATAATTTCCAGATAATAAACTTGATGATCATGGTTATCATGATCAAAGCATTATTGCTGAAAATATAGAAAATACTACTGAAGTGTCACAGCATGATTATTTAATGTAGCTTGGTTGGTCTTTTCTTTCCCTACGGAATCATAGAAAGCAGCAAGAAACCATAAAAATTAATGTGCATTTACCATTAAGTTCAGCAAATACGATTTCATTCTATGTCTATAGATTTTCCTCACACATTTAATAATGTGTGATTCATTGTCCTCTTGCCTTAGAACATGATTCCTGAAATTTGTTTCATTCTGATTTTCAGTTTAGATTATTGCTTTGCACTATAGTTACAACTGTCCTTGAAGGCAGCTTGGAAAAGTACACAAGATAAAACAGTGTCTATCATCTTGTTAGCTATAGGGAACAAGTTATACCAGTTCTAAAATTTCCCTGACATTTGTACTTGTAGCTAAAATGTTTTTTATACTGATCTGGAAGATGTGTATTGGTCTGAATCTGGAGGACTACTTGGTACTTTTTCTGCCCTGTCCCAACAAAACCACCAATGCATTCAAATTCTCTTTGGGATGATTTTGTTGTCTATTTCCCTTTGCTTGTTTTAATATGACATTCAACCCCTAAAGAAAATAGGAATTGGTAAAGACAAAACCTCATGTCAGCCTTAAAGCAAATCTATTCTTTCTATATCAAGTAAGAAGAGTTTTATAAAGCTAAATTTAAACTGTTGAATATATCTTAATATGAATGTGCTCCAAAAACAATGAGGCAACTAGTAATGTTTTGCCCTATTCATAAAGTTTTTTATTTTTAAATGTAACTTTTAATTTCAAATTAACTGTATCTTGATGTATACTACCTTTTTTATATGTTGTAAGCTGCCCTGAGCCCTCGAAGAGGGACAGAATATAAATCTAATAAATAATAATTACAACAACAACAATAATAATCAAGAAAGTTAAAATAACATTAATTAATTTATGGATGTGACTATTTTATTTATCTTTTTCATTCATTCATTCATTCATTCATTCATTCATTCATTCAATTGGATTTATATGCCGCCCCACTCCAAAGATTTGAGATCTCTCAGTTTCTCCCATAAATACTATATACTTATGAAATGAAGTTTTTTGCTTGGAGTCTTTAAAGGGTGATAGTGGTTTATAATGGATTAACAAAGTGTGCATCAGATGTCTGGAATTGTTTTCGTATACCCATGAATGTTCAAGGGGAGTAGATTTATGCTAAGCATTCTCTGAAATGTTACATATAAAGTATTGGTACAAAAGAGTAGATGAATAGCCAGATATGTAGTGACATCTACAGTATCTGGAGATACAGCAGAGGGTTTCTCTTCCTTTTTTTTGACAACAGTCAACTCCATAGAAACATGTAGCTCATTTTTGTTGAATGGCTGATGAGAGTTAACACAAGGTTTTGCAGCAGATTCTATACATATGTATGGCCATCATGGCTTGCTAGTTGCAACTTCAACCTGTGTCCCATAAGGGGCTGCATTTGGTTGGTATTACTACTCTAATCGTTTCAGCTGCAAAATATATATTTATGAGATACAAATGATCAGAGATAATTATTGTATGATTAAAAGGACACAATAAGTGTCCTTACAATGCATTGTAATGTAATTCCAGAAACATGATGCCGCGTAGTGGAATAATAAATGATTAGATGAGGTTTTACACAATATAGTTTGTCTTTCAGTATGAATCCCACTGAGTTATTCTAAATCTACCTTTGATATTTAGGGATTATTATGATTATTTGTTTAGGTAAGATTTCTCAAAATTTCTGCAAATTGGTGGTCTCCACAATTTTTAAAATATACATTCAGAAAATGTTTATATTTCTAATTTAAAATCCATTCCTGCATTTGTATATGCCTTCTAATTCTCTTACTTTTAAACCCCCTTTTAACGCTAATATCTGTATTGAAAATATAATCCAATATTAAACATTTGTTTTCCAAAAAAAATATTTCATACCACAATAATAATCTTTAAATTGTTCAGGAATATCCTTCCATAGAAATAGTTCAATATCAAGAAACTAGGAGTGATCTATAGCTCAATGAAATACTTTATATATTTCCTAGTGGATTAATTTTACTTTAAGGCTTGCTTGTCTGTAATAATAGTTCTACTTAGTGCAGCCTGCATACTTGTAGCTACATCCTGGATCTATCTACTTTTTATTTTTTTTCTTAATATTTGTGTGCTTCAGGAAAACTGATTTCAGTCACTGAATGTAGGAAGGGAAGGACTATGCTAGGAAGCAGGCTTTGGCCAGATGAATGGTAAAGGTGGGTAGACTGTAAACCACAGTTTATGAATCGTTGAATTCACTATCGCTTTTCTACATGTAAATTTCACAGGTGAAAATCTGATTTTTATAGCTATATAGACACTGTTGTGTGTGTTTTCAGACTGAATCTAAAGACAAAAAAATGTATATCAGATGACTGATTTTCCCCATCTCTGATTTTCTTTTACCATGCTAGTGAATAAGTGAGCTTGTTAGAATAATTGGTTGGTTTTATAATTTGCATTGCTACCCTGTTTCCCCGATAGTAAGACACCCCCGATTGTAAGACGTATCGGGGGTTTCAGGGGGGTCGGCTAATATAAGCCGTACCCCGAAAGTAAGACATATGTCTTACTTTCGGGGAAACACGGGGGTATTGCCGCCTCCCTCTCATCTAGCTGCGCGCCGCCTCCTGCCCACGTCCGCACCATCCCCCTCTCCATACGTCGCCGCGTCTGCCACCTCCCTCTGATCTTAATGAGCGCCGCCTCCTGCCCACTTCCGCGCCGCCCCCCTCCATACGTCACCGCGTCTAAATGTTAATTTTATGGTTAAAACAAAAATTCGACAATTTTTTTCCAATATAAGACATACCCCGAAAGTAAGACATAGTGGGGCTTTTGGGGATAAAAAGAAAGTAAGACACTGTCTTACTTTTGGGGAAACATGGTATCTGATAGTTTCAGAAACAATTTTCTATGTAAATGAAAGTCTGATTTTGAAACATTACTGCTGTTTCTTGTCTCTTTATAGCAAAAGAGATAGAATATGATATATTGTAAATTGTAATATAATTTATATTTATAAAAACCATAGCATCCTGAGAAAAACATGAGCCAGCTTGCAGGTCTTCTCTACAGTGGCCTCCAAATTTTGAAACATGCTTTCCCTACATTACCTTCATATTTGCAGTTTGCAAAGTAGTGGCAGCATACTTATTCCATTGTGCTTTTGATCCTCATTACGGAGTAAATTCTGTTTTGATTTCATTTCATATTTTAAAAAAACATTTCTTGCTTTCTTATATATTGACCAGTATTTCATAAATTCTGCATATGTTGCAAATAAATAAACTATAGTAATACACTTTAAATATTTTTGTTTAAATGTGCTATGTTGATATATTTAAAAATATTCAGTTGCATCTGTGGAACCATAGAATTGGAAAGAGGTCATTTCAGCCACTGAATCCAACTGGCTGCTCAAAGCAAAAATCCAAATTAAAGCAACCCAACAGATGGCTTCATAGCCTCCACATAAATACATTCTGGGAAAGGAAATCCACCATCTCTCTAGGTAATTGGTTCTTCTGTCACACCTCTCATGATAAAAGAGATCTCATTGTCTAGAAAATATGCTATTCTCCATTACTTGCATTTCATAGATTTTCATTCATTGTGTGATAAAAGCATTTCACATCATTAAAGACCCCAACTCAAAATAAAACAGACATCAAATTATTTGGCCTGTCTTGTTGAATGTGCATGTTATAAGTACTGAGTTAATATCAATAAAAGTGTTGAAGCTCTTTGGCTGGTCTTTTATCAAGGCATCTTTGAAATTGCCAGAATATTACTTTTAATTTTTAGGTTAAAGATTTAGTGCTATGGAAGATGCTTATTTGGATTTCAGTAGTACAAAAGATAAGATTAATATTCTCTGTTGTTGAGAATATGCACAGTTAAATAAGAACTATAAAATTCTGGGATTAACAGAAAACATCTAAAAATGAATGTATTTCAGATAGAGGCTTTAGTGTTACTGCAGAGTCGCTGGTTAGAGGCAGAATCTACAAGTGCTTATATCTTGGAGGATTAATACTTTTGAGATGGAAAACACATTTAAGCTTGTAGGCTTTACTATTTAACTATTAACTGCACACTTTTGAGTTATCTATGTATGTGACTAAGTACTTTCTTTTTTCCTAAGAAGCTAGCTTTACTGTTTCAATTTGGAAGATATGGTTTTATCTGTCAGATGTTCTTTTAGATTCATTACAACACTAAAAGTACACTTTTTTTAATATGAAGTGTAGTGATGTGTATCTTAAAAGACACAATAGTAGTACAGGTATTTAAATACTTGAAAATAGGTCAACAGTAACCAAATTTTTAGCATATCTTATTGTGACATTAAATTCTAAATCAATGACCAAAGTACTGGTAATCACAAAATAACCACTTTGCTTTATACTTTTTCTAAAGGTGTTTTTGATAAATACAGGTTAGTTGGAATTCCAGGATACACTCCAGATTATCTTTGCAATCAGGAAGGTTCTGATATGAAGTCTAAAAGTGTTCCATACTTGTATTAAATCTTCTATAGTTACATTTAAGTTTAAAGTTTTTTTCAGTTACATTAAAATATTATACACAATCACTTAAAAATTTAAAGAAACAAATTAAGCAAAAGAGAACCAAAGAGAGCCAAATGTAATGTATAAGGGTTTTTTAAAATAATATTTCTGTGCTTTGGATAATATACAATATTCATATATATATATATTTTTAAATCACTCTTAACCCTTTAAAATAGCAAAACTGTATTTTAATGTTGTAATTTGCATTTTTACTTTCCCCTGATAAGATACTCAACTGATGGAAAAACCTCCTAAATCTGCAAAGACTAACATAGCTTAGATAAAAAGTGAGAAGAAGATTCCATTACTTCATAAATTAGTATTGATGGTTTTCATTGGGAGAAGCAGACAAATGTAAATAATAAACAGGAACAAGTAGAGATGAAAGCTCGTCTCTTGTTTTTTCTTTTCCTAATTTCAATTTAAGAATTTTGTGTCATGATATTTAGTATTTAAAAAACACCAATAAAGCATATATGGTTAATTGGATTCAATAGAAAAATGGGATGTATATAATATTTCCGTTGCTCCTTGGTACCTTTTAGTGTCCAAAAATATACATAATGTGACCTGTTTGTGTCTGGAGCAAAAGCGGCATAGGTCGTCAAATTCAATGAGGTTGCTATGTGTATATACTGTAGTTCTGAATCACTTTCTTGAATTTAATTTTATATGATGAAAATCTTTATATATTTATCAGCATAATAGTATTGTAAGGTTTGTAATCTTCCCCATATTATATTGTTCTTCATATGTGCAAAATAGCATTACTTAAATATTGTTTTAGCCAAGCAATCATTTAAATTTCTACTCTTCTTGCAGTGGTTTTATGCACAAAGTGAAAGGTAGAAAGAATGGCCTACTTCTGTCTGTTTTCATTACTCTGTTCTTTCCATGCGCTCTTCTGTTTTTTTCCCTTTGTATGCCTAGTGGGATATTAAAGGTTCTGTAATTATTTCAATAAGATCAGGGTTATTGATTTTTTTGTTCCATTTACTTGTTTCCTAATAAAACCTGACTCCACGCTGAGGGCTAACAAAGTTGAATGCTATTTTTAACCATCAGTTTTGTGTGTGATATATTAGACAACATTTTAAATGCCAGAATTGTAGCATGTATACTATCTCTTTCTAATACTTTTATGCTGAAATTTTAGTTATTGAAATTCACTAATAATATCGTATTAATGTTTGGAATGGAAATATTATGTTGTTTTGTGGCAGGGTTTTGAATTATTTTTATCTTTTTAAAACCTCTTAGAATTTTAAGGAAGGGACCATTATTAAATACAAACTGCAGTACAGCTAGGATAAGAATAATCAGATTGTCATAACCTAGAAAACATTTATTTTTTAATTTTTTTATTTATTAGATTTGTATGCCGCCCCTCTCCGTAGACTCGTTTTGTGGCAGGGTTTTGAAAAGTTATCATTGATTTTTGAAGAAATTGGAAGTTAGGGGTTACTGTTTTAAGGTCGACTTAACCCAGTGTAAACAGGAATGCTGCCATTGTTTGTATTGTTGTGATTTGCTGGTCATTCAGTTTTCCCCTAGTGGTCAGAAACTTCATTAGGTAGAAGGAAATTTCATTAGATGGAAAGAACTGCAAAATCTGTGTTTCATCTTAATAACCCATGTAAAATCACAACAGAATATACATTGAAAATATTTCATTTTCAAATAGTGGATGGAAACCAGGGGTGGGCTGCTTCCCGGACCGGGGGGGGGTATGGGGGGGTAGCAAAAATGGACCTCCTTCCCAGAGCACCCAATTTGCACCAAAAGATGTTGAAAGAAAATGCCCGGCGTCCTACATAAGCTACACCCACAGTGTGGTAGTAAAAATTTTGGTAGCCTTTCACTGGTGGAAGCTAATCAAGGAGAGAAGCAAACTAGAACTAGGGAGAAATTTCCTGAAATTAGAACAACTTGCCTCCAGAAGTTGTGAATGCTCCAACACTGCAAGTTTTAAAAAAGATGTTGGATAACCATTTGAAGTGGTGTAGGGTTTCCTGCCTAAGCAGGAAGTTGGACTAGATTTCCAAGGTCCCTTTCCAATTCTGTTCTGTTTTTTTCTGTTTTCCTAGTAACACAGTAGATATTTTTCACATGTGTCTGAATTTTGGAATCTTTTGCATATAGCAGACATGGAGCAAGTAGTCAGGTAGAACAGGAAGAAAAATGAAATACAAAGAAGGCTTATTTATTTATTAGTTTAATATTTCCATAGAAAAGGTTTGTCCTTGTACAGTAGTATTTTCTGGAATTGTCTGACTTGGCTTTTAACTATCTTCTGTAAATATTACATGTTTGAAGGTCTTGGGTTTCTTGTGAGTTTGCTTAACTTCGTTGCTTCTTAGCAATGTTGTTTTTGAATGATGTTAGAAACCTTCAATAGAAATAGAAATGGTATATTTTTATACCTCTTATATGCCTCCCTCTCATCCATTTATTGCCATCTATTTAAGGAAACTGGGAAATCTAAGCACTGCCATTATGTATTTATTTGAAATGAAAGTATCTAAGAATATTTTTTGTAATATTCAGATAGCAAAGCTTCTGAGAAATTGAAGGAACAAGTTATGATGGGAAACAGTTTTATTGTATCACCTTATGGGACAAATGTCAATTATATGAATTTGTCCATTCAAAGTAGGCAAAGAGATTATTGGTTTCTTGGTTAAAGCTTAATTGTTTATTTTTTTAAAAAAAATTACTTTATCATTAATGCAGGTAATCCTTGATTTTTTATCATAATTGGGATCCAGAATCTTGGGTATTGGTCAAAGTAGTCATTAAGGAAGACATCAACATGCCTGCTTCACTTAAGTGACCTCTAGTCCTGCATTTTTGAATAAACGTTTGGTAGCATAGCATGAGAGCAAAACTAACTTCTTCTCAATATTGCTTTTTTATTTGTTAGGTTATCAATTTGTAAAATGAATAATTCAAATAAAATTGAGACAAAAATTATCCTTTTCTTCCATTCATCTTTGTTACTGAGTTGTGGTTACAGGATTATTTTTTTAAAAGCTACATTATCAGCTAAATAAACAAAGTAACCAAAGTGGTTCTTAGGGACATGAAATATCTTAAAGGTCACTGTTTTTCCTATACAGTATACGTGATGATGAACTTAGATGTTCCCTAGGTGGCACGCAGAGCGATTATAGGGGTATGCGAGCCGTTACCCCAGCTCAGCTCCCTGCACATCTGCGAGTACCGGCAAGCTGGTTTTAGGTCTCTGCTGTGCATGCACGGGGCGGGGCACATGGGGGTCACATTCGTATGCAGGAGGACTAGGGAGAGTATGGGGATGTCTACATGCATGGGAGAGCGCTGGTGGGAGGTCGTGCACACATGCACAGGGAAAATGGGAGGTCATGTGCATGGACATGTGGGGGAGCTGCAAATGCATTGCATTATGGGTTTTGCCACACAATGACAAAAAGGTTAGCCCTCACTGTCCTATATAGTCTGGAGGCAGTGGGACATTTCACAGGATGAATCAACTGTACATTATCCTATAAAATTCTGGTGAGAAATTGTAAAATCTTGCTCATCTTTAGAAATACTCTAATACCGTATTCTCCAATACTGTTGTAATACTGTATTCTCCAAAGAAGAGAGAGAGAGAGAAAGAAAAAGGAGATAAATGACTGAATGAAACTAAAGGAATCTGAGTAGAAAGGTCTTGGTCAAATCCCATCCATGTTTTTAAATATATTAAAACAAAAGCTGTACAAACATGACTACTGCATGCCTCAAAACAGGCAGAAAGCAAGTGTCATAAGTTGAATAAACATAAACGCCAGCTTCTTAAAGGAAAGTTGCCCTGAAATTCATTGAAATAACATGTCTTGCTGGAATAAATAAATAAAAAAATATTACTGGGAAGTAGATACAGATATAACGGACAGGGATTCTGATTCATGTCTATATTTCCAGAGCTACTGTACAAAACAAAACAATAATTTGGGTTCATGGATCTACACCTTGCTTCAAAATGCTATGTTGTGAATAGGCTTAGGATATGTTTCCAGCACTGATTTTGAAGTGAATGTGAAATTGAAAATGTCTCTGTCAGTTCATATCTCTGTTTAACTTTGGATGGCAGGTCAAACCTAAGGTAATCCAGTCTCTGGCCATGAATGGGGATTGAGTGAGCTGTCCACCAGGCAATCAGAACATAGACATTTGTATAAGATGCCATAAAATATAGCAGGTCTGTGAGGTTTGTACCAGTGGAGGAGGAAAATCACTACTTTTGACACATAGCAATAATATTTGCTTTCCCAGATGGCTAAGCGTGCTCTCCTGGTTTGTCGCCTGATGCCTTAACCACTAAATCAGTCTCGCTCTGGTCTGATGTTACCATCATACTGATATGCTGGGCAGCTTATATTTGTAGATTTGACAATGTAATCAATTCTCCCATAGTCTTTTCCTGCCAAGATTTTCCCATCAGAATTACAAGAAAACTGAAATATCATCAGGCATCCATTAAGATTGTTTTATATAGAGTAAGAGGTGATGTTGATAGTTAGTAATAGAATTTATATACATACATTGGAAATAAAACCAACGTTGAAACAGTAGTTTTATATTAATGAATTTCTTTATGGAATTTTCATTAAAATGGTCACTTAAAAATGCGCAATATTATTTAAAATTACAGTGTTCCCTCGATTTTCGCGGGGCATGCATTCCGAGACAGCCCGCGAAAGTCGAATTTCCGCAAAGTAGAGATGCGGAAGTAAATACACCATTTTTGGCTATGAACAGTATCACAAGCCTTCCCTTAACACTTTAAACCCCTAAATTACCATTTCCCATTCCCTTAACAACCATTTACTCACCATTATTACTGGTACTCACCATTGAATAAGATACTTAGTGATCCTGATATTTATAAACATAATTATTTATTAACAATAATTATTATTTTTGTTATTTATTTGCAAAAAATTATTAGTTTGGCGATGACGTATGACGTCATCAGACGGGAAAAACCATGGTATAGAAAAAACCTGTGAAGTATTTTTTAATTAATATTTTTTGAAAAAACGTGGTATAGGCCATTCATGAAGTTCGAACCCGCGAAAATTGAGGGAACACTGTACTGGGAACAAGGAGTCAAACAGCAGTGAAAAGTTTCAGTAAAAAATTAGATTACAGTATTCCCAAAAAGTGTTTGTGACACCTTAAAGATTAATATATTTATGCTGCCCTGAGCTTTTGTAAACAAAATATTCATTTTATTAGTGGGCAGTGAATTTTTTAAATCTATGTTTATGTTCTTCGAAACACTACATCTCTACATATCAAGGTTGATGCTATTTACAATTGGAGAACTCTGTTTCCTTCCAGAACTTGCTTTTAAATGTCAGCATTTGAGGCACCCTGCAATACCCTTTGATATGGAGAAATGATAAGAATCAGGGATCTGCTATTGTAGGTAGCCTTGTATATACAATATGCAGAAAACACTATTTGTAGGAAGGTCAAGAGGGCAACAGTATTTATAGTGTAGCTTTATAGATTAGTTCAAGCTTCACTACCATCTATTCAGGTAGAAGTGAAGGTTCTAGGGCAAGACTGTCTAACTAAGGTTCAGGGTTTGAACAAATATTGCAATGACCAATGAATAGCTTTAAGACTTTGTTATCTTTTGTCCATCACAGCAAGCATTTTTAAAAGCTTTTTAACATTTTGTCCAATCTTTATTTGAGTTTGTTTGTTTGTTTGTTTATTTATTTAGTTATTAGATTTATGCCGCCCCTCTCCGTAGACTCGGGGCGGCTAACAACAGTAGTAAACAGCATATAACAAATCTAATGTTTTAAACTGTTTGTTTGTTTGTTTGTTTGTTTGTTTGTTTGTTTGTTTGTTTATTATTAATTGGATTTCTATGCCGCCTCTCCGAGGATTCGGGGCAACTCACAACATATCAAAGGAACATAATAAATACATCAAAAAAATCAAATTAATGTGATTAATAAGACTTAAAAAACCCTCCAATATAATTTAAAAAACATTCGTCACCATTCATTCCATTAATACTGTGAAGTCTAATGTAAGAGCAGCTTTTGGAATATGCACATATACAAACATTTTCAATTTGCTGTAGCTTTTTTTTCTCTGCCTTTTTAAAAATCAATGAATCTGGTTTTTAATGATGGAATTGCAAATGAAGTCAAGTCCAAGAAAATTAATTTAGCCCTGCTCACAGCTATGAACACTCTGCAAATAAATATACTTTGTAATAAGGTGTTCTTGACAAAGGGCATAACAAAAGATTGGTTTGTCCTTTAGAGGGAATATTTATTTTGTGTGCTAGAGAAGAAACAATGATGTGCGGTTGTGACCCTGACCTAGTTTTGTAGCTGCTTTATGATTCAGCTGTCTGTTTCAGTCATTCCTATAATTTAATTTCACAAATTTTACCTGCATGCCTGCTCTTAGTTTATACTAAAAGCATCCAGCTCTATGTCCCATGTTTGTTTGTGTTTGTGTTTAATGCATGTTCTCAAAAAAGAAACCCTTTAATTGTAACTCTAGGATTGCCTGATTACAGACTGAGTGTCTCGTCCAGGCCCTGCCATAATTAGTAACCACTGTTGACATTTAGATTTAAATTGAATTTTCTTCTAATTAAACCCAGAGGAGATTGATTCTCTCAGATGTACAGGTTAATAAAATTAGTCTGAAACTGTTAAACAGTAAGCTGAAATCTCAGAGTGCTATGCTAGTGTATTGTTAGAAATTTTGTGATTAATAAAAGCATTCATTAGATTCTTGATTTTCTTTTTTCTTTCCAGATCTGTTAGGGCTTTTAAAAATGGAGTTTATTTTCTTTTGAGAACTGTAACAGTATCAGAGTCTCATGAATTTCAAATCAGCAGTACTTCAGCATTCATACATGTTGAATATAATATGAAATAATATTTATCTTCTTCAAGAAATGCAATGAATGTAATGAAATACTGAAAAAGATAGGACTAGAATGAATTACAGCCTACAGTACATAATATTCTCTTCACCATAACCATATTGGACAGATATTTTTTGTTGTTAGTTGAGAGGTCGTGTCTGACCCATCATGAAGTCGTGCCCACCATGGACAATGTTCCTCCAGGTATTTCTATCCTCTGCTATCCCGCATAGTCCATTTAATCTCACACCAACAGCTTCAGTGACTCCATCCAGTCACCTCATTCTGTGCTGTCCCATTCTTCTTTCCCCCTCAATCATTGTCAGCATTAGGTTCTTTTCCAGTGAGTCCTTCCTTCTCATTAGGTGGGCAAAGTATTTGAGTTTCATCTTCAGGACCTGGCCTTCTAAAGAGCAGTCAGGGTTGATCTCCTCTAGGACTGACTTGCAGTCTAAGGAACTTTCAGGAATCTTCTCCAGCGCCATACTTCAAAGGCCTCAATTCTTTGGTGCTCAGCCTTCATTATGACCCAATGGACAGATTATCTATCTATCTATCTATCTATCTATCTATCTATCTATCTATCTATCTATCTATCTATCTATCTACCTACCTACCTATCTACCTATCTACCTATCTACCTACCATCTACCTACCTATCTATCCTGTTTTAAGTACCTTAACTCATATATACATATACATTTACATATACATATACAGTATATATACATATATATGTTTTCGTAGATTTTCACGGGTACAGGTATGAAGGTAGGGAAAGCAGCTCAGGTCTCACTGTGTTCACCCTAGAACAATGACAAAAGCACCATCCTGAAGATGATGAGTGGGACCTCGTCAAAACGTCGCCAGAAATCTCTGAAAGTTACATACATACATACATACATACATACATACATACATGAGCTAAGATACTTAAAACTTATGAGTGTCTAAGTTGAAAAATCAACCAAAACTGCTTTATTCAATTAAAAAAAACTAGTGTAAGACTGTTTAATATAAAACAGTATATCTAGTAAGAAAAGTTTGCTTCTTTTAAAATCACTTGTTGAAAAGTATTTCAAGATTTTAAAAGGTTTCTTTTGTACATCCATTAAATATGTACTTGTACATCAGTTTAGTAATTGCACATTTCCTTTAGACAATGAAACATCAAATATCCATCCACATTGAAATTAATTTCAGACTTATCCAAATCAATTTTTACCTCGAAATCCCACCTCCGGACTTCGGTGTTTTTGCAATGCTGTGATTTCGCTGAGGCTCCCCTTGCTGGGAAACCCCACCTCCGGACTTCCGTTGCCAGCGAAGAACCCATTTTTGCGATACTGGGATTCCCCTGCAGCATCGCAAAAACACGGAAGTCCAGAGGTTTTCCATGGAGTGGAGCCTCAGGAGAATCCCAGCAGCACAAAAACAGGTGCTTCACTGGCAATGGAAGGTCTGGAGGTGGGGTTTCCCAACGAGGGGAGCCTACACCTGGCAATGGAAGTCCGGAGACAGGGCACCCCAGCGGCGGCGGCAGGTTCATAAGGTGAAAATAGTTCGGAAGAAGAGGCAAAAAAATCTTAAACCCCGGGTTCGTATCTCAAAAAGTTCGTATGACGGGTTCGTAAGACGAGGTATCAATGTATTTCAGCTTGTATGGCTTTTACTGAGATCTTGCCTTAGGGCACATATTTTTTCCACTTATTTTAAAGTAAGCTCATTTTAATTAACTGTGATATATATATTTAAATATAGGATATAAATAAATTTAAGGTTCTACAGTAACATCATAGTTTTATTCAATGAAAAATGCAATGGTATCATAGAAATATCCCATTTATATACATAAATACAAACACAAGATTTGTATTTTAGAGAAAAAGTTAAATTGAAAGTGAAACATATAACTCTATAAAATACTATTTTGCTATTAAGGTGAAAAGTGTGTGTGTGTGTGAGAGAGAGACTGAGTGAAGTATGCTAGGAGTATATTTAGGTGTATACTTAAAGAGTAAAATATGCTAGAAATATGTTAGGATGTACCCCAGGAAATACAATTGATCAGGTGCGCAGCCAAGGCGTCAATGAAGCAATGAAATATTTATTAAAAGACATCCCCATTGATATACTAAAGTTTATATCTTTAGATTTTATTGCAGCATAGTCTTGTGTTCTTTTCTGAAATAATTAAACTGGTTAAAAGTCAATTATCTGGTTCATTATCATAAAAATAATTACTGAAAGTATCTGTTATTGAATTTTTGTGTGTTTATACCATTAGTTAACTGTCCCATGTCCTCAGTTTTATTTCATTAAATTAAAAGGCATAATTTTTAATTATATATTCAATTTATTTGTTTAAAACTAAAGATTTTTTGCAGTTTTTGCATCTAAACCAGTATCACTGCTATCAGAAAAAGCATTCCATCTCATATATGCTCATGTGTTAAGGCCTTTCTTAAATACTCTTTTTAATTGAAGATACATTATAAAATAACAGAGGGAGCTTTCTCTGAAGTGGTACTTTTGTTGAGGAATGCTGTTCCTATAGAAGCTTACATGACGCCTATGTGGCAACTGGTGCTAACAGCAGAATTCTCTTGCCCTGAAGACAGAAGCAACATATTTAGGCATGCACTGCTGCTCATACTGCACATTTTTATGGGCATGTTTCCAGCACTGATTTTGAAGTGAATGTGAAATTGAATATGTCCCTGTCAGTTCATATCTCTGATTGTTTGACATGTAAAGACTTTGTTTGACAGCTTTTGGATGATTTCGCTGCTTAGAAGTTATGTACACTTGTACTATGATTAAGCAAAGATTACTCATTGTCAGTGTTCCCTCTAATTTTTTGGGGGGGTGGGCGGAAAAGTATAGTGTCTGAGCGGCAGTCCCTTTGGGACTGGGCGGCACAGAAATAATAAACAAACAAACAAACAAACAACCCACCGTGTTTTGCCTCAGAGAATTTCCAAATAAAATACTGTACTGTGTGTCTATAACAGTGAGCTCATAATAGGGCAACTCTATCAATATCAAAATGCCACTTAAATAGTTGAGCTAGTTTCAAACTAGATTTTGATTTTCTTTCTCTCTTCCTTACTCCCATTCTTTTTCTTTCTCTTTTCCTTCCTCTCTTTTTTCTATCTGTTTCTCTCTCTTCCTCTCTTCCTCTCTCTCTCCTTCCCTCTCACTCTTTCCCTCTCGACTTCTGGGGAGGTTTGGAAAACTCTGAGTTGATGATGATTTTTAAGTGAGCGATTGCTCACTGCTCAGCTTAGAGGGAACTATGCTCATTGTGCTTATAAAAGGCTTTCAGTGTGATAGAAATATGTAATATGATTGGGAAATCAGCTATTTCATTGCTCCCATGATGGAAGTTGAAGAGTAATACATTAGATTTGGCTTTTATGTAATCATATACAAGCTTCCATTCTCAGTACTTAGTTATTGAATAAAGCAAAAGGGATCATTACATACATTTTTAATTTAACAGTATTTTCCACCTAATCAAAATTTGGATTATAATTTGAAATTGAAGACTTGCTTTTAGAATCAAACGACTTGCTATAATGTAATCCTCAATTCTTCAATTATATACAGTGATCCCCCGCTCGTTGCGAGGGTTCCATTCCAGGACCCCCCCGCAACGAGCGGGATTTCGCGAAGTAGCGCTGCGGAAGTAAAAACACCATCTGCGCATGTGCAGATGGTGTTTTTACTTCCGCAGCGCTAGCGAGGAGCCGAAGATTGGGGGCGGCGCGTGTGTTTTAAAACGTCCCCCGCCGACATGGGGGGCTCGCTAGCACCCCCCCGAACCCCCCAACCCGGGTTTGGGGGGGTGCTAGCGAGCCCCCCATGTCGGTGGGGACGTTTTAAAACACACGCGCTGCTTTCCAATGAGTCCCGAAGACAAACGGGGAAGTTTGACGTTTGTCTTCGGGACTCATTGGAAAGCGGCGCGTGTGTTTTAAAACGTCCCCGCCGACATGGGGGACTCGCTAGCACCCCCCGAACCCCCAACCCGGGTTTGGGGGTGTGCTAGCGAGCCCCCCATGTTGGTGGGGACGTTTTAAAACACCCCGCGCGACTTTCCAATGAGTCCCGAAGACAAACGCGTTGTCTTCGGGACTCATTGGAAAGTCGCGCGGGTGTTTTAAAACGTCCCCACCGACATGGGGGACTCGCTAGCACACCCCCGAACCCCCAACCCGGGTTTGGGTGTGTGCTAGCGAGCCCCCCATGTCGGCGGGGGACGTTTTAAAACAGCCGCGCTGCCCCCAATCTTCGGCTCCTTGCTAGCGGGCAGGCAGGCGGCTCCTTGCTAGCGGGCAGGCAGGCGAGAGCTAGCGCCAGCGAACGGATTGTCCGCGCTCGCTCTCGCCGCTTTGGAGCCGAGTCCTGAAGCGAATTCGCTTCAGGACTCAGCTCCAAAGCGGCGAGAATGAACGGTGTGGGCGGGCGAAGGGCGGGCGGCAGCGAGGAGTTTGCGTGGGCGGTGGGGAAACTCCTTGCTGATGCCCGCTGCTCGCCCTCCCGCCAGCAAGAGGGGGAAGACCCAGGGAAGCCGCCCAGCAGCTGATCTGCCGGGGTGCCATCTACGCATGCGTGCCCATAGAAAAAACGGCACGCATGCGTAGATGGTGTTTTGACTTCCGGGTTGAAAAATCGCGAATTACCCTGTTCGCAATGGTCAGGGACGCAATAACCGGGGGATCACTGTATACTATAATTTACATTCTCCAGCGATGGACTGAGCACTTCCAATTTGTATTGAACCACCCATCTCCCATTATCATCAAGGAGATAGATAGAATGCCCCTGGTGGATATCAACCACAGGCTGGACTGTCCACCATCAAAGATTGAAACCCTACAGGATATCAGCCAGTTGTCCAGTGGCACGGTGCCAGAATCTGATGTGATCCCAGCGGAGGTCTATAAGGATGGTGGTGCAGTGCTTATCGACAAACTCACTCAGCTATTCCAGTCTTTCTGAAATCAAGGATCCATTCCTCAGAACTGAAAAATGTATCCATCGTACATCTCTGCAAGAGGAAAGGGAATTGATAAGTCTGTGATAAAGATGAATATCTCTGCTTTCCATCTCCAGCAAGATCCCTGCACAAGTGTTGCTGAACTGCCTGACTGACCACATTGGACAAGGTTTATTACCCGAGGCACAGTGCGGTTTATCTCAAGGAAAGTGATCACATAGGAACAAAGGAAGTTATACAAAGACAGGTTGAAAGCCTCCTTCAAGTCCCTAGATATCGACACCACTTCCTGGGAAACCCTGGTACAAAATCGATCAATGTGGCACACGCTGATCCACCTGCCAGACCTCTGAGGACAGAAGAACAACCATAGCACAAAAGAAACGAAGACTCCGCAAAGC
The DNA here is from genome assembly GCF_031021105.1 of Erythrolamprus reginae. Taxonomy (NCBI): domain Eukaryota; kingdom Metazoa; phylum Chordata; class Lepidosauria; order Squamata; family Dipsadidae; genus Erythrolamprus; species Erythrolamprus reginae. The sequence continues at coordinate 212,395,095 of NC_091952.1, read as the reverse complement.
CAAAGCTGCAAATGCTGCAACAATGATGCCCTCACATGTTAGCCCAACATGTGGCAGAAGATTTGGGCAGAACATTTCGTGCCCATGTAGGCATTAACAGCCATCTGCGGACATATCGTAAGCCACCCTTTAAATGTCGAAGTCCTCTTTGAATACGATGGAAGAACACCATCATACTATAATCAGTTCTTGGTGACATTTACTGATGATACACAATTTAATGGCATCTTCATAATGTTTGAACATTATTTGCAGCAATAAAAGATTTGGATAGCTAATGTGCAAATGAACCTGGGTTCCTCATTGTCACATGTAGTAGTTCCTTCTTTGCTGCTGAGATTAAACCAGCAAAATTACTAAAGCAGGATGAATATATCATCATATTATGCTCTTGTGCAAGATCAAGTCATTGTTTTATTGGTTCCAAATTTCAAACACAGCACATAGAATAAGAAGGATCATTACAAAAGTGGTGTTTATTTAATCAGTCATTTATATAGTGTCAAACCTTGATTTGTTCATACATCTGAATCAAGCCAGTTAGGGGTATGATTACATAAGCAGTTCAGTTTCAACGATCTGCTGGAAAAGAAAGGAAAATATTCATTCCTTTACCCCATTATAGATATATTTATGTTGTACTTGATTATATATTCAAAGTACACTTTATATTTTTAAAAAACTACAAATATAAAAGGGGGGAAATTAACTAGCAAAATCACAAAACTTACTTATTTAGATTAATATACTTCCAGCTTCAACTTGCAAATTAAAAGAATGTTAGAATTAGAATTTAGAAGATAAATATCATAAGCAGTCAATAACTTTATTTACACTACTAAGGTTTTATTTTTGTTTTTAAAATGTATTTTCTTGATGCTGTAAAAAGTGGATGCCATTCATATTTTGTCTGGACTTAGAAGTGGAGTACAGTTTAGATGAATAACTATTTATCAAAATAACATGGCTGGAAAAACCCCCACAGCATATTGGACATCAAGTACGGATTAGTAATGGTGATACATGACTAAGGGAGAGTGTGAATGTTATAAATGGTCATAACTTACTTACTTACTTACTTACTTACTTACTTACTTACTTACTTACTTACTTATTATATTTATATACCACTCACTCCAAACGGACTCTGAGCAGCTAACAATCGGAATAAACATAACAATAATAAAAAACAGTTAAAATCTAATAATAAAAGTCAATAATAACAGTAATATAAAAAACATACATACTTGCAATCAGAATAAGTCTAGGCCTGCCGGAAAAGCCAGGTCTTAACGCCTTTCCGGAAGACCGGTAGGGTGGAGATAATGCAGATCTCTGGAGGCACTTGGGCCAAAGGGTCGGAGTGGCCACAGAGAAGGCTCTATCCCAAGGTAGGACCGCAACTGGTAAACAAGATGAACTTGTGCAAAAGCCCCCTGGCCACAGCTGAGAGATGTTATTCTAGCCTCAGTTATGGATCTAGGAGGACACCCAAGTTGCGAGCCCTATCGCAGCGGGAAATTTCTGCCCCTCCCAGTACCAAAGACAGGCAGATGATATTGCCACTCAGTCTTGTCAGGGTTGAGTTTTAACCTGTTGACCTCCATCTAGACCCTAACGGCTTCAAGACACCGGCATATCACTTCCACCACTTCACTGAACTGACATGTGTTGGTGATATACAGCTGAGTATCGTCAGCGTATTGTTGGTAACTCACCCCATGATCTCACCCAGCGTTTTCATGTAGATATTACATAACTTGATCATAAAATTATTTTTCATAATACTTTTGTAACTTTAAATGGTCGCTGAACAAGTGTTCACTAACCAAGCCTACCTTGTTCCATATTTTTAGACCAGAGGTGTCAAAATCAATTGCATTAAGGTATGCATCAAGGTTGTGCTTGACATCTGGGGACCAAGGGGGAAGTGGCCAGAGTGGGCGTAGCCAGTTCAACATCACTCAAGTCAGGCGCACCTATGGGAGCCAAGGGCTAAGACCCTCCCTCTCATTATAACCTTCCTTCCTTCCTTCCTTCCTTCCTTCCTTCCTTCTTTCCTTCCTTCCTTCCTCCCTTCCTCTTTCTTTTTTTTCCTTCCTTGTTCTCTTCCCATCTTTCCTCCAGTTTCACTGGCAGAGACACTGCATGCCTGCCGGTCCTTCGTTGTCTCCAGGGTGGCCTCACAGGCCAGGTTTTAAGCACCTTGCAGCCCGTATCTGACCTGTGGCCATTGACTTGATACCCTGGCCTAAACCATCTAGCCATCAAAAGTTGATCAAGACATCGAAAAACATACCATTTAATAGTTACTGGTCTAAAATTGGTGGTTTTCATAAATGATGCTCATTCCAAAATATAAAGAACCTTAAATATCATCAAATATTTTGAATTGATTCAGAAAAAAATACATTTCCAATAATAATCTTACACCTAAAATATTTCTTCGTGTGACTATCAGCATAAAAAAATAAAAACAGTACAATATCAAGCAGTTTTCTATCCTTCTTCTTCTGTTCATGGAAATAAATCAGCAAGAGAAACTACTCTCTTAGTTTAGCACAGAAGATGGTTACTTCTAAGCATTGTGAACAACCCAGTAAACAAGAAATAATGAACAATAATGAAACCATATTTGAAACATCTGAAGAAAAGAGAAAATGCTATTCAAAATAGCTTCTCATTAAGATACTTAATATGTTTTGTATTAAAATACCTATGTGATGCTACAAAAGAGGGGCTGATTATTTTTTTCTGTTTTTGCCTGTTTAAAAAAAGGCAAAATCATGAAAATATAAGGTGTCTTAAATGTATATAAGGTTCCAGGTAGATTTTAAAATTATTTTTAAGTTTTATTACCTAGCACCTTTTTCAACCTGCTTAGAGAATTTATTTTTAAGACTTAATATTTTCCCCCAAAGATTGCTTGACTTGAAAATGGGTGTTAATATATACATATATTTGAAGGATGGAGAAAATTGCTGCTGACTGGAATCAAACCACATTTGTTTCTTACAATTGATTGCCTGTTCTCCAGCCACAAAGATAAATTAGAACACAGAAATACTGCAGTAGAAAAGTGGTGTAGATGTCAGTGACAGTGTGACTATTTTTATCTTTCTGTTGTAAACCGTAGCTTACAGTGGCTGAAATGACATTGAACTCTTTTTATTTTGAAGATTTACAGCCTGTGCTGTGCATTGAAGGAGCAGATGTAATGTTTTATGTATTTGAAAGTATCAACACTGATGAGTTATGTTTGAGGAGTTTGTCCTTGTGTCAATATAATGTAGAAATTTCAATTTCTTGGAGATTGTTTTCCTCCTCCTGCCCAAATATAATAAAAACATATCACGTATACAGTATATTTGAGAGTATCAGATGCACTTCCACCCCACAAAATAGGGTGAAAATCTGGGTACATCTTATACTCTGACTATAGCTCTGCCCACACGCTCCACGCGTTGCATTTTTGGGTGGTTCCAGCAACAGGAATCCTCACTTCCATGTGAGCCTGATTCCTGAAGCTTTCCAGGAAAGTCCATTGAAAGCCGGGCTTCATCTGAGAAAGACCCAATAGAGAGGCAGCAAACACATCAGTCCTCCTAGACCTGCCATTTTGTAAACATGTTATTGGGCTCTACCAAGGCCCTGTGGCTTGGCTGCCTCAGTTGGAACCTGATTACTGAAGAAGACCAGGGAACTGCATTGAAAGCCTTTTCAATGAAAGCATTTTCAGTTGGCAGATCCCCCTCTCCTACTGCAAATAAGGTGCCTGAAACATGAGGATTGTAGAGGAAAGAGTTTCCACTTGGCAGATTCTGGTGCGTCTTATACTCTGAAAGATTCAATCCAATTTATTCAATTTATTAGATTTGTATGCTGCCCCTCTCCGAAAACCCGGGATGGAACAAATCTAATATATTTAAAAAGTACAACGAAAAACTCTATATAACACCCAGTCAGACAATCCAATCCAATTACACATACATCACATTTATTGATCAGAGGGGCAAGATCTAATAGCCCCAAGCCTGGGGACATAGATGAGTCTTAAGACTCTTGCGGAAGGCGAGGAGGATGGGGGAAGTATGAATGTCGGGGGAGCTGGTTCCAGAGGCTCTTCCCCTAGGCCCTGCCAAACGACGTTGTCTGGTTGACAGGGCCTGGAGAAGGCCAACTCTGTGGGACCTAACCGGCCGCAGAGATTTATGAGGCAGAAGGCAGTCTCATAAGTAGTCTGATCCAATGCCATGTAGGGTTTTATAGGTCATTATCAACACTTTGTATTGTGTCCGGAAATCAATCGGCAACCAGTGCAGTCCGTGGAGTGTTGGAGAGACATGGGTGTGTCTGGGGAGATCCATGACTGCTCACACAGCTGCATTCTGCATGATTTGAAGTTTCCATAGACTCTTCAAAGGTAGCCCCATGTAGAGAACATTGCAGTAGTCAAACCTCAAGGTGATAAGAGCATGAGTGACTGTGAGCAAGGACTCCTTATCCAAATAGGGCCGTAACTGGTGCACCAGGCGAACCTGGGCAAATGCCCCCCTTACCACAGCTGAAAGGTGATGTTCTAGAGTCCGCTGTAGGTTGAGCAGGACGCCCAAGTTGCGGACCCTCTCTGAAGGGGTCAGTGATTCCCCACCCCTAGGGTAATGGATGGACAGATGGAATTGTCCTTGGGAGGCAAAACCCACAGTCACTCTGTCTTTTCAGGGTTGAGTCTGAGCCTGTTGGCACCCATCCAGACCCTAACAGCCTCGAGGCACCGGCATCACAGATACAATAGTCATCATAATACTATTCAGAAAATCTTATTTCCCTCCTCGACTCCAAAATTTTATAATAGATCATGTCATGTTTTTCTGAAGTTATATATTTTTATTAGTTAGTATTTTGTTTAACATTAAGGACCTTAAACTTGTTAAAATACTTTATAGATCTGAGTGATTAAAAAGAGGCCTAAGCAGAATAAAAACATGAATCAAGAATACAAAATAAAAAGTAGACTAAAGTATTCATATAATATTAATTCCCTGTACCATTTCAGATTGATTTTATCTGAGCATTTTAGGTTAGATTACTGAAGGACCCTTTTTTTAAAAAAATCAAATTTGCATTTAAATAGAAAATGCTTTGAGCTGAAACTTTCCACTGCATATTTGTGTGTGTGTGTGTGTGTGTGTGTGTGTGTGTGTGTCAGAGAGAAAGAAGAAAGAGAGAATGGGGAAGGGACAGATACTTTGTTTTTGCTTGAAATCCTTACATCCCTAAGAGACAGTGTGGAATACAGGTGAAACTCGAAATATTAGAATATTGTGTAAATGTTCATTTATTTCAGTAATGTATGTTAAAAAGTGAAAATTACTATATGAGAGATATTCATAACATGCAAGGCAAAAGAGTTCAAGCTATGATTTGTCATAATTGTGATGATTATGGGGTACAGCTCATGAAAACCCCAAATCTCCCATCTCAGAAAATTAGAATATTACATGGGATCAATTAAAAAAGAATTGTACATAGAACAATATCGGACTATTTACCATTATCATGTCTTCATTTATAAATGATGTCTCTGAAAGGAGTTATATTATGTATTAAATGTTGCCCAATTAAATTCTGTGTAGTTAGTCCCAATCTGCCTCAGAATGTATTGTGTATGAAAGCCTATAAAAATGGACCCTGTAAATAAAAATGATGGTCTTATAACAGGATGCCCTTCTATTGACTTCTCTAGATAAATGTGATCCACTGGAAGGAAATGGGCCTTTTTTCTAGAAGTACAGGCCAGGTGCTTTAATATAATTTGTAATAAATATGTTTCAACTGCATCAGGATTGCTACAGAATTTGAGGTAATATTAATATTTCTAAACAAAAACAAAAAAGCCAAACAAATGGTAGCGTAGGTAATACTCCATATGTGTATTTTGTTATTTCATGTTGGCCTTTGGTCATTATTGAATTGTTATGGATTGTTATGGAGAAAATAAGAGCAGTGTTGCCTGTTGATTGAGACTCAAGTGTGTTTCTTAAATTTATTTGTAATGATAGTCATTTTAAGCAAGAGAAAAGTGTTTTTTAGAAACATCAGGCTATTAAATTTGAGTTGTACTCATTTAGCTAGCTGTCATAACTGAGTGTGTATCTTTTAGAACAGAATTTAAAGCACCAGAGGTAAAATTTTCTAAATCAACTCAATCAATGGCAATTTAATTTCTGCCAATAGTACTAGCATTGTTGCTAGTAAATATGAATTGCATTTTACACATATCCTTGTTAGGTTTAGTGTGCTTATTATAGTGGGATTATTTTGTTAATTTATACACCAGTAAGGAATTTACTGAGAAAATCATAAATGGTTTCAGTTTCAGTCTTGAAATTTGAAGACAGAATAAATTAAGATAAGTTTGCCCCATCAAAGAAAACTAGAGAACTTAAACATTTAAACATCAACTGTATAAAGCATAAGACATGTTAATGTGTAATTATGTTAATTACTGTAAAGTAAACTGCAGATTATATAATTAATGTCTTTTTCACATTTATTTTATATATTACGTAATAGTTAACAGACAAGAACAAAGCACTGAAAAAAATATTCACTACCCATTATAATGGGGTTCATCACTACTCATCAGATAGGCCTCGTTATTAGTTGATACCATAGACTATGAGTGCCAGAAAACGTGGGTTATAACTCTTCATTTTGATTGTTCAGTAAAGTCTAACATAACAGAGAGGGGCGGCATACAAATCTAATAACTAACTAAGTAACTAAGTAACTAACTAACTAAATAAATAAATAAATAAATAAATAAATAAATAAGTCTTAAGATTTAATGTTTTCCCTTATGAAAGTCTACTACTGTACATACAAAATGGCTAATTCATGTCTTCATTATGCAACTGGGGAATAAAATCTTGCCATTTATAAATTTTTAATCCCCAGTTGCATAATGAAGACATGAATTAGCCATTTTGTAGTAGACTTCATAATGGAAAACATTAAATCTTAAGACTTATTTATTTATTTATTTATTCATTCATTGATTTGATTTGATTTGATTTGATTTGATTTGATTTGATTTGATTTGTATGCCAACTCGGGGCGGCTAGCTTCACATTCTGAAGAATCATAAGTCAAGAATTAAAATTCAATTGATTTGTACACAATTTTCATTCCAGAGATTTACAGTGCAAGAAATAGATGTGAAATGTATGTTTTTCCATATGGAAGCCAATCATATTTGAAATAATTGATTTTTCATGAGCAGTAATAACGAGTACATGAAATTTAGAGAAGCATAACATAATATTGGACGTTTATAATTATTAATAAAGTCATGCTTGGTTGCTTTAGAGGTCATAAAAATGAAGACCCAAGAAATATGCTTTGCTTTTCTATCTTCTAAAAAGAATGATTAGAATTGATGTGATATTGTAGGAACTGTAATCTACATTCAAAGAAATAGATGTGGAAGAATAAGAATAAGAATAGAACTTCAACTTTGACAATTTTGGTGAAAATAAATTATAGAATAATAATTTTGTAATAAACATTTTAAAAATAGATCTGTTATATTTTTCAGATATAAACGGAATATAAAATTTAGGTGATAAAATATGTAATGGAAATATTATTTGTAAGCAGCTTTTTATGTCTTCCCAAAACCATTATTTCTGAATAAGCCATAGTTATTTTCTCAATTAATCTAGATTGTCCTAGATTCTTTTTTTCCCCACAGATGACCTGCCAGCTACAATAGATCATCTAGTAATAACAAGTACCCACAGAACTTCTGTACAGTGGTATAATTTTAAGACTACAAAGCAGTAAAGCATATTTCTTTCAGTGATTAAAGTGAGAACGTATTAATATTTTTAAAGTGTAGTGAATGCCTATGCCCTATGGGATATTTCAAAACATATAAATTGATGCAAGTTGAAAAATCCTGCATCAAGTGTGTACCGTATTTTTCGCTCTATAAGACGCACCTGCTGATAAGACGCACCTAGATTTTAGAGGAGGAAAATAGAAAAAAAATATTTTGAGCCAAAAAGGGGAGAGGAAGAGAGGAAGGAGTGAAAGAAGGGAGTGAGGGAGGGAAGAAGGGAGGAAGGAAAAGGAAAGCAAGAAATGGAGGGAGGAAAGGAAGGAAGGAAGGAAAGAAAGAAAGAAAGGGGGAAGGGACAGGAACAGAGGAAGGAAGCAAGGAAACTTATGAAAGGGGAGAGTAAGAGAGGAAGGACTGAAGGGAGGGAGGGAAGAAGGTAGGAAGGAGAAAGAAAAGAAGAAATAGAGGAAGGGAAGGTAAAAGAGAGAAAGAAAAAGAGCAAGAAAGAAAGCAAGAAAGAGAGAAAGAAAGAAAATGAAAGAGAAATAAAAATAGAGAGGGGGAATGAAAGAAATGGAATGAGGGAAGGAAGGAGAGAAAGAAAGCAAGAGAAAGAAAAAAGAATGAAAGAGCAAGAGAGCAAGAGAGAAAAAGAAAGAAGGAAAGAAAGAAAGAAAGGCAACTTCAAAGAAAGGCTCACTGAGCATCTCTCACTCTCTCTCTCTTTCTATCCCTCTTTCTTTCTTTCTTTCTCTTCCTTTCTCTCTCTCCTCTTTCTTTATCTCCTCTCTCTCTCTCCCTCTCTCTTTCTCTCCCCCTCTCTCCCCCTTTCCCTCTCTCTTTCTCTCTCTCTTGTTATCTCTCCCCCCTCTCCCTCTCTCTCCCCCCTCTCCCTCTCTCTTTCTCTCTCTCCCTCTCTTGCTATCTCTCCCCCCTCTCCCACTCTCTTTCTCCCTCTCCCTCTCTTTCTCTCTCTCCCCCTCTCTCTTTCTCTCTCTCTCCCCCTCTTTCTCTCTCTTCTTCTCACTTTCTCTCTCTTGTTTCCTTTCTGTCTGGGCAGATGGCTGCCTTCTGCCTTGGGGCGCGATTCGCCCCCTCTCCTCCTCCGCCGCCGCCTTCTGCCTTGGGGCGCGATCCGCCCCCTCTCCTCCTCCGCCGCTTCCTGCCTTGGGCGAGCAATCCCGGAGTCCGGGACTGTGTGGCTTTGCGCCATGAAGAGGAAACGGCTCCGGCAGCAGGGAAAAGTCGGCCGTTTTCTCTTCATAGCGTAAAGCCACCCTGTCCCGGACTGCTCGCCCAAGGCAGGGGGCGGCGGAGGAGGAGAGGGGGCGGATCGCGCCCCAAGGCAGAAGGCAGCGACATTGGAGAGGGGGCAGATTGCGCCCCAAGGCAGGAGGAGGCAGCGGAGGAGAGGAGGCAGATCGCGCCCCAACGCAGGAGGTGGCAGAGGAGGAGAGGAGGTGGATCGGGCGGGCAATAGGGCAGCGTGGAGAAGCCAGCGGGGAGGCAGGGGCGGCCGCGGCTCCCTTTACTCCTACTGCCACACCTCCCCGCCCCCGCCCACCTCCCCGCGGGCTGGCAGGGGGATGGGGAGCGCGCGCCCGTGGAAAAGGGCGCTCGGGTGTATTTGGGGGTGCACGCCTGCTCACGGGCGCAGCTTACGAGGAACGGTGGGCCAGGCAGCAGCTAGCCAGCCAGCCGGCGGGATGGCGCTTCCGAATTCGCAGCCTCCCCCCCCCTCCCTGCCTGCATCTTCGCTCCATAAGACGAGGCTGATTTTTCATCCTACTTTGGGAGGGAAAAAACTGCGTCTTATGGAGTGAAAAATACGGTATATATTGTACTTCCTGTTGCCGATATTATTAATCATTGCTATAACTACTATTGGAAGTTGATTATTTTATTATAAAATATTATTTTATATTTTATATAATCTTCAAATATATCTTTATTTAAAAAAACAAACAAACATCAGGTTATATAGTTTATGGTACTGAATCTATAGTTATTAAAGAAACATTGTTAAACGGTAGTTAAATGGGACTGTTGAAGTCAAAATCTGAAAAACAAAAAAACATTTACCCTAGAACCCATTCCAAATTAGACTTAGCGAAATAACCAACAACTTGTTTGTTTAAAGTTTAAACTGACACTAAAATAGTTGACTTCAGGTCCACAATATAGTGTTGTTTATGTAAATATCAATTGCAAATGAAGAAAGAAAACATTTATTTAACCTCATCACAAAAATCACAATTAAATATGTATAAAAGAATGCCTTAAGAAGCCTGAAATGTTCAAGGCAAAGTATTTTGTACTGATTAAAGAAGAAAAAAAGTATTTTCTACTATTACCCTAGATCAGGGCTGTCAAACTCAATTTCATTGAGAACCGCATTAGGGTTGTGTTTGACCTCTGGGGACCACGGTGGGTGTCGTCAGCTTGACATTACTCATGTTTCACCTGTGGCAGCTCAACTGAAAACAGGCACCAGAGCTCCATTTTTGGCTGTACGGCCTCCTGCAATCCTCCGACAGTGAAAATAGAGCTTGGGAGGACATTATGCAGCACACCATAGCTCCATTTTTGCTCACAGAGGCACCGCGGGCCTGCCTGTTTCCAGAAGGGCCCTTTGAATCTGGTTCCTGAGCCTTGAGTTTGACAACCTTGCCCTAGATATATTTGAAGAAAAAAGTTGAGGCATTGGAAGCAAATTCCATTTTGCTAATCATAGAGGAGGCTCTGTAAGATCCTGGAATTATATGACAGTTTTTGAAAGCTAGTGAAACAGGAAATATTATGTAGGTCAGTGTTTCCCAACCTTGGCAACTTGAAGATATTTGGACTTCAAGTTGCCAAGGTTGGGAAAAACTGGTGTAGGTGAAAGCAGTGAAGGCCTACCAAAATTTTTACTATCACACTGTGGGTGTGGCTTATGGAGGACGTCCTGCATTTTCTTTCAACATATTTCAATGCAAATTGTGTGCTCTGGGGTGGAGCTCCATTTTCGCTACCCCACTGCGTTCTCCCCCCCCCCATTCGGGCAGTAGCCCACCCCTGGGTGAAGGGGAGAAAAAGGATACAATTATATACAAACATAACCCAGAAGCGAATGCTTCGCTGTCTTTGAAGAAAATGAAACTGCAAGACAAGTAGGAAAAAATGTAGCTCAGAGGTCCCCAACCTTTCTGGCTTTGCAGACCAGTTGTGGTGGCAAGGGTGGTGATTCCATGCAAACAGTGACAAGCACACACAAGCAGCTCCATTTGTGCAAGCGGCGTCACTTGCACAAATGAAGCTATGCACACCATCATTTCTGCAGCCGAGGGCTGGGGACTGCTGACTTAGCTGATTGTAGGAAATGTTTGGAAGATCTTGTGCCAGAGCAGGTGATCCAAAGTATGTCTGAAAGCTTATCCAAATTTCTGGCCTGAGGGGTCCCTGGTACTCTCTCTGCTTGGTTGTTTTCTTGAATATGTTTCATTACCCAAACTAGGTAACACCATAAGTGCTTGTAAGGAATGAGGTTTGCTCACAGTTTATATTCTAATAGTTTGCCCTATCAGTGCCATTGGGAATAGAGATTTTTTGGTTGGCTTTGCTTACTGTTGGCTTGTTTGGCAGATCTAATATTAATCTTACAGATATTGATGTCCCCCCGTCCCTCTTTTTGGTTTGTTGGTTGTCAGTTTGGAATACTATGTAGATAATGTTTATGTCTATGTGTCTATTGATGCCTAATTTACTGTATCAGAATGTCAGTCTTCTAGAAATGCCCTAGCATTTTTGGATTTGGCTTGGTCAATTTCTGACCTATTGTTCGTGATGTTTTCTTGTTTTGAATCTATAAATGTGTATAAATAGCACCACAATTACTCTGTCTTTTATCATGCAGAGGTTGTATCAGCTCTGTTTACTGAAATTTGAAATCCCACCCAATTTGTGGGATTGTTGGTATTAATCATCATAGATCACTGATGGTGAACCTTTTTTTTCCTTGGGTGTCAAAAGAGAGTATGTGCACCCTATCGTGCATGTGAAAGTGCCCATACCCATAATTCAATGCCTGGAGAGGGCGAAAACAGTTTCCACTGCCCCCAGGAGGCTGGAAATGGCCTGTTCTCCACTTCTGGTGGGCCCAGTAGGCTTGCGTTTCGCCCTCCCTGGACTCCAAAGGCTTCCCTGGAGCCAAGGGAGGGTAAAAATACCCTTCCCCATGCCCCATGCCCCCCTAGAGCCTCTGTGTGACCCAGAAATCAGCTGGTACACACACACATGCATGTTGGAGTTGAGCTAGGGCAATGGCTTGCGTGCCAGCAGATATGGCTCCACGTGCCACCTGTGGCACCCGTGCCACCGGTTCGCCATCCCTGACATAGGCTATATGGGCTGAGAAACATGAGAGTTGTTTTTTCAACAAATATGGAAAATAGTGTATTGAGAAAAATTATTCAGTTTTCAAATTTAGGATTGACAATTTATCTAACATTCACAGTACAGTATTTCTATTACTAGTTAAATGAGAGAAAGTTATAAAAAATGTCTGTTTGAAATAAGTATTTTAATAAGTATTTGAAATAAGTATTTTATTTTAGTGGAAAAAGAGATGGGTAATGCTAATGAATATGCATTGTTTTCATGTTTTCTATGTAATGTTTTAATCAAAGTTAATCCTTTAAAAAAGGAGAATACAAAAAGGGATTTTTCCCCCTTTATACTTATGTCTAGTTTTCATTTGGTGTTTTGAAATGAATTCTGGTTTTAATCTCTTGAAAATGTAAATGCAGAAAAAAAAAGACCCAGATAAATCAAAAGAAAATATATTAATCTAAAAAAAGGATAATGTAAAACAGAGTGACCCATATATATATTTTGTATAGGTACTACAGCACCTATTCAATTGGCAGGATGTTGTAGGCAGGTATCTTCTGTAAAGATATTGAAGCCCCTTTAAGTCTAGTTCTCAAATTGGATACATTGGGTACATTGACTTTGGCAATGCTGAGCTATTTCATGACAAATGTCGCTGGAAAATGTTGTTACCTGATCTGGACTCTTTGGAATAGCAAATGGTTAACAGACACAGAACCATCTGTGATCCTGTCCTGTGGACTTTTTAATAATCTTTGCTTGCCTTGCCTTTCTTACTCAGTGTAGTATTGTAGGACCATTAATACGTTTTCTGGCAACATAGCCATTTTGTACCTAATTGGTTGGTTTGTTTATGTATTATTGATAAACTCAAGTCTTGAACTCCACTTTCCTTGGAGGCTGCTTGATAAATGCGTCAGCTAATCCCATGTAAGACATAAAATTTTCTGCTGTAGCATAATACATAACATTGCTTTTAGTTTGTATTCCTAAAAGAACCTGGTTGTGCATTTTCAGTGAGCTGTATCTAACAGCATGAAATAAAATCAGATACATAATTCACACTGTGCTCTACATTGCCAAGGCTTCAGCTGTGATGCCTTGTAATGTGCAGGAATACCTGTTTAGCTTTTAAATCAGTTTGCTGACTAGTCTGCCTTATAAATGATCACCTGGTGAAAAGCTATTTGAAATATCTGGAGCACATCGCCTGAAAAAGGTGAAGAAAGTAGCAATTTGAGCTTGGAGGAAAATAAGCTTTTCTGAAAGTTTCAATAGGTTTGTTTTTATTAAAGAATTTTAAAAAATCCTATAATTTGATCAGAATACCTGAAACTATGGAGATAAAGTGTTCATGTTTAGGTCAACTCTTAAAACAATATGGTCATTAGGGCTTTTATATAATGGCTATATTTCCTTGAGAACTAACCATGTTTTCCCAAAATTATTAATATGGGTCTTATATTATTTTTTATATCAAAATATATATTCATTAGGGCTTATTTTCCAGTTGTCTTATTTTTGAGAAAATATGCTACTAAATGCACCAATCTGGCTAACGATCTTAACTGGGACTTATTTTAGGGGGTAAGACTTAGTTGCAAGTATCCTGAAATTTTTACAGTTGGGTCTTATTTTCACAGAAACATGGTGTCTATTGGAATTTCTTGAACTTTGATATCCATCAATAGTAGCAACATAGAGAGTTCAATTCAGATCAGATCCTGTTCTATATGTTGTTATAAATCTTGCTATATTGCATTATTTCAGTACGTGATGCTTATATAGTATGGAATGAATATTAATGTTGTAATATTTTAATATCTTATTATTGAGAAGTGTGTGTGTGTGTGTGTGTGTGTGTTTGCACGCACATAGATGCACATAAATGAAATGTAGCAGCACATGACTCTAGACCAGTGATGGCGAACCTTTTTTGGTTTGCTTGCAAAAGGCGGGGAGTGCAGCAGGGGTCATATGTGTACATACTCACACCCATAATTCTATGCTCCCCCTGTGCATGCTTGTGTGACCCTTCCCTTGTGTGCATGAGTACTCTTCCCACTCCTGGCATGTAATGGAGCCTTTCTAGAAACCTGGGGAAGGTGAAAACAACTTTCCCCAAACCCACCCCTGGAGGCCAGAAATGGCCCATTTCCCCAATGCCAAACGGGTCATTCCTGGCCGCAGTGAAATCGGCGGTGGCGGCAGTTGCAGGAACGCGTGGGCCACCGAGCAGCTGAGATACATGGCCTCCGTTCCAGCCTCTGCCGCCACCACCTGCGCCCTAGAGCACAGCAAAGCCCCAGCTTGCCGCTCTGTTGCCCCTGCGGCTTCTGGGGGCAAGTAAAACCAGGAATGGAGGCAAGAGGGGGAGGAAGAAAGGAAGGAAGGAAGGGAGTGTCTGTACTTCATGGAAATTTGACTTTTGTGGGCTGTCTTGGAATGTAACCCCTACAAAAGTCAAGGGACCACTGTAGTATTTTTGGTGTTTATTTTTCATATTGATCATTATATATAGGTCAATCTTGCTGGAAGCCTGCAGTGTATACTGTAAATGGAATAAAATAATAAACCAAATTAATTTAGTAATACTTCTGGATACATTATTATGTACTAAAGTATTGCTTTCATTTTCATTTCCTTTAGTAAATGACTGGTCATTTACAAAAGCATAATTTTCAGAAAAAAGCAGAAAAAATCTGTTTAATTAGAAAATAGCTAGGAATTTAGTGAATTTTCATTAAAATTAATTTTAAAATTTTCATTAAAAGTGTTGGTTATGACCTATAAAGCCCTTCATGGCACCGGACCAGAATATCTGCGAGACCGCCTTCTGCCGCACGAATCCCAGCGGCCAATTAGGTCCCACAGAGTTGGCCTTCTCCGGGTCCCGTCGACTAAACAATGTTGGCTGGCAGGACCCAGGGGAAGAGCTTTCTCTGTGGTGGTCCCAACTCTCTGGAACCAGCTCCCTCCGGAGATCAGGACTGCCCCCACCCTCCTTGCCTTTCGTAAACTCCTTAAAACCCACCTCTGCCATCAGGCATGGGAGAACTGAGACATCTCCCCTTGCCTATGTAGTTTTATGTATGGAATATTTGTGTGTATGTTTTTATATAAGGGTTTTTTTTAGGTTTTTAATGTAAAATTGTTATTTTAGACTTAATATTAGATTTGTCATTGTTTACTGTTTTATCACTGCTGTGATAAAAGTCTGCGAGTCTGCGGAGAGGGGCGGCATACAAATAAAATAAAATAATAAGTAAGTAAGTAAGTAAGTAAGTAAGTAAGTAAGTAAGTAAGTAAGTAAGTAAGTAAGTAAATAAATAAAATTCTCAAATGGCATTCCAGTACATTTGTAATATAATATAGAATATAATCCATAAAAACAGCTTCCTCTCCAGAAAGTACATTATTTCTAAGTTCAGAGAATATTTATTATTAAATTTATATTCCACCACCTTACTGTTGAAGCAACTCTTAAATGAAAATGCATTTTCCAGAAGAGTTTGTTAGTTACCAGATACAGAAATTGAATATAAAAAAAATGTAACTAAATCAAATCTAGTGACTATAATAGAATTTTTTCTTCATGTCTTTGGAAGGAACAATGATTCTCTCCCTCTTGTATCCTGGTGAAATACTTTCCTGGAACTGATAATCTTAGAAACAGTGGTGGGTTCCTACCGATGCGGTCCAGTGCACCGTTCCGGTAGTGGCCCGCCAATGGTGCAATTTTGATACAACAGCTCTGGTGCTGTCTTTGCTGGTCCATGCACGCCGCCATCTTTTTTTCCCTGATTTTTGGGCTGTCTGGGCATGCAAGGAAGTAAAATTGTCCCTCTGCACATGGACAGAAGCAAAATCGCACAAGGGGATGCATGTGCGTGTGTAAGCATAGCAAATGCTCATTTGGGAAATGTTGCGATGCATACCAGTAGGAAAAGGTAAGTGGAACCCGTCTCTGCAGTAGAATTACTGGAATAGATATGAAGAAAATCATGAAAAAAAATTCTATAATGTTATAGTAGTAGTGGCTGTCCGTATAGGTAGGTGGCTAATATTTATTCCTGGTTTTTATGATCAATTCAATTGAGTTATCTTTTTTTCCTGCTGTCTATTTTAAGTCCATTCAGATTAGAAAAAAAAGATGAGTTTGGTATTTTTGGTGAGTGGAAGAAATGTTAGCCTGAGAGGATTTCCAGTTATATTTGAATCTGTCTGTTTAATCAGGTGTGGTGAAGAGTTATAGACACACAAAGAGCTATAACTAATAGGGCCCTCAGGCCACCTCTCAACCTGCACTTGTCATAGTTCATTTAGGTTTCATTTTTTACTATCCTAGAACAATGTTTGTGCTGTTTGTTATTCTTATGTGCCACTTTCTCTGGAATTGTATCCTTAAAGATATTCTTCTTGCTAAGAAAAACTAAATTTAAAAAAGAAAGGCAGTCAAGTTTCCAAGGTTGTACATTAAACTAAATGTCAACCGCTCCAAACTTGACTGCAAAAAATACGACTTCAGCAACAGAGTAATCAACGCCTGGAATGCACTACCTGATTCTGTGGTTTCTACTCCTAATCCCAAAACCTTTAGCCTTAGACTATCTACAATTAACCTCTCCCCCTTTCTAAGAGGTCTTTAAGGGGCGTGCATAAGCGCACCACTGTGCCTACCGTCCCTGTCCTATTGTCTTCTTTTGTTACTTTTTATCATTACTTATCTAATGTTTTATTTGTACAAATTACCACCCTATAATTGTTTGACAAAATAAATAAATTAAATAAATAAATAAACTAGGAATCTGGAGGAAAAAACACTCAAGAAAACGGTAAAGCATTGTTGCTGAGTAAAATATATGGTCACCATCTGAATTTAACTGTAGAAAATTATATAATGTACTTGTAGTAGTGGCTATCAAGTGGACATGATTTAAGTCTGATTAGTGATTGAAATGATCACATATGACTAGTGTACTGTATGTTGCACTATTAGACATAATCCACAGATAATATATTTTAAATGATTTGAATATTAAATAAAAGTGAAATCCATTTTCTTTTAATTCAACCAATTCTACCTCAACTGAAAAAGATACTTATTTCTATTTGATAGCTATAGTCCACTATGTGGGACTTAACAAGCCTCAAAAGGCTCTGAGTTATCTAAATTGAGGACACAGAATATCACACAATATTGATTGTCCCTTTCAAATTTATGTCTGTGAGGTTTAATCTATCTTCAATAAATGTTTGTTTGTAGTTTTTGAGACTCTAGCAGTCTTTTAAAAATGTATTTAACCCTCAAGGTCAAAAAAAAAAAGAGAAATCCCACAGAGAGAGAACATAGTTCACCTCCGCGTGCCTACAGCCTCACATAAGACAATGTGGTAACACATCCAGGGATGCCTTTGATATGTTCACTATGTCTCTGTCTAGTTTCTCTTCTTCTCTACTTAGCTGAATCCTGCTTGTGCTACCCTGCTGTGTTCAGTACTGCATCTTCCATTGAGGCTGTATGCTACTCAGAGGGATGGTAATAATTCTGGGACTCAGCCAAGCACTGACACATGCAACTCAAGGCAGAAAGCTAAAGAGACTTACAGCCTCTCTCAAGTGTTGCATTAACTTATGTCAGCGGTACAAGTAATAAGACAGGTCTGGGTTGACCTCTCTTGTATGGCTTTAAAATTTATCCCACTTATATTACACATTTGACCAGACATTTGGTTCTGCTAGACATTTACACAGCAAAGAAGATAATTTAAGTTTGCAAACATTGAATTGGGTGGGGAGTGGGGGAGAAGAGGGAAAGAAGGAAAGGAAGGGACATGCATTTATTGGAGAATTAAAATACATATAAGCTGTATGATAGCTGTAGCATGTGAAGGCAGATTTAAATGTGTCCTTTTTTAAAAAAACTTCTTGAAGTGTTCAAGGGAAATCATGACTGACTGTGGACCTAAAATATATATATAGAAGATAAATGGCACCGGACCAGATTACCTCAGGGACCGCCTTCTGCTGCACGAATCCCAGCAACCAGTTAGGTCCCACAGAGTGGGTCTTCTCCTGGTCCCGTCAACTAAACAATGTTGCTTGGCAGGGCCCAGGGGAAGAGCCTTCTCTGTGGCGGCCCGGGCCCTTTGGAACCAACTCCCCCCAGAGATTAGAATTTCCCCCACCCTCCTTGCCTTTCGTAAGCTGCTTAAAACCCACCTCTGCCGCCAGGCATGGGGGAATTGAGATACGCTTTCCCCTAGGCCTTTACAATTTTATGCATGGTATGTCTGTATGTATGATTGGTTTTTTATAATAATGGGTTTTTAAACTGTTTTTAGTATTGGATTATTGTTATATTGTTTATATGCTGTTTTATTACTGCTGTTAGCTGCCCTGAGTCTGCGGAGAGGGGCGGCATACAAATCCAATAAATACAAATACAAAAACAAATTTAAAATACTTCTATTCAAAACAGTAGAAGAATAGTATGAATTAATTATTTGGAATAAAATAAATAAGTTGAAAAATAATGTTTTTTTTATAAAACTAAGGTAATGTTCAGCTATTTAATGGAATGATTTGAAGGTTTATTTGGGAGAAATCTCTCTTTCCTGTAACTTAGGTAACTTGAATTGTTTTATTTTCCAGATTTAAATTTTTGCTCTTTTGCAATATGTTGGCTACCAAACAATGATGGAAAAATCTTTAGCATGTGCCTTTTTTGAACTCCTTCCTGAGAAAAATCACCAGACCAACACAAAAGCATGCATTCATTCTTTCAGTAAGATAAATGAAGAAAAACCAGCGTTTATGGTTCCCACTTATACATTCTGCTACTGTGGCACAGCCCATAACTGGGTGCCTTCTGTGGTGTTGCTGCTAACATCATCAGACTAAACATATCACAGAGGGAGATACAGTTTATGAATTTGCTTTCTTCTTTCAGAGCTCTTCCATGGGTAAGACAGGAGGCCAATAAGTATTTGTATTGTATTGAGGGTATTGAAGAGTCTAATAAGAATGACATTTTAATTTTCTATGTGATAGGACAGGGTTTCTACTTCAATTATGAAAGTTAGGATTTTTAGAGGCGCTACCAGAAATGAGCTTACAGGTGGCCTTTTTCCTTCACCTCTCCTTGGCCAATTTCAGGCTATTGTGTAAATCGCATATTGTGCTGCCAAGCTAGAAAAAGAGATTTTCAGTTTTATAATGATGTATCATTTATAGAGCTGTTATGTTCTGGGCTGGAAAGGTTTCTATAAGATTGGGGATTTCCCCCTTCTTTAGTCTAATGAGTAGATAATTTACTTCTTCAATTAGTCTTTGCTTTAGCCGTATTTTACCATTTCTAATTTCCAAATTTCACCATTTTATTACTAGAGATACTAAAAATTACTCATTCTGAGGTTTGTTATATTATTAAGTTTCCTTAAAGATGTTTTTGAGACAATTGTACAAAAATTTCAACTATTTTCCTGTACCACCCTGGAAGCCAAAATGAGGTGGGGGAGCATGTGATGCCCCCCTTATTCCCAATTTGGGGCCTGGGAGGGTTCTTGCACCACCCTGAAAGTAAAAACTAGGCATAGAGGCTCAGACAATGCCTCCATGTCCAGTTTTGGGCCTGGAAGGTCTGCACCATCCTGAAAGCCAAATGAGGCATGGGGCAAGACTCCTGGGAGGGGTGGAGCAGGCCAGCCAGAGGCAGGATTAGTCGGTTTTCTGAACTGGTAAAAAATTTAACCAGTTCATCCAAACCAGTGCAAACTAGCTGTAGCCCACCTCTCTACAGATCTCCTGCAAAACAGGTACCCCAAAATGTTTAAACTAGTAAATCTTTTTGTAAATTAATGAGTTATCTTCTTCATATTAATGACAAGATAGTTAGCAGGAAAAGACAAAAGATTCCAAACTCTCTCTTAACAGACTATTATTGTAAACCACTTTTAGAAAGTTTTCTACATCATCCTGTCTATCACAAATCATCCCCAAAACCCTGGAACAAATATCCACATTTGTTTCTTACTGCCAATTGTTGTCTAATTAAATAGAATAAATTCTGTCTCCATAGTGGATCTATCTTGCCAACAAGGTCCAAATAGAAGTGGTTTCCAGTTATATGTAATTCATTCTAAGATCTCTCTCCATCTTTGGAGTAAAAAAGATTTTGGAATTTCCCCATTTTGTCAGGTTCCTAGTATTGCAAGGATATGGAAGCTGGAAGTTCAAATAGATGGAATTGACTCAATAAATTCTCTGGTTGTAGGGATATCTCTTTGATTTGCAACTTCAGATTAAGATTTTTTTTGTAAATCTTTATCCAAAACTACATGCTTCTACGTATTTTCCATGACAATTATCATCTCATCAAACTTTTTTAAAAAAAATTCAAATAAAAGCTGCACACTACCCAATAGTTTTTTCATATATTTGCCTCCATTGTTTGCCTGTAATGTAGTAAATTGGTACAAGGTTGACTCAGCCTTCCATCCTTCAGAGCTGGGTAAAATTAGGACTTAGATTGTTGGGGGCAATATCCTGATTCTGTAAACTGCTTAGAAAGGGCATGTTAAGCGGTATATAAATCTAAATGCTATTGCTATTTGTGTTACCTTGATCAGTGAATAAAGAACATTGAACCAAAAAGAAACAAGATGCCTTCTGTTGTCCTCCTGCCTCCCTTGTTTGATTGTTTCTTGACAGTATCTCCTCTCTTTCACCAAGGTCATTGGTTGATTCATTACATCTTGTGAGCGTTGAATTTGCTATTCCAACACGTTAACTGTTATATAAAACAAGTTGTTTTAGACAGTATGGCAAGCCAAAATAAAGTTAATTTGAGGCAGAGAATTTGGAATATCAGTCTGACCGATACTCAATATTGTTGAGTTAGTATTATTATACTATATATTTCATAATGGATATGAGTCCCACTTTATTTAAGATAGTTAATTTCTAGATGTACTGCTGTAGGATTGCGAGAAAACATTTTATGACTGTTATAAATGGTTAATAAAAATTACATAAAATTCATAATTATGTAGTTATAAATTCTCTTGAGAAATATGTAAGGTATATGCATTGATATTTGAATGAACATGATGTGGAAAATAAAATAAAAAACTTCTTTAAAAAATTACATGAAATTCTATATGCCAGGTAGACAGACAGACGGGTGGGCGGGTAGGCGGGCAGGCTTACATACGTTAGTATATTAACCTACAGCAAAAGCAGTTCTAATACTTTTTCTTTTGGTACCTGCACTTTCTCTTATTGTAATAATTCAACTCTCACTGTCCTTTATTTGACTTAACTCTTCTTCTAACGTGTCTGTTTTCCCCCCAAGATCCATGCTTAACACAGCCAAATCTGAACCTCTGTTAACAATGTACAATGTTCCCTATGAATGTACACTATATAATCTCCAGTGTACTACAGTGTTCTCTTTGCATAAAAGCAAGTCCCATAATCACACTCCACTTGTAATATAATGCAGGGGTTGTTTTTTTTTTTACCTTAGCCAGGTATACAATTTCTGTTTTACTATTTCTGCCTTAGTGCAAATACCAACTTTGTGCAAAAAAAGCTAGAGGCAATATGTAGACTAGAGCAAAGTCGTACAGAAAGCTTAAATGTTGATTGATTGATCAAAGGTTCTGAATTTTAGTCTACATTTTAACTTTAAAAGATAAGAGAACCTGCCAACCTTCTCTCCATTCAAAAGATTAAAATTTCAACAGTTCTACAAAAGAGAGTAGTTTTAGATTCTTATCTACCTATATTATAGATATATTCTTATCTACCTATCTTATGGGTCAGGAAATTATTTCAGTTACAGAGGCAGTAAAGGAGTAAGTTCTTCATTGTCTTTATAAAATGATCTGGGGGAATCTTCCGCACTTTTCTGAAGACAAACAATATACAGTAATACCTCATGATACGAACTTAATTGGTGCAAGGAGGAGGTTCGTAAGACGAAAGGTTCGTAAGACGAAACATTGTTTCCCATAGGAAACAATGTAAAGTCAATTAATCCGTGCGACCAAAAAACCCCCCGCAAAAAAAACGGCTTTCGGCGACTGCTGGGAAGCCGCGCGGCTGTTTTAAAAGGTGACAGCCGGCCTGGGGGGTTTGCCAGCACCCTTTTAAAACAGCGCGGCTGTTTTAAAAGGTGACAGCCGGCCTGGGGGGTTTGCCAGCACCCTTTTAAAACAGCCGCGCCGCTTCCCAGCTGTCTCCCGAAGCCGAACGTGGAAGTTCGGTTTCAGCGTTCGGCTTCAGGAGACAGCTGGGAAGCGGCGCGGGTGTTTTAAAAGGTCGCAGCCGGCCTGGGGGGCTTGCCAGCACAACCCGGGTTCAGGGTTCGGGGGGGTGCTGGCAAGCCCCCCAGGCCAGCTGCGACCTTTTAAAACATCCGCGCCGCTTCCCAGCTGTCTCCTGAAGCCGAACGCTAAAGCCGAACTTCCGCGTTCGGCTTCGGGAGACAGCTGGGAAGCGGTGCGGGTGTTTTAAAAGGTCGCAGCCGGCCTGGGGGGCTTCCCAGCAACCTCCCGAACCAAACCCGGGGTTCAGAAAAATTTTGCCTCTTCTTACGAACTTTGTTCAAGTTACGAACCGGCGTTCGGGAGGCTTCTGGGAAGCCCCGCCGCGCGGCTGTTTTAAAAGGTGATACCTTTTAAAACAGCCGCGCGGCTTCCCAGCAGTCTCCGAATGCCGGTTCGTAACTCGAAAAAGTTCGTAAGAAGAGGCAAAAATTTTCTGAACCCCGGGTTCGTATCACGAGTTGTTCGTAAGCCGAGGGTTTTGTATCTTGAGGTACCACTGTATATTGAGGTTTGTGCATCTTACTTGACTATGACTTCTGAAAATCAAACTTATAGGCAACATAAGACAGGCTTGGTCAGTTGTATATCAACTATCCTAAAAATAATTATGAAGTATATCTCATTGCAATATAATTATTTTTGAAAATAATTCATTCAATCTAAGTAGTAGTATTCTATAATATTAAAAAAGTTTGAGGTATACCAAACATATTTCTGAAGGTATCTTCGGAGAGGGGCGGCATACAAATCTAAATAATAATAAATAAATAAGTATTGGATAAAAATAGATTGAATCACCTGCCATATATGTTTTGTCTTCCTAAAAAATGTGTATTACAATAAGCATGAAGAAAAAATATAGTTTAAATACTATGCTACCAGTTTAATTGCTGATTGATTGTCATTTAACTTTAGTCATTAATCTTTATTCAAGAGAAGAAAATGTATACTATATCTTAGTTTTCTGTCATGGTAATTTCATTTATAACAATATAGACATTTATTTTTATTCAACTGTGTTTCCCCAAAAATAGACCCTTACACTTTTTTGAACTCTGGCATAAGCACTTGGCCTTATTGCCATGCACTCAAAAGCCCGATTGGGCTTATTATCAAAGCATATCTTATTTTGGGGTATTAGAAAAATAGAATCTTTAACTATTGTGATAAATTTGCCTGAAATATTTTGAACATTGACTGTTTTTCTTTATTTTCCAAATGGGCAATACATTAAAATAAAATATTGGGTTGATTTTACTTTTGGATGGATCAAAATTGAGAATCTATTAAAAACATTTATTGTTTTTATAGTACATTTTCTCATCAGAGATGTTCAAGTCACATTTTACTTCATTATCCTAACAGCAGTATATATACATGGTACTGAAAATGAGCCATTTTGTTTTAAAACAGATTGCAGTGAAAAGAAACCCATTCATTGCTTACTGTAATTACTAGAGCACTAATTACCTCTAATCACTGACATCCAGGGTCAATATGGATGACAACAGAAACAGCCTTTCAAAGCAAGCTATAATTTTTTTTTTATTATAGCTATCACATTTTGCTAGAAGCATTAAAAGTTGTTGATTTATATTTTATTTTTTTTCTATTTGCAGTTTGACGGTGAAAACATGTATATGAGTATGACAGAGCCGAGCCAGGAGTATGTGCCAGCCAGCCAGGTGGGTTAATTAATCTTCTCTGTCTTGTTTCAAATTGTAATTAAACAAATTCAAAGAATTGCATTGCAAATGAGTGGCACTATCAGTAACTGCTGCAATCAGAAATAATCATAATTTATAAACAAAGCATTTAAGCCTTCTTTCCAGCTAATGAGATAGCACTGATTTGACAGTTGCTGAAGACACCACCCTTGTTTGTGCTCCAGAATGGAAGCAGCTGTTTTGCCAGCATGATCGTTGCCAAACAGTTGTTATACCTTTAGGAAGTAATCTTTACAGGTGCATGCTATTTGTTTATCTAAGAGCAGACAAGTTAATCATTGTCAGCCACAGGTGCCATAGATTCTATTGCTTTACTGTTGTATGCAGGCCTATTTATTTGACAAAATGGCTGATTCAGATTTGGAGGATGATGGATTGTAATAAGTGGGAAATCATGCTATCTAATTACTTTCTAATCCATTGTTTCTCTTATTCAGAAAAGGTCTCCTAGCCTGGGAAGAAGGTCCAACTAATTCAAAAATAAGTCAGGAAATAATTGCTCACGTGTGGGTATACAGGGCCGCCATCAGGAATTTTGGGGCCCCATACAGCCTAAGTGTCTGGACCCACCCACCCCCGGCCATTTTAAAACTACTGCCCCCCAAATCCCGTGCCATGCCACCATGGCCACACACCCTGGGCAAGCCCTCCCCCGGCCCTCTGAGGTCAAACACAGCCCTGATGTTGCCCTCAATGAAATTGAGTTTGACACCCCTGGCCTAGAGGCTAAATCCTATGAACAAGGGCTAAGAGAACCAGTATGTTTAGCTCAATAAATAGAAAACTGAGGGGGAATATAATAGTAGTTTCCCAATCCTTAAAGGGCTGCCACAGAGTAGATGGCATCTATTTATTCTCCATGCTACCTGAAGGTAGTACAAGAAGCAATGGGCGGAACCTCACCAAGAAGAAATGCAATCTGGAAATGAGGAAAAACTTGGGACTGGGCGGCATAGAAATAAATAAATAAATAAAAAAATAAATAAAAAAAATCCCTTCTTTTTTATTAAAAGAAATTAATAGAAACATAGAAGACTGATGGCAGAAAAAGACCTCATGGCCCATCTAGTCTGCCCTTATACTATTTCCTGTATTTTATCTTATGATGGATATGTTTATCCCAGGCATGTTTAAATTCAATTACTGTGGATTTACCAACTACGTCTGCTGGAAGTTTGTTCCAAGCATCTAATACTCTTTCAGTAAAATAATGTTTTCCCAGGTTGCTTTTGATCTTTCCCCCAACTAACTTCAGATTGTGTCCCCTTGTTCTTGTGTTCACTTTCCTATTAAAAACACTTCCCTCCTGGACCTTATTTAACCCTTTAACATATTTAAATTTTTCGACCATGTCCTCCCTTTCCCTTCTGTCCTCCAGACTATACAGATTGAGTTCATGAAGTCTTTCCTGATACGTTTTATGCTTAAGACCTTCCACCATTCTTGTAGCCCGTCTTTGGACCCATTCAATTTTGTCAATAATAATTTTAAAAAACCAAAATCCATTACTATTAAAACTAAAACAACCAGCAAAACTATTAATAAAAACAGGTGAGGGCTGGGTTTTTTTCTCTGTTATTATTTAAGTGCTTTTACCATATGCTTTAAATCAAGAATCACTTCTCTCTCTGTTTCTCTCTCTTTTCTGTCATTCTCTGCCTCAATCATTTTCTCATTTCTCTTTTTTTCTCCCCTTTTTGCTATCATTTCTCTCTCTCTCTTCCTTCCACTCTTCTCTCTCTCTCTTTCTTCCTCTCTCTTCTTTCTTTCTTTCTCTTCCTCTCTCTTGCTTTCTTTCTCTTTCTCTCACTCTCTTCCTTCCTCTCTCATCTCTTTCTTTCTTTCTCTTTCTCTCTCTTGCTTTCTTTCTCTTTCTCTCACTCTCTTCCTTCCTCTCTCATCTCTTTCTTTCTTTCTCTATCTTGCTTTCTTCCTCTCTCACACTCTCTTCCTTCCTCTCTCATCTCTTTCTTTCTATCTCTCTTTCTCTATTTTGCTTTCTTCCTCTCTCTCACTCTCTTCCTTCCTCTCTCATCTCTTACTTTCTCTCTCTCTCTATCTTGCTTTCTTCCTCTCTCTCACTCTTCCTTCCTCTCTCATCTCTCTCTTTTCTTTCTCTCTCTTTCTCTTTCTCTCTCCCCCTCTTTCTCTCTCTCTCTTTTTCTCACTTTCCCTGTCTTGTTTTCTTTCTCTCTCTCTCTTGCTTTCTCTCTCACACTCTTTCTCTCTCTCGTTCTATTTCTCTTGCTATCTCTTTCTCTCCCCCTATTTCTCTCTCTCTCTCTCACTTTCTCTCTATCTTGTTCTGTCGTCGCTCTCACTCTCTCTCGTTCTCCGGAGGCTGGCGAAAGTGAAAAACCTTCGCTCTTACTTTGAATGTTCGGGCGGGCTGGCAGGGAGATGGAGAGAGCGCGCGTCAGCCCGCACACCCGACATTGAAAATCGCCTTCGCCGGCCAGCGGCCCCCACTGTGAGAATGCCTGCCCCCCCCCCAGCTACGTGCTGCTCGTTCCACTCAGCGCCATCGAGAGCCCGAGAGAGTTCCCAAAGGGCGTCCGAGCCTGCCGGCCGGCCGACTTCTTCCTCCGCCTGCCAGGGAATTCAGGCACCACCCCCTAACCCGCGGGGGAGCGCTGCCGGGAAGCGCCCGGTTTTCCGGCCTCCCCCGTCCAGCCCTCCCCCATCGAGCGGCTCCCTCGTGCCACCGGAGCCCCCCTGCACTGCCCCCCTTCCTCTCCTCCTCGGGGCTCCCCGCTCCTCCCTTCCAGGCACGACAGCGCCGGGAGAGCGGAGGGCGCGACCCGGACCCTGGCTGCCCCCCCTCCCCACTGCCGCCCGCGCCCTACCTGCGCCCCGAGCCCGCTCCGTCCCGCACAGCTGGATCCGCCGAGTGCGCCACCCGGGAGCGCCCGCCACGCGCGCGGGAGTGGAGAGCCGGGCAAGGGGGGGCGGTGGGTGAAACGAAGGCGGGACTGAATTAGGCAGCCGCGGTGTGTGTGCGTGTGACGGGGGGAGAGCTGAGCCCCACTACCTGCCCTGCCTACCTGCCGAGAGAAGCCCCGCGCGGCTCGGTGTCGAATGGCGGACGGGAAACTTTTGGGTCGGAGGCAGCTCTCCTTGGGTGCGGGAGGAGCGGACCGAAGTCCCCGGGCCGCCTCTCTTGCAGCAGAGAAGAAAGAGTGGCGGAGCGGGCGGGCGGGGGCAGCGGCGAGTAGCCTGGGGGGGCGCGGGGGGGCTAGAGGCGCGGGGGAGGCCCAGGGCAGCCGTGGCTTCGTGCGCGCCTTTGGAAAAGGGTGCGCGGGGGGCCTTTTGGGGGACGTTGGGCACGTCGGACGGAGGTGTCGGACGGGGAGCGCTTTCGCCTTGGCATTGCGCTGCACGGGAAGGGCGGCGCCTTCCCTAACCACGCCTCCACCTGGGTTGGCAGCTGGGCCGTCGAGAGGGGCGTCCGGAGCGCTCCAGGAAAGGCTCTGAGCCGCTAACACTCCTCCGGCGCCGCTCCGCCTCCTAAACCTGCGCGGTGGAGGCGTCCCCCGGCCCAGCACTTCCGGAGGCCGAAAGGCGCGGCTCTGTTCGGGGTTGGGGAGTTTTTGGCGGGCGCCAGGGCCCAGGCCCCCCCAATTTTCCAATTTGCCCGGGCCCGGGACAGCAGTCCCAGTAATACCCGTCTATCGGTGGCCCTGTGGGTATACCAGGGAGAATAAAGACAATTCAGTAGTCTTCTTCCATTGCTAATAGATGAATATGACAGAGTTGAGCCAGGAGTATGTGCTATAGCGTATCTACTATGTTGCTAATAGATGGTTATTAATAGCATATTTGTTTTAAATATATCTTTATTTATATTTTATCTAATAGCCATGAAAATATATATCCTGTCAAACCTTTGAAACAGAGATGATATAATTAATACAGTGTGTAATTTCTTTTGTTTGTGCTATATCATGTCATTGGAAGAATTGAAGCTTTTAAGGATTGGCAATAGAGAATCATAACAGTACATAAAGTCTCTTTATTAAAGCAAAGATTTGACTAACATCTGACTCCAGAACATTACTGTCAGATAAAAATATAGGAGAAAAAGAGTTAAGAGGGATCAGCCTAAAATCTCTTCATCATCACAAGAAAGTCCAACCTCCCTTTCATTCTATTGACCAATATTTAACTCCAAGCATGTGCTAATCATTAGGCTCATTGGTGCATCTAGACATTGCTCAAGACTTTTTTAATTATAGCAAAATACTTAATTATGTGGATGCACTGGTATAAGTTAATTTTTATGAATGTGCATTTTTGTCCATGGCGAGAAATAGGTGGAAAAGTGCAACTATCTATTTTTTTCCCTGATTGATAGTTCACATTTTTCATGCATAGATTTAATTGCTCTATAAACATTTATATTTGGCATTCCTATAGTACAATTTTATCTAAGATCTAAACATAAAATGAATTGAAAGTGGATATAAGTTAACGTTCCTGTCAGAAGTATCTAAAGAGAGCCCTTAAATGTTTCTGTAGGAATCTGATTTTTTTCTAGAATTGGTCAAGTTGAGATATCAAATTCCCATATTTATACTCATGACTCTTGTCCTGGTGATATTTTATTATTTATTAGATTTGTATGCCGCCCCTCTCCGAAGACTGAATATACATTCAGTTGTGTCTACTCTTGGCAATTCTTTGGACCAGGTCCTTCCACATCTTTCAATCTTGCACTACTTCTTTGAGTTGTACTATACCCATGATAGCAAACCTATAGCAGGTGTGCCGGAAGTGGTATGCAGAGCCCTCTCTGTTGTCGCACCCCAGGTCAGATCTGTGTGGCATTTCTTTTATGAGCTTCTGTTTCCCTGCAAACAATGAAACAGAAACTCAAGAAAGAAAAATATCTTACCTCTTGCCGTGCTGCCGGTGTTAGGATGCCCTGCCTCCCGCCAGCCAACTGGTCTTCAGGTCTCTGCTGATTTGGATTTTAAATATGAGCATATAGAAGAATAGTCCAAAATAAGTCCAAAGTTCCAAAAGCCATGCCAGGGTTGTTAGTCCAGAAGTTAAGGATTCAAAGGTTCTTACATAAACAAGTTTCACAGGAATATCGCACAAGAATCAAAGATAAGAGTATAAGAGGCGTGGTGGCACTGTGGTTAGAGTACAGTACTGCAGGCTATTTCTGCTGGGCACTGGCTGCCAGCAGTTTGGCAGATCATATCTCACCAGACTCAAGGTTGACTCAATCTTCCATCCTTCTGAGGTGGGTAAAATGAGGACCCAGATTGTTGGAGGCAATATGCTAACACTATAAACCGCTTAGAGTGGATTGTAAAGCACTGTGAAGCGGTATATAAGTCTAAGTGCTATTGCTATTGTTTTCAGCATAGGGAACATGGGTCAGGACTGCCAGTTACATTAGACTGCAACCTGCTACCACTAATCAAGAGATTAACTCCCTTGTTTGGCAAGGAACCTGATGCAAAGACTCTGCTCTCTACTTGTCAGGTAAGGGACTGGGAGGCTTTACATTATCTCCATCTGGATACTCCAGCTGTCCAGGTAATACCTGCTTTTTATCAGCCTCATTTAACTCTGGGATCCATGTCCACAGATATATCCACAGATTCAGCTGGAACTGTTTCTTCAGAGCTTTGGTTATGATGGTGTAAGTCTTAATCAGCTGTGATGTACCGGTAATTCAGTAATTAGAAGTTTGTAAAAGATAGGTAGTTTCCTTGGACTAAGCTTAAGTAAAAAGCATATAGTTATGATGTTTTTAAATTTATGAATGTTATTTATAGTTGTGTTGTTTATTCATAAGTTAGCTGGTTAATTGGAGAAGAAAAGAAAATATTTTAATTGAAATATCACCAAATCTATTCTAGGGATCCAATTATGCAGCATAAAACATGTCAAATAATGGTTTCCCTCAAATTGCAGGTTGATTAATTTTCCAATAAGCATCCTATTTAGAACTTGAATTCATAGAAAACAGCATTTTAAATATTATTTAAATGGAGCATTTGAAAACTACAGAACTGTCATAATTATAAATCCCCTGTATTTCTTTTATAACATAAGTATCCTTTACAAAAGTAGATCATATTGTTCATTATTAGGGAATGAAACAGAGAAGCAATTAACAATTCTTTTGAAACAATGAGCTAGTATGATTGAAATTGATTTTCTGAGAATTCTCTGTTTTGCTGATAATTTTGAATATAAATGTTTGGGTAAACGTTTTTATAGCCTTTGTGTCCAGAACTTGTCTTGACACGTTTAGCAGTATTGTTAGATTAAAGCAACCAGGCATCATCTTGCTTATATCTTCAGGGCTTTGAATCAAAAGAACTAATTGAATTTAGTTAAAAGTGTAGAAGCATAAACTGTCTGAATGGCTTCTGTTACAAAGCAGCTGCTACTTTTCAGACAATCATTATGTTTCTCTTTACAAGAACCAATAGCAAACCACTGCATTTTCTAATGTGGCCATTGCCTTCTATTATTCCTCTACCTAAGATACATATATTTTAAAAGGCAACTTGCTCATCTTATAAATTTTAATCAGCAATGGTCTACGAGCCAGAACGCTAAATTGCGCTTGCCGCAGCGGCTCATAAGTTCTTGCGGGATCAGCGCGATTTTGCTGCTGCATCTGTGGAGGTAGCAAAATTGCAGCCGTGTTTTGGTAAAATTTTACCTGTGGCTCCATGCGCAATTTTGCTACCTCCACAGGTGCAGCAGCAAAACCACGCTGGTCCTGCAAGAACCTACGAGCCGCGGCAACAAGCACAATTTAGCGTTCTGGCTCGTAGCTTACTGCTGATTTTAATTCATGAATATCAAATAGACTGAGGATTCTTTTAAAGGAAAGAGAAGCAAAATGGATATCCTGATTTATTTAAGCATTTAGGTTTTATTATTTATTTACCTCCTTTCGGATTTTGTACTATCCTCCCACGCATGCATTGGTGAGCACGCTTTGGGCATTTGTTCCAGAAAAGGTTAGCCATCACTGCTGTAAACCATTAAGCAGTGATCGGCATAGGTAACTGTGAATACATCCCACCAATGTAGGAATGAGTGTAACTGGCATACTATGCAGTGCAGAGACCCTCCTAGCCATGACCCAACCTGCTCTTTGACTAGGAGTTGTAAATCCACAAAGACTGGAACGGAATTGCTAAAATGTGGGCTACCATCTATAAAGTAATGCAAAAAATGCTTTTTGCTGCCATTTAATAATTATTTGAAGCCTAGATGTGGCAGGTCTAAATAAATATAAACAAACAAAAAGATGCTATCCAGAGGTACCAGAAGGTAAAAGTCTAGCTAATTAAAATTATGTGGTGGTTGACCGGTTCCTTTCCTCATTTCTCTTAAGGAATTCTTCTCACAAGGTGATTGGTGGCAGCTGTGCTGAGGGGAAAGGAGGACAAATTAGCTAAGTGGACTACTGAGTAGCTAATTTTTAGTTATAAGACCCATGACTTATTTTGTTGGGTAGCATGAAATAAAGGTATTATTTAAAATAATTAACTTTTAGCAGCCCAATTTCTACAGTTATGCTTGATTTGAAATTTTGTCTGTGCTTTAAAATGAAAGGTGATTTTAACATTCCCTAGCCTTGGTTAGAATGTGTATTAATGGAAGAATCCTTGTGTTTTATTTTAAGACTTTTAAAATCAATTTATCACCTTAGGGCTAACATAAATAAAAACACATATCATTTATGAAAAGTACACCATCAAACATCTGTATAATTTGGTAACCCAAGACAACTTGCCTTACAGCATTACTTGACAATTATCATTTTTGTTCAATTTTCAAATCAGTACATGCTTTGGGACTTATGTACTAAGTTGCTAAGTAGCAACATATGGCTCACTACTGTTCTTGTGATGTTGCTGCAAGCAAAGATTGCAATACTAGACTTGAAATAATTTCCACAGACAGCCATTCTTGGAAATAAGCCAGAAATATAACTATACCATTAAAATTAATATTCTTTTAGCTTGTCCCAAAAGACTGTTGTTCCTGGGCTGGTGTATATTTTATATAAGTAAACATTGTTATTCTTAGCAACAATTATTATCATAGAACTGTGGATTCCAGATAGATTTTACAATTATTTTACTATGTTCCTAACTACATTTATCAAGTAAAATTTGGCAATTTTATTAATAGTTAAACTTTAGTATGGGGGAAGTGACTTTTATATAGGAGAGATTTCTTTATCATCTCTTTGTGGCATTTTTAAATTATCATCTATAAGAATTTCCTGGCAATATTAAAAGTACCTGGCGCATATATGCTAGTCATTGCAGTCTCTAGGGGGCAGTGTTCATTTCCATTTCTAAGCCAAAGAGCCAGTGCACTCTAGGGGATGTCTCCGTGATCATATGGATGGCATGATTAGATGCCAAAGGTGCACAGAACGCTGTTATCTTCCCACCAAAATAGTCTCTATTTTTCTACTTGCATTTTTACATGCTTTTCATCTACTATGTTGGCCGAAGCTGGGACAAGTAATGGGAGCTCATTCCATTACGCGGCATTGGGGATTCAAACCACCGAACTGCCATCCTTTCTAAGCAACAAGCTCAGTGTCTTAGCTACTGAGCTACCACCTCCCAAATTATCCATATATTAATATAACAAAGAAACTTGTGGGGCTAAGGACTTTCTTCTAATGTGGAACACTCTTCAGAGTTAACTTGTAAACTCAAACCAGGGGAAAACATTATTTTACATAGTCTTCTGATGCCCTCTGGATGCTTAGCCATTTTGGTGGAATTAATTCAGTATATCTGGAATAACTGATTAGGGAATAATCAACACATTGGAGTTAGTTCCCATTGCTGATTGATTACTTTAAAAAGTCTTTAGACTTCCGATAACCTGAAATATAAAAATTGGTCTGAGCATTGGAATTAATTTTCATAGATGATAGTATAAAAGTAAACATTAATCACATATGATTGAATTTATAATTCTTTTGATTTAATATATAATGCAGCATTCAATGGCTATGTATTTTGTTTTAGTTGCATTGTTGATTAGTATTGTGTGTATTAGTGGTTGTATTTTTTGTTTTACAGCAGAATTTCTCTTAATCAGTATAATAAACATGTATTATGTTGTAGACTAATTTTTTTTCAATTTTATGTTGATATCTGTGTCTTGAAGTCTATATGAAAGAGAAAACTTACACCTCATTTTAAAAGTATATTCATTTTGCCCCATTTTACAGCCTTTGTTGCCACAGTTGTTAAATAAATCACTGCAGTTCATAAGTTAGTAACATGATTGTTAATTGAATCTGACTTCCCCATTGACTTTGCTTGTCACGAAAGGTAATCACATGACTCTAGAACACAGTCATAAATATGAGACTGAATTTTAACCACGTGATCATGGGGATCCTACAAAGATTATAAGTATGGAAAATCACATTAAATGAATTGTTGGAAGTCGTCGTCAAGGACTAACTATACAATATATATTGAACATTATTTGGCTAATTCCTAGATTTGTTTGTGGGCATGAAAATACTTTGGAACTTCTTATTATACAATAGCAGGGAACTGTTTCTTATGGTTAAGGTTCCCATTATAAAAGCAGCTTAATCTATGGCCCTTTGACCCAATAAAACAATAACAATAGCAATCCACAGATTAATCTATTTAGTCTCCCAAAGTCTGGCATCTCAACAACCCTAAATTACTTATTCCAACTGTCTTCAGTATAGCATTCAAATGATTACTCTGTACAATCCCAGAGGTATTCATTACAGATAAAGTGGTTCTTTCTAGCTTGCATACAAGCTGGATTTTCAATGGGAAATGAAAGACTGCCTGGAAAATAGGACACCTAATTAAGTTAAACTACTCTAGCATTTGGCTTGACATCTTCATTACTCAAAATTAAAAAAAAATGCTTCACTTGAGCACACAGATTACTATTGTTTATTATGTTGTCTTAAATTGGTGTCAGAAACAGCAGCCTGCTTTTTCAGAATTATATCTTTTAATAGTTCATAAATTTCTTGCAGTTTATAAAAATGTCTGGAGAGTCAGAAGAGCTACTTATAATAGTCTTATATACAATAAGTACAAGTGGTCTAAAAGTTCAAGGCAAAATTGTTTAAATGTCTTTCTGGACTTGCATACAGAAGGTTCAGTTTGTAACTTTATATTTATTAAATTACATCATTTTTATAAAGCTCAGTACAATGTAATGGAATAAATTGCATTGTAATTGTTCCAAAGCTAAACCACGCCTTCTGTGAGAGTTTTGGATTGCATAGTTTCCCAAAGTCTTGAAAATCTAGGTTTTGGATTTTGCTTTTCATTTATTTTAAATACTGATCCTTTAAACAACCCTTTCAGCAGATTGCAGGTTTTTTGTATATCCCAGGTGACATCATATTCCTTTCTATATTTGTATTTACTGTATTTGCAGCTGAAATCGGGGGGGGGGGGGGAGTTGATGTGAAGTCGATCTGTGATTGAAAGTGTCCTCGTTTAATATTAGTTTTTCACTTTTAATGTTGTCTACATTGTAGTACGTTAAGAATTATTTATGGGAATTGTGCCATTTGGAATGAAATGACTCAAAATACTTTTTGATTTTGTCTTGCAATCTGCCGTTTTTGGCAATTGTCAGGCTCCAAGTAATGCACCATTACAAATTGAACTCCGAGTCATTGCTTTTCCACAAAATAACAAATTTATTTAAATACATTAACTTGGCGCTACTGGTGGAAAGCCAATATAGTGGTACCTCTACCTAAGAACGCCTCTACTTATGAACTTTTCTAGATAATAACCGGGTGTTCAAGATTTTTTTGCCTTTTCTCAAGAACCGTTTTCCACTTACAAACTCGAGCCTCCGAAATTGTAACCAGAAAAAGCAGGGAGAAGCCTCTGTGGGGCCTCTCTAGGAATCTCCTGGGAGGAAACAAGGCCTCCACCCTTCCTGTGGTTTCCCCAATCGCTCACATTATTTGCTTTTACATTGATTCCTATGGGAAAAATTGCTTCTTCTTACAAACTTTTCTACTTAAGAACCTGGTCACGAAACGAATTAAGTTCGTAAGTACAGGTACCACTGTACTAAAGTTTCTGATCTTTTCACCCCAATGTAAGTTTCAGCTTCTCAAGATTCCAAAACAAAGTGTTACATTGTCCAAGCAAGATGGAAGCTGCTTGCTCAGCAACAAGTCTCCTCCTCCTTCTCCAGTCAGTCAAACATTGGAATATGATTGTTAAACTACTGAAGTTTGCAGATGATACAAGAGTGATCGGATTCATTTGAGAAAATGATGAATCCGCATAAAGACGGGAAGTTGAACAACTATCCTTGTGGTGTAACCAGAACAATCTAGAACTGAACACACTCCAAACCGTAGAAGTGGTGGTAAACTTTAGGAGAAACCTTTCCACACTTCCACCTCTCACAATACTAGACAACACAGTATCAACAGTAGGGGACTGACGCAGACTTCAGAGGATAATCATAACTGCAGAAAAAACTATTGCTGCCAACCTGCCTTCCATTGAGGACCTGTATACTGCACAAGTCAAAAAGAGGGCGGGGAAAATATTGACTGACCCCTCGCATCCTGGACACAAACTGTTTCAACTCCTACCCTCAAAACATCGCTACAGAGCACTGCACACCAAGACAACTAGACACAAGAACAGTTTTTTTCCGGAACGCCATTACTCTACTAACCAAATAATTCCCTCAACACTTTCAGACTTTCTACTAAATCTACACTTCTATTCTACTAGTTTTTCTCATCATTCCTATCATTCTTTTCCTCCCACTTAGGACTGTATGACTGTAACTTGTTGCTTGCATCCTAAGATTTTTATTAATATTGATTGTTTCTTCATTGCTTATTTGACCCCTATGACAATCATTAAGTGTTGTACCACATGATTCTTGACAAATGTATCTTTTTCTTTTATGTACGCTGAGAGCATCTGCACCAAGACAAATTCCTTGTGTGTCCAATCACACTTGGCCAATAAAATTCTATTTATTCTTCTTCTATTATGACAATGTTGTGTTTTCTGCATACTGCTGAAATTAGTATTAGTATACTAGGTGTGCAAGCACATTTATGACATCAAGACAAATACAGATAACATAGAATTTTTAAAAAGGAATGTTTGTTGATGCAGTTCTCTATTGCACTCTGTTTAAAGGTTTTTCAATGAATTCATTCTTTGAAATCTAATATTTAAAACAAATTCACTGTAAATGTACATATTGATGGCATGAGTCTGATTATTTGCTTAATGTATTTTTAGAGTATAAGACACACACACTCCCAAAAGAAGATAGAAATGTCAGTGCATCTTATACATGAATTGCAGCCATTTTTACTGTTCCAAAGCCCGGCCCCGCCTGCAGAGAGCTCTTGGGTGCTGGAAAATGGCAAAAATGCCCCTGTTTTTGCAAACAATGGGCCATTTTACACCCAGTTTTTTACAAAAATTGGATGGCAAAGGGTCTGTGGAGCCTGCAGACAGCTCCTTGGGACTGGGAGAAGGTAGAAATGCCCCCATTTTAGTAAAAAAAAAAAAAGGGGGGGGTGAAAACAGCCAATTTTTCACAAAAATTGGGGCATTTTTTCCAATGTCCCAGACCCTTTGACCACCCAATTTTTGCAAAAAAATGGATAAAAAATGGTCCATTTTTTGCAAAACGGGGCTGTTTTTGCCTTCTAATTATCTAGCATGACTGGAGGAGGAATTCTGGGAGTTGAAGTCCACTAGTCTTAATGCTGTCAAGTTTGAAGACCCCTGGTTAGGGGTTGGGGTACAAAGGGTATTCAAAGGGTATTGGCAAGTTTAAGACTTGTGGACTTCAACTCCCATTCCTGAGCTAAGATGACTGGAGAAGGAATGTTAGGAGTTGAAGTCCACAAGCCTTAAAGCTGTCAAGTTTGAAGTTTGTAAAAAGTGTACATGGTTGTAAAAAGTATATATGTTTGTAAAAGGTATTCTGCTACACTGATAGATAATATATTATTACACCATTTGGTTCAGAATACTTTTTTCCTTGTTTTCCACCTCTAAAATCTAGGTGTGTCTTATACTCAAAAAATATGGTATAAAATTTATATAGTCACCCATCTCAAGGTGACTTTGAATGACATCCAAACATTTAAAACCAAAGTGTAAACAAAGAAATAAAACAATAATAGTCTATGTCTCAGGAATATTCAGAATAAGGAAATAAAAAAGAGAAAGTAGGTCAACTAGAGTGCAAGAATAAAACACTTTAATTTAAGTAATCATTATGCAATACTGGTGTGTTTTAACGATTAGGTGTTTGTGCAGCAGTCTCCAGAATCTCCATTCTCGATCAACTTCTTATAATCCATGATTAACCAGTCAGATGGATTAGTCATTAGAAGGGTTGGTTTTACAAAAATTTGCAACTCCCTAGGGGCATCTCAGTTAATCCTTCTTTGTTATTCTCTAGTTTAAAATCTCTAAATTTTTTCTGGTGATTCCTAGTGCTGATAAAACAGGGTCTAAATCAGTATGTTCTTGAAATTTGCAGAGCAGGAGTGGCTAGGACTTCTCAAGGAGGATAACCACTTTGGAGATTGGCTTTGTTTGCCATTTAACTTTTTTAATACAAGCCAGTATGATAGGCATTAATTATAAAACCTATGGAAAACGGTTGCAGGAATTGGGCATGTCTAGATTAATGAAAAAAGGACTAGGAGGGATATGTTAGCCGTGTTCCACTATCTAAGGGGCTGTCACAAGAAACAGGGAGGCGTCAATTTATTTTTAAAAGCACCTGAAGACTGGACAAAAATCACTGGATGCAGACTAATCAAGGAGAGAACTAAGGAGAGGTTTCCTGACACAAATTTCCTGATAGTATGAACAATTAATCATTAATCAGACTTGCCTCCAGAAGTTGAGGATTTTGAGAAGAAATTGGATAACAATTTGTCTAAAAGGATATAAGGTCTCCTGCTTGAGCAGGGGGTTAGATTAAAAGAACTCCAAGGTCCTTTCCAACTTTGTTATTCTGTCAATCTATTAATCATGCCATCAGGTACATATGTAATTTACTGATAGCTCTTGCGCAATTTGTGTGTGCTGTTTATCCGTTATATAACATTATAGAAATATTAATTACAAGTATCTCTTATCCCTGATACATTGAGAGCATAATTTAATATTTTGCTCAAAGTATACAAAAATGATAGCTCACAATAACCACTTGAAATTATGACTCATTGAAAGCATGACTCAATGCAGTTTCTTCTCAGCTGTAATCTGTATGTGACAAGAACAAATTAGAATGGGAAACAAGAGGATTTAATTCAATAGAAAATATTTCTGAACTTTTTGAGCATTAGTAGGTACAATACTGTACAATTTACTATTTTACACAAAAGCCAGAAAAAAATGGCCATTAAAGTGCTGATATAACTTCTACTTTAGCTGTAAAGCATATAGTTCTGCTGAAATGAAGTACTTGCCAAATGTTTGTTAAAGAACAAATTAACAAAAATTAACACACTTTACTCTAAAAATTGGGGAAAGGGGAAAAAGAAAATTCAAACCAATTTTCTAGAAATGCTCATTTGTCTTGTTGACATTGAGCATGGTGCTGTTGGTTCACTATTATTTAGAAAAGTATCACTCCAGCTCTGTCAGTCATTCACCATCTGCTTAATTAATATCGTCAGCCAGCAGGAAATTGAAAACAGAGAAATCAACATTTAGGGGAATGTCTTTATATTATTTTGCGTAAAATATTTGTATGTGGTGTATAATATGCAAAGGCATAATATGAGTCATTTGATCATTTTGTGCACTTCTGTGCACACGCATACAATCTATTTTGTCTTGGTTATATCTTAAACTGTTTTCTCTTAGCTTGGATATAAAAAGGATGTAGACCTGGCTCTGGGATTGAGAGGGAAGTGAATGAATCATTTAAGCAGGGCTTAAAAACAATTATTCCATCCTGAAAAAGAGGCCAGTGTAAGGATGAAAATCAAAATAACTCTACCTTGATTTTTTAAAATGTAAGATGGAGTAGAGAGAAAGTTGGACAGGCTTTCTTGTTTCTCTTATTCTTCTTAGCATGGAATGGCTGCTCTGCCTGTTTCTTGACCTTGCCTATTTTGAAGGGCTAATATTGATCCTAAATGCCTCTGTAGTCTCCCTTCAGAAAGAAATAACCAGCTGTCTAGACCTAAAATTTGGTGATAGAACTTTGAGATAACTCACTGTCTGTAGAACCATGTTTGATGCATTGTTACAGCATCATCAATAGCAGACTGATTGGTTAATTGATAGATTAATTGGTTGATTATGTCTTTTTTTTAATTCCTAGCAACCATATAGATATATTTTCTCTATGATGATCTATCCCTAACATATTTTTTTCATGGTGCCTTCATGGCTATTGTAACTTAGTCTATCCAGTTTGTTGCTGATCGTTCTCTTCTCTTTCCTTCCAGTTTTGCTAACAATACAGCCTTTTCCAGAGAACTAGGATGTATCCATAATAGAGCAATTTGAACTTGATCATTTGTGCCATGAATGACAACTCTGGGCTAATTTGTTTGATGATGCATCAGTAACAGATGGATATACAAATAACAAACTGCACAATGCCATGATGCAGCTAGCACAATAATTTGGATAAGCCTTACTCAGCTGAAAGCATTTCCATAAGTTACTAGGCAGCTGGCCTTGTTCTATTGTCTAGAAAATCTACTGGTGAAATTTAGGGGTGGGTGTCTCAAGATCAATTCTTGACTTTCATGATGCAGTGAGAATCATTTATGATTCTATTCCAGTGATATTTCCTATAGATTGGCCCAAGGCCACCTTTGTCCTCATTTCTGCCAACAAAGCAGACAAATAGCTCATGCTACTCATTGAAGGCAATAATGCATTATTGGAAATTACCAGAGTTGTTTGCAAAGTTTTAGAAATGCTTTTTAGCCAGAGAAACATTACCAAATTAGGTAAAAATATTGTTGAATTTGTGAGTATATACAGTGGTGGATTTCCAGGTGTATGCCAGAGATGTGCATTGGAATGATTGTGCCCTGAATAACCCATTTTGGGAAGAACTTTTAATGATTTGTTTTGGTAAAATTTTGGGAAGAACTTTTAACAATTATTTTGTAAAAAAAATTAAATAAAGACTTGTTGCATTTTTCTATCATCATATTTCCTTGTCAAGCAATTTTAGGCTAACCTACTGTTTCTCATTTTCAGGAAAGACATGCCACTCAACTCCACTTAAGAGAATACTTAGATTTGGCCAATGGCAAAGATTCTGATTAACTAAGTTGACATTACCAATAATTGTGGATGGACATAAGTATTCACTATTAAGATTGTTCTTATTAACATAAAAAAGCAGAATCAGAAATGCTGTATTTTCATATAACACATATCGAAGGTTAATTTTCACTGGATATAGCAAATTCAATTTATTATTCTTTTATGCACTATAGAATAACACTTAAGAACAAGATTTTCTCCACTTGTATTGTTTCTGCTCTTGAGTGGCAATGAGTGTTAGGAGGCCTTTTTGATCTAATATTAATTTTATAAATTGCATTCCACTTCTCTAGCTCCTATTCAGCCCCGTGAAGGCTCTTAGAAAATTGTAATGAAGCCTTAAATTTAGCCGCTGAGGTGGAGAGAATTCTACTTAATGGAAGCAGTGAAAATATTAAAGCTTTTAACCTCCAAGAAAACGATTTCCTCATTCATTTTAGTACAAATGCCTTAATACCGTGGATAGATACTTTAAAGTGTGTAAATAACTATTTCCTAACATTAAGTTAGTCATAAACTTTATTTTGCTTGTAAACTTTATATTGCTTACAGTGTTTGAAAAAATGTTTTGCCACTTTGAAAAAGTAATGGAATTCTTTGCTTTTCATGATAGTTTAATTAAAACTTTTCTTTCATCTTTCCACAGTCTTTTCCTGGTCCAAGCCTTGAAAGTGAAGATTTTAACATACCTCCCATCACTCCACCTTCATTACCTGACAATTCACTAGTGCATTTGAATGACACAGAATCTGGTTACCATTCACTGTGTCACCCTATCAGCCATAATGGCCTGCTTTCATTCCACCCACAAAATATGGATCTACCTGAAATCACAGTCTCAAATATGCTTGGCCAAGATGGAACCATGCTTTCAAATTCTTTGTCTGTGGTAAGCTTATTAATTGCATATGTATTTGTATGAATATATGTATGCATATATGTATTTATGTATCTAGGAAAGATCTTTGAAACATATGTAATTTGATAGCAAGCTTACTTTAAATTATGCCTGATAAAAAATATTTGGGGATTGAAAGAAATATTACACTTATCACCTCAAGGTTCGATTACTGCAACGCTCTCTACATGGGGCTACCTTTGAAAAGTGTTCGGAAACTTCAGATCGTGCAGAATGCGGCCGCGAGAGCTATTGTGGGACTTCCTAGATTCGCCCACGTTTCTACAGCACTCCATGGCCTGCACTGGCTTCCGATCAGTTTCCTGTCACAATTCAAAGTGTTGGTAATGACCTTTAAAGCCCTACATGGCATTGGACCAGAATACCTCCGGAACCGCCTTCTACCGCACGAATCCCAGCGGCCAATAAGGTCCCACAGTGTTGGCCTTCTCCAGGTCCCGTCGACTAAACAATGTCGTTTGGCGGGCCCCAGGGGAAGAGCCTTCTCTGTGGCGGCCCCGGCCCTCTGGAATCAACTCCCCCCAGAGATTAGAACAGCCCCCACCCTCCATGTCTTTCGCAAGTTACTCAAGACCCACCTATATCACAAGGCATGGGGGAACTAAGACATCTCCCCCAGGCTTTTTATATTTCATGTTTGGTGTGTATGTGCTGTATAGTTTTTAATTATTGGGGGGTTTATATATTTTTATTATTAGATTTGTCCCATTGTTATACTGTTTCTATTACTGTTGTGAGCCGCCCCGAGTCTTCGGAGACGGGCGGCATACAAATCTAATTAATTAATTAATTAATAATAATAATAATAATAATAATACCCTCTTTCCCAAATCATTAAGGATATTTTTAATTTTGAAGTTAGAGGAAATTAGAGAACAGCCTCTGACATGCCACTCAAAGACCAGAATGTATATGCCAATGTTTTCCAGATTGTCTAATATTTGTCATGCTTGGAGGGAGGAAAACATTCTATAAGGCTGAAATCAGAGAACAACTGATTTTATAATAAAACCAATGCATGATTAGGTAAAGAGTTCCGATTGCATTCCTAGTTTCAACTAAAACTAATGAACTTTGTTATTGTTGCTGAATACAGCATGCAGCAAAATCACACTTTTGTCTCACATTAAGTAGTATTTTTATTCTACGGGGAAAGATTTGCAGAAGGTATTCTTCCTTGTTATTTCTTTTTCTGTATGTATGGTTAATTTCAATGGCTACTGATTTGTTAGAAAATTATTGAGGATCAAATATCCATTTGAATCATGAAAACTAGAATATTTCACTGAAAACTAGACCTTAACAAGGATAATGGCCCAACCTTGTTAGCCTTTCACAAGGCATTGAAGATTTTGCTGTTCTTCCAGACATTTTCATAAGGATGGGGGTGGGAGAAGTTCTGCCACTATATATTATTAATAGTTAATAATACTTTATCCTTGGATGTGGAAGGGTTATATTTGGGGGAGGATGCTTGTTTTTAATCTTCTAAGCCACCCATAATAATTTGTGTGAGATGGGTTACTATATAAATTACTTTTTTTCCTGGACTGAATTAATCTCTCTTCCTACATGCAGTCTAAATGCTGCTTCGAGTTTCATCTTTTGGGATGAAATGAATACAGACTTGATATAAAGAAAATATCAGAATCCTATGACATACTTAAGAGGATAAGAATGGTATTTAACACATGTGTACTGGATTCCAGTAATGGTATATTGCAAGACTGTTTCTCTACTAAGGGCTAGAGTTTATTTCCCTAAAGAACTGAAGTTTCATTAACTATTTCTTTCAAGATAGGAACAATAAAATTTTGAGAGCTGGTGGATATTCAGATTGAAAAAAATAATGAAGAACAAGTAAATACACATAGTCCTCAACTTAAAATGGTTCATTTAGTCACCATTCAAAGTTACAATGGCATTGAAAAATGTGACTTATGACCACAAATTTCAGTAGCTTTAGCAATAGCATTTAGATTTATATACCGCTTCACAGTGCTTTCCAGCCCTCTTTACAAAGTTACCACCTTTGCAGCATCATCAATAAATGTAGCTTGTAAATTCCATTATATATCAAAAATCTTTGTCTAGGTCTAGATAATTCATTTTAAAAATTATTACCAAACAATTGGGAGAGATGGAAAGAAGACGAGGATACTAGAGAATAAGTCTTAGAAGAAGGCACTACAAAAGTTTTGGAAAAAATACATGACATATATCGTAGCATTATTTAAGATCTGCTATTAACCAAGAGTGTGGGATATGGAATAGTGGTTTAAAGGAAAAGGAAGGAAGGGGAAAGGTATTAGATTGTGTCCTTAGTTCTGTTGTTAGGTAAGACTATTGCGGTGGAGGTGGAATAACACACAGACACAACAGCTGCGTTTAATGGGTCACTTTATTAATTTATTGCTTAATAGACCTGCAGAGGTGAAAAACCAAAAACAGGGCAGAAATTCTTACCAAAACCTTTCTAAGCAACTCCTGGGCGAAAGCTCCTTGCTTAAGTGAGGGGAGGGGCTCCTTCTCCTCTCCCTGCCCTATGCCACACCCCTTAGCATTTAGGACGGCTCACCTCCAGTCCCTAGGAGGCCCTGGCCAGTGAGCCCCCAGGGCGACCCTCCTCCATCACCCAGGGTGGCTCAGCCCTGAGGCTCTTGTGAGGGCCGCCCATCACCTTCCAAAAGGTGCCCTAAGGATCACATGGTTGCTGTTACCGCCCTTTCTGCCCTTTCCTGCCCACAGTGACCAAGAGGAGCCTAGCCAAATTGAAAGCCAAATTGATCAGCTAGCTGAAAGGGCATCCCCTAAGTGAACCCCCTCACCGAACCCAGTGTGGAGTAGGTGAAAAAACAGCCATGCGAGCCCAAATGCTTGACTTGGCCTCCGAAGGCGATTTCCACTGCGAACAAAGGGA
Organism: Erythrolamprus reginae; assembly: GCF_031021105.1. NCBI lineage: Eukaryota > Metazoa > Chordata > Lepidosauria > Squamata > Dipsadidae > Erythrolamprus > Erythrolamprus reginae. The sequence goes on along the minus strand of NC_091952.1, from coordinate 212,350,635 downwards.
GGGCGGGTGTCCTTTCTTCTTTGGCAGCAAGCAGGGAAAGAGGGGTGGCGACAGAGGGAGGTCTCCTTAAATATCCCCTTCGCCGCCCCGCCCCTAGACAATGACTGGGTTTGGACCCTCCCGCCACAATGCCTCCTGGGCGATCTCCCTCCCTCCCATGAGATCGTCCCAACCCTCCGCCCACAAGATGGTGGCTCCTGTGTATTGCGGCCCAAACGCAACTGGCGCAGGTAAGCCGCCAATGGTCCCTTGTTGACTTTTGCCCATTTTACAACCTTTCCTGCCACAATTGTTAAGTGAATCACTGCAATTACTGTATTAATTTAGTACTACAGTTAAGTAAATATGACTTTGCTTGTCAGAAAATTGCAAAAAGGACCGCAAGAAACTGCAACCGTCGTAAATATAAGTTAGTTGCCAAGCATCTGAATTTTGATCATGTGACCACAGGGATGCTGCAATTGTCGTAAGTGTGAAAAATGATAAGATGTCACTTTTTTAAAGTACTGCTGTAACTTTGAACAACCACTAAATGAACTGTCGTAAATTGAGGACTGTCTGCATGTAATTGTTATTCTTGATCTATCTGAATTCAGAGAAATACTTTTTCATTTTCTTTTTTCCATCTTTTCTTCTTATCCTGGGTATGTGGCACAGAAGCATTAACCAGAGTAACAAAGAAGACAAATATTGAAAATAACCCAAACCGCACCATACAAAGATATCTTTCTCTCTGTGCTGATTATGATGAGACTTGATTGCAATATTTGCAAGGCCATAGAGATGTGATGAAATCTGAAAGGTATAACTTCCTTGTTTTAAGAAAGTCTGTCACCTCAGGGAGAGAAAAAAAGCTAAACATAAGATAGCAGTGTAACCTGGATAGAAGCAAATGTAAATGCAATTTGAGGTGCAGTCAACCAATGTAAATTTTCTAAATGATAAGAAGCAATTATACCACTCTCTTCTCTTTTCATCACATACTACCTGTCCTGTGCCTCAGATTTAAAGGAAGATCTTCAGAAACTGAATTGGGTTAAGAAAATGGTAACAGATGAGTAGAGAAGTTGGTATTAAGTATTATTAAGAGAGATTGAAAAACATTAATATATTTTTATGAGACATGAATATGAATGGGTAGGGATCTAATATATCAAGAAGGCATAAGAAGGTCAAGCCATGTCTTCTTTTGTTTCAGATTACATGACAGATTTCCAGATTACAGAAATAATGAATTTAAATTACAGGAATAAAGATTTTGATTACATTTTATAAAATACTTCAAATCAGTGAGAGCATTTTAACGGAGTCAGTTGTCAGAACGATTAATTTCTTTCAGTGAATGTACTCAAGTGAACTCCGGACAGTAGGTCTTTGCAAAAATTTGAAACAAGTGGTTTGCAATATATGCCAGGGTGAGCGTGGCACCTTTCTTGATGTGGATAATTCTTTTGTAAGTTTTGCATGGCTGCTTCATATATTCCCAGTTGTCTATGAAGACATGCACAAATAATAAGCAGTTCCACTGGAGCCTTTAGCAAAGCAAAGTTGCCATGAAAGGACATGATTGTGGAAACAGCTCAGAAACAATTTTGAAGCAGAGATTTTAAAAAGGCATGACTACTTTGTATTTACTTACTTACTTACTTACTTACTTACTTACTTACTTACTTACTTACTTACTTACTTACTTACTTACTTACCTACCACATTTTCACACTATAATATGCACCTGACCATAAAATGTTTATAGGAGGAAAACAAGGGGGAAATTGTAAATACAGTAGTCCCTCGCTATACCGCGCTTCACCTACTGGGGCTTCACTTCATCGCGGGTTTCTGAGGAAGTCGATCGGCAGATTTAAACAGCCCGCCGAACTTGATCGGCAGGTTTTTCAAAAAAAAATCTAAAATTGTAAATTTAAATACTGTATCTAAAATAAATACTGTGTGGGAAGGGTTTATAAACACTTAAAACAATGAAAACTTACCAAACAATTACAATATAAATACTTAAATAAGTACTATCAGTCGATAAATTCCCCATCGCGGATTTCACCTATCGCGGCCAGGTCTGGAACGTAACACCAGCGATAGGGAGGGACTACTGTATATAGCGCTATCTCACTGTGAATATGGAGCACTGAATAGGGAGCAGCAGTGTAGTTAGGGCATGAGGCGGAGCTTGAAAGGACCACAGATAGTTCTCTCATATGCCAGCTCTGCCTATTGACTCGTGCACTGCGGAAAAGAGACAGACGAGGTGAGCAATGACAAAGGCAGAAGAGGTGGGGTTTAGCACTGTAAAAGGACCATGGCCCATATTTATTGCTTCATAAGACTCATAAACATTCCCACCCACTTTGGGGGAGGATCAACTTATGGAGTGAAAAATACAGTTCTTACTTATGTCTTTAAAAGCCTTCTGAAAAGCTAGCATGGTTGGACCAATCTGATCCCCGGGGAAATTATTCTTTGACAACACATTGCTTTATTGTATATAAAACTGACATTTTATTCTGTCTTCTCAATTTAAGTCTTGAATCTATCATCTGTTACATTCTTTGCTCCAATTGAGAGCTTTGAGAAGCTAATCAGCCTAAGATAATTTAATATAGCACCTGTTAGATTGTACTGAATTATATTGGCTGACTGTAGATTTTTGGAACTTTTTTGGAGAAAAATGTATTTAGTGTCTGTGGATAATACCTATTCTATTTTAACAGTATATTTTCTAAATGATAGAATAAAACATAAACTTGATGACATATTTTAGAAAATAGAAAGAAATGTTGTCTTTTACTTCCTTTAAATACTTAAACACTTTGAATGTGATATCTAAAATAGAAAAAGAGATAACAAAAATGGTGGATTTATTACCCAAATGTTATTTTTAATAATAACAGCAAAGAATGGGAAACAAATGCATTTATTATATAATCTACTATTATAATTTTCATCAATTGAGGCTTTGACATAACAGTTTTTAGAAATATACATAAAAAAGCAAAACAATTTACTAAGCAGAATACCTTTCCAGGTATACTGTAGTCAGTTTTCTCACATGTTGACCTGTAAAGAACAGCTAACGTACAGTATATTCTTGTATCAGCATAGGATTTATAATCTGTAATCTAGAGACTTCCTTAAAATGTTTCTTGCATACCTGACAACTTGGAGTTACATGTATTGTACTGCCACATATCTTTGCTGGATGTAATTATAGTAAAGCTCATTTTGCTGCATTTGATGTTCAAGATTGGTCTAGTCCTGTGATGGCGAGGCTATGGCATGCATATGTGCCCAAAGTGGCACACGAAGCCATGTCGCCCAGCACACATGGCTTTGCCTGTTTGTCTTCTGGATTGCTGGTGCACTTTCATCTGAAATGATCAGCTGTCGTTCACGTGCACAGCAGTGCCGAAAACTGTGTGCACATGTGGGCTGGCCAGCTGATTGCTAGGCATGAATGCGTGATAAAACCCAGAAGTTCAATTTTTCTGGACCACTATCCCTTCACACATGCAGCAGTGTCAAAAACTGGCCTGTGCATGCTGATTGTTGGGTGTGCACGTTTGCTAGAACCCAGAAGTTCGGCTTTTCTGGAGCACGGCCTAATGTGCTTGCATGTGCAAGACATTTCTGTGCAAACTTTTATTTATTTATTTATTTATTTTATTTATATATATTTGTCATACCGGTATAGAATTATAGTTTGAATTAACATAACAAAGTACTGTATAAAGAGATGATAAAATAGGACAGAAGGACAGGGATGGTAGGCACAATGGTCCGCTTACAGACCTCTTAGAAAAGGGGAGACGTAAACAGTAGATAATTTAAGGTTGAAGATCTTGGTGTTGGGGAAGAAACAACAGACTCGGGTAGAGAGTTCCAGTCATTGATCACTCGGTTGCTAAAGTCATATTTTCTGCAGTCAAGTTTGGAGCGATTTACATTTAATTTGTATCTATTACGTGCTCTTGTGTTGTTGTTGAAGGTGAAGTAGTCACCACTAACAGGAAAGATGTTATGGTGTATGATCTTATGAACAATAGTCTAGCCGTACTATTTGAAGTCTAGAGGAGTATGGTAGTTTGTTTCGAGATGAGGAGCTTTGGCACTTGGTGCTGAAAAGGTTTGCCATCACTGATCTAGTCTTTAGGGGAATCCTCTCCAACTGACGTTTTCCAGATAGGAACTACAGTTCTCAGCATACCAAGCACATGGCTGTTGGAAATAGTTTTATTCAACATATAAAACATAGGACACTACCTCCCATCAAATGGCGTAAGCCCTAAAGTGATTAGTAATGATTTCCTATGGGGGGTTTTTCTAGCAAAATTTTAAATTTTTACTCTTTCAAAGTTGGGTCTATAAGCCTGACTTGATGCTTTCTAGTACAAAATTAGTATTGGCAGGAAAAGGCTGTTTAACATCAATACTAAGCAGTATTTTTTTCTTCAGTGGAATAACCAATACTGTCATCAATGAAGCCAAACTTTTTGTCCTTCTTTTGTTGTGAATGGGGATGGTAAAGTAGGTGATTTACCATTTACTCTTTGCCCCCTAAAGCAATCACAGGAATAATTAGATTGGTTAAAGGACAAATGGATATCTTAATTTTTCTGCAGTATTTATGACACCTATTATAGCCCATGAAAACATTTCAACCCAAAACAAGGTTTGGAAATGTTGCTGTTATCCATTAGAGCTGCAAATAGAATGCTGGAGATGCATACAGATTGTGTATTTCTTCCCTGTTCATGAAAAAGATGCTGCTAATTTATGTTTTTCAGCTAATGCTCATTGGTCTTCATTTAGGTTTCTTAATTTCTACATTTCACCATGTATTTAAATTAAATTAAATGGTATATAAAGTATTGATCATGTAAAGTAGCAAAGTTTGTTGTCCTCAATCGGGACATAATCGAATAGAATTGAAAAATAGTATCTGAAAATCAGTGAAGGGCTACCAAAATTTGTACTGCCACACTGTGGGCGTGGCCTATGCATATTCTTTCAACATCTTTCAGTGCAAATTGGGTGCTCCGGGGTGGAGCTCCATTTTTGCTACCCCACTGTTGCCCCCCTATCCAGGCAGTAGCCCACACCTGCTGAAAAGTATCATATAATTTAGTTCTATTTAATTAAGCTAAAATTGGTTTAGAATAGAAAAGAATATTGCGTGTTGTGTGTATTTCACATTTCATATCTACTGTCATTTTGTCAGCAGATAATTTTTAATACAGAAAAGATGAGTAGATATAATTCCGATTAGATTAACAATATTTACTTGAATAAGTTATGTGGAATAACTTATACAGAATCAGATTTCATTTTTTTTTATGTTTCCTTATGCCCCTTTTAATAGACACACATATCAGTTGGGACAGACCAATTAAATTAATAACTAAATCAGGTTGCACATCCATTGTGAAAAAAAGGCGAATTAATTAGAGGCTTTTAAATTTAGATTTACCAGTGATATACATTTATTGACAACCTGCAATCTGTCCATGCGTATGTGATTACGCTAAATACGATACGATCACTCAGCATATCAATTTTAATACATTACATTTGTTTTGAATATTGTGCAAGGTATTCTCTAAGTTTACTTCCAGAACTGGAAGTTTTTCATAGAGATAAGAAGGTGACAGTCATTTTAAAACAAACAAGTGCATTAGCAAAAGCATAAGAATAATAAAAATGTGTGAATGTCACAGTAAAAATGAAAACTTAATTGCTGACTTAAAACAAAAGCCACTGGAATTACCAAAAATATAGGATGTTCCCATTACATAGTATAAAGCTCTGGTCTTAATTAAACATCCCACACTTCATTTGTAACTGTTTCTGACTGTTGAAAAAATACTATAGCTGAAAAATCACCCATCTTCCTTTATATAAATGTGTATCTACAGAAAGCCTAGTAAGAAGCAACTCAAAATAGATGTTGGCTAAACAGTAGAGGAAGATTTGCATGGCATACATTACTTAACAGAGAAAGAGGTACTGTATTTTGGGAGTTAATGCCTTTTCTCATCTTAGATAATAGATAAAGCCTCAATAGGACTTCAAGAGTATTGCAGATCTATACCAAGGAAGGACTGCTTCTCAGTTCCCTTCTAATCCTATGATTAAGCATAGATACAAAAATTATCAACATATTTAACATTCTCCGAAAAGTTACTTTAGAATGAATAAAATAATCAAATAAATGCCTGATGTTAATTATATTCCTGATAACTAAAGAAAAAGAGAAGCACCCCATTTATAAAATTGTTGCAGTAGATATAATTAGGACCCAAAGTTTTGTGTAGCAAGTGACAGAAGGATACACCATAATTATAGTTTGTTGACAAGTGGAAAAGAATTCCTTTTTTATCTTGGAGCTTTAGAAGCCAAGTGTAAATAAATATGCTATTTAACAGATTGTAATTGCCATCAGCAGGGCATCTTCTCCTTGAATCTGATGGTGTTATTAAAAGGGGGATTACAATTAAGCATTTTATAAAGTGACGTGAAAGTCCATTAAATTTCTCTAACAAACAGTAATTTGCATTTGATGCTTCTACAGCACTATTTTATTTGCAGAAATGTTGTTGGCTCTGACCTCCCCCTGTTTGGGTCTCCTGCTGCTCTTTTTGTGCTTTGATAAATGATATTAAGCACTAATTCTCTTTTTTCTAATTCACAGTACACTTGAACATATAGTATGCCAGTGATAGATCTCTTTGACTCTTACATAAAACATGCAAGACAAGACAAAACGAAATGTATTCCCTTGATAGACCCAGAACATTATTTCCTTATGTTGCAAATAACAGATTCCATTCAATTTTGTATTAAATCTGTTTCATTTAAGATCAGTACATTTGCTTCTTTTTAAAAGAAAAATACTTTAAGTTCCTAAGTTTCAATTTAAGAAAAAAATAACATTAGAAAAGGATATAATGTTGAATTGATATTGAGAAAGAGTTCAGGGATTTTAAAAGCTTAATTCTCACATTTTTCTTCAAGACTTTATGGGCTTTTGTTTTTAGACTCACATGCCTATTTTAAATCAATATTTTTCATAAGAAAATAGCCATATTAGGTTGAGATCAAATAGCTTCCCATATCAGTAGCTAGAAAGTTCCTTTTAATGTATACTGTAAATATTAGACATACTTAAATGTTATACAGACATATCATTTAATCAGCACAAACATGCACATTTCTTTACACATGTGACAGAGATGTGTTTAGCATAACAAAATCTATAAGATAAAAACAAGAAAAAGCTGGTATCAATGAGATTAGGAAAACCCTGGTTTTGGTATGAGTTGAAGGAAAGAATAGAAAGTGAACTACATCAGCAAACTGAATGACTTGCTTGAAGGCGCAAAAAGAGGTTGAGTCCTGTAGATGTCTAAACTGCTTATTTCTTTGTCTTTGGGCTTTTGCCATTGTATGTTTATTTTCCTGTTGTTAGATTACAGATTACAGAGTCACCTGACTGAGCCTGATGGTTACTCTATATGTGTGCTGGTTTGTTTTTTTTGAATGCTAGGTTTCTGCCTGAGGACAATAGGAACAATACTTTCAGATCATATCATAAGAGGGAAAGGGTTTTTTTAAAAAAAATTGTGATAGTAAAAGTCATGTTGAAAACATACTACAATATATTTCCATAAAGAAAAAAAATTAAGGGAACTTAGGTTCTTGAGCTGAAAATATTAACTATATTGCTAATTACATTATTACACCTAAACCAATTTGGTGAATTATTCTGATTCTTTAGAACTATGGGGCTAAAGCCAGTCTTTTTTCAATAATATTTCCATGGTCAACATGCGTATCGAAGAACATTCTATGCTCCAAAGTGTTGTAGTTGGCTCTGGCCCCAGCTCCTGCCCCAAGGAATGTGGAGGTGGAGGTGGGGGAAACATCCACATACTACAGGCCTGTTTTGCTCTTGATAGAATCTCCCGACGAAGGCTCCTGTGACGAAGGAAGCGTGAGTAGCAGGGAAGAGGGGGGTTTGGCAGACAGCCAAGGAGGAGATCAATCATCCTTATCATCCCTGGATTCTGAACAAGAACGTATGATGGACCCATGCATGCGTAGAGTGATGCATAGGAGAGAACAATTGAAGGATTATTACAGGAGATAAGTGAGGCCACCTGTGGTTGGGTGGGGCTGCTGTAATTAGTGCTATAGATAAAAAGAGCAGCGTGCTGGTTTAGCCTTGTGGAAATTTATCTGATTCATAGTTTTGTCAAGATCGTGGTTTTGCTGTTTCCCTGTTCAAGATTGTGGTGTGGCCTTTCTGGACTTTGGAATTGGACTCAATTTCCCAGTTACTAGGTGAGAAATTTGATTGCATTTAACCTGTGCCTTGTGTGTACCAGAAAATCCCTTTGACATTTAAAAAGGGAGTTTTTTCTGCTTTTCTGTTGATAAAGACTTTTGGTTTTCCTTCTATCGTGTGGTGTGTGTCTTTTTGGACTAATTACCCTGTAATTACGAGTGGTTGGGACACGCAGGCAGAACACAAAGTACATTAAAAGAATGCTAAATTTGAATGGGAACAATTTAATATCTAATTGTGGGAAGAAGTAGATACATGTTGGGAGTTGGGGCTTCCTTTTAAGAGAGATGAAGAAAGCGATCTGCAATCAGTTTTTTTGTCTTGGAAATTGTTGCCACTTTATTTGATGTGTATCAAATCAAAGCATATACGAATAAACTGATTGTACCAAGATTGTCAAACCAACTAATATTTGTGTAAGTAAATAATACAGTTGGGTAAAATGTTCAATGGATTTTAAAAACTTTAAGATCTTTGTTAAAAACTGAAGGAATAGGCGAGTAATGTTCCAGGTACTGATTCCTGTTGATTAATTAATCGTACATTAAATTATAATAGGTGCGTACAGCTTCTTAAGTTGGATCAGCCACCTAGCCCTCTAAATCACCAGAAAATATATGCCTATTTTCTAGACTAGCACAAGTGGAGTATTTTTTGAGAGGAGGGAGAGAAGTTAAGGGTAAAGATAGGTCTTTGAGAGAATAACTAATACCATTTGCACTTAAAACAGTTCAAAATAGCACAATCCAAATTTGGCCATTATTGACATCACTGGATTTTAGGAAAATACATGTGCTAATGAATTGTGAATTATTTATTTTCTATTTGCAGGCAAAGCAGGATTCTGGAAATTAGCACTTTTCGAGTATACTTGACAGAAGAGATTTTTGTTTTGTGATTCTTATATGAAGGATTCCTAGGGGAAAATATGAGATAGTGTTTGGAAATAATGCACTTGAAAGGAAACTCACATATTTCATAAACAAATATGGGCTTTTTAAACATGAATAGTTTTTTTATTCGTTAGAAAATTGTAATATATCTTGCAGAGTGAACATTTGCAGTTCAAATGGGTGAAATTGATTTCATCATCTGTAGTTAATCTTTTTTAACTTAACATATCTGTTTCAACTTTAACTAAAGCAACATAACAAGTCTTGTTTATCACATTGAATCTTTAAAGTGTTCTTAGTAATTTCTAATGTGACGTTTACATGCATATATCTTTATGTAGTGCAAATAGCCTTACTTGGACACAGAATTTCATATAGAGTTCAGATAACATATGTTTTTAACCCTGACATGATTTACAGTGCTAAGAAAGAATGATAAATTTGTATGGTAATGCCTTTTCATTAATAATGTTGGGAACAATCTGGAAACATTTCTTAATATCTTTCAGAGGGAGTTTTGCTAGGTTTTTCATGAGGAGTGAAAACATTAGAAAAAGAATTGATATTCTGGATCTTGATCTTTACAAATGGCGCAATATGGAGATTTATGGCTAAGGACAGAACCATCTCTTAGTTTAGGTTATTGTATAGTTTTAAGTTTTAAATTTGATTGGTTTTAATATTATAATTACTTTTCTACTGGTTTTATAATTTGTAAGCTGCCTAGAGTTGCCATAAGGAAGAGAGGGGCAGCATAAAATTTTAATAAATAAATAAGTAAATGATTCTTATACAGCTACAGAAAGTTTATTAAATTTGTATAATGCAGGGTATATTTAACATTTATTTTTAATAAATAAAATATTTATCATGATTGTAATGAATAGAAATAATTAATTTATATACACTGGTTCCGAGACATTAGTCTCACCGTGGTCCTTTTAATACATGGTTAGTAATTGTTGTGGTTGGCTCTGGCCCAGCTCCTGCCCCAAGGAATGTGGACGTGGATGCAGGGGAAACATCAACATATCATAGGCTTGTTTTATTGCCGACAGAGGCAGGTAGTGCAGTTTCCTCGGACGAAGAAGGTGAGGGTGACTTGGAAGAGGGGGGCTTGGCACACAGCCCAGGAAGCCAATCTCCATTATCTTTGATTGATTCGGATGAGGAAGTATTAGACACATGCATGCACAGAATTATGCATAGAAGAGACCAATTGCAGAAATATTACAGGAGATAAGAGAGGGCACCTATGTTTGGGTGAGGCTCCAGTAATTATAGCTGCTGATATAAATAGCAGCATGTTGCTTTGGCCATTGTGGAAGATTATCTGATCATTGTTCTTCAGGACTGTGCCTTGCTGTTTGTTGATTTTTCACGACTTTGAAACCAAAGCAGAGCAAAGTGTATGTGTGTTTCACTTCGTGGAAGAAGAAGGGCTGTGATGGTTCTTCACAGCTGCTAGCTAAGTACTTAATGACTGCTTAAGGGAAACTGTACAGACAATCCGGTTGTTTTGGGAAGAGTGCTCTTTGCAATACAAAAAGAGTGCTTTGTTTATTTTGAATTTTGTGATAACGAACATTGTTTTGAATTTTCAAGCGTGTGTGTCTGAAATTTGTACCCTTGAATTTTTGGGAGACTCTTACCATAGAGCCAGGCAGAACAGTAATGGAATGAAAAAGAAATCTGAAGCCAAAGTGGAAAAATTATGACAAAATGTACTTAGAATTCTGCAAATCCCTCCCATACACCACAGGCTCACTTCCCCTCCCCAAACGCATAGTTAATTATGAGTGTAAATTAAGGTGACCAGATGTCCTGCTTTTGAACAATTTATTCCATGGCATTTTTAAAAAGTCCTGATTTTTTTTACAAAATCTGGTCGCCTTACCCTCCATCCACCCAAAGGGGAGCAGAAGTGGGGGGGCACAGAGGTCCCTGTTTCCTTGGGAGGAAAGGCGTCTTCCCCACCCAGAGCGACCCTCCCCCTCTAGCCACCTGCCTGCCGTTCTTCCCTGCCTGGCTCTCCTGGTCACCCGCAGCCTCTGCAGACAGAACCCCGACATGGTCCAGGAGGGGAGAGGCCCAGCGCTGCCCTCGATGCCCACAGTCCCTCCAGGCGCCCCCAACTCTCCCCCGTTGCCCTCCGCCCGGGCTTCCTGGAGGGACTCCGTGCAGATCCCAAGGGAGGGTGGGGGAAGGGCTGGGGCGGCAAGTGGGTGGGGAGTCCGGAGAGGCCACCGAGAGGACAAGGAGTCTGGAGAAGGAAAAGGAGGCCAGGGAGAGTACTTCTTTTCATTAAACTGGACATATGTTTTAGCCTCCAAATAATCTTTGTCATTCTTCTCTGTGCTCTTTCTAGAGTTTCCACATCTTTTTTATGTTGTGGCGATCAAAACTTTATAGGATAGGACAAGATATTAAAAAGTTGAAATATCTGGTTCTTGTTATTTTTATTGGACAGTTTTCTATAAAAATGTATAGCTACTATTCCATCTGTCATTGTGCTTGAACTAAATTAAATCAAAGATGGAAAGAAAAAATAATAAATAAGAGTGGACAGTCAAAATAGTCAGATAGAAGTGATCTTATATTCACAGTTTTTATTTCATACTTTTTAAAATCTTATTACGAAATCCTAAACCTGTTTGCTTGCTTTCCATATATTTATTGGAAATTTGAAGACCTATTCCAGACCTACTTTCTTCACTTCTTTGCAGGGAGGGGGTTTATTTACTGCCTTTAGTAGTGAGAAAGTCCTATTTCAATCATGTTTGAAATAACTCATTTTGGACAAGCCTGTGCTGCTCTGCTTACAAAACATATATGAGTGGAATATGCAATTACCACAACTCAGTTGCCTGCCACAGAAACATTTCAGCATTATAGCATTACAAAAATAGAATGACATGCATAATGAAAGATTTCAAGATTCACCCAAGGCATTTATTCTCTTCACCTTAATGTTCTCAGCAGAAGCAGAGTATCCATTAAAAGGTACTATGAATTATGGTTGCCTAGCAACTGGAAGGAGCTTGTAACAGCACCACAGAATGAAATGGCTGGTTGAGAAAATGAATTTTCTCTGAGCATTAGCCTGTTGAAACTGCCTTTTCTTGTGGAACATAAAGTGCATTTATTTGTCTCATGCATTTTTTATTAGAAAATTATTTGAGTTCCAGAGACTTGAATCATTTTGCTACAGGAGATATTTGATTTTAATGTGTTGTACTAAAATATATGATAAAAGACATTTTCCTCAAAGTAAAGACACCACACTGTTCTTTGTAGCTTCTTTTGAATAAAATAAAATAAAATCTTGTTTCAGGCATGTCATTTCTGTTTTTAATTTTAAAAATGGCATAAGGAAGCAACAAAAGTATATTTTCAAATGTCCCTCCTTGGAGATAAAATCTAAAATAACTTCAGACAATATATTAAAAGTGGACCATATACAGTACCTAGGTATTTTATTGTGGGTTTATGATGGGTGATTTCTGATTTTAAGATATTACTCTAAATTTCTATAAAAGGTGAATACAGAAATGACTAAGCCTATTAATCTAATTAATTCATTTTGCTAATCATTACCCTGATATTTAATGATACTGCTGAGCATTCAGAACACTTGCTTGGCAAAGGGTATTAGAATGAGTGAAGGACTTTCTTCAAAGAAGCACTGTGCAAGAGACCCTGCAAACCGTAGGGGCAATCCTTGAAGCAATTGTGCAAACCTTGTAAAGGAAGAGGCTATGTTCACATTTGGAAGATGCTTGCCTTACTGAGGCTCATCTTTGACAAGCAGTTGGTGTAAAGACTCTGCATAGTAACATATAGCTCTCCTTTATGGTTTCCTATAGAAATAATGTTCATCTGAAATTTCTCTCAGCATGGAGAAGCAGGCATGTGGGCATAGCTGTAGACACCTGTAGAGTGGTACCTCTACGTAAGAACTTAATTTGTTCCATGACCAGGTTCTTAAGTAGAAAAGTTTGTAAGTAGAAGCAATTTTCCCCATAGGAATCAATGTAAAAGCAAATAATGCATACAAACCCATTAGGAAAGAAATAAAAGCTCACAATTTGGGTGGGAGGAGGAGGACAATCGCTGCCGAAGGAAGAAGGTGAAGTGAGGGGAATAAAAATAACCCCAAACTTTAAGACTTTAAAAAAAAAGAGGGACTCTGAGGCGGCGAGGAGGAGCACGTGTCTCCCATACACCCGGTGCGAGGCTGCCTCCCATACACTGTGCCAGAGAGAGAAACCCAGGCGGGCGAGAGAGGGGAACCTCCCACTCCTTTGACTGAAAGGCAGCTACTGCTGCTACCTTATTCCTCTTCCTTCCCATGCTGAAGGGCTCCCTTCTCTCGCTCGCTCACTTTGTAGCCGGCGCCTTTCCTTCACTGTGGTGACTCCTCGGTTTGGCTGAAGCTGAGTTGATCTGGCCGGGGCAAAGTGCCCCCTTTTGCCTTTCCACGCCCAGACACTCCAGGAGGCAACCTCGCACCGGGTGTATGGAAGGCAGCATGAGGGAGTCACCACAACAAAGTGGTTTATTCCCTCTCCAAGCACCCAGAGAAAGGAAAATGCTTCGTTCTCTCTGGACTGCCAAGGCCTCCTTAAGTGCCACCGAAAGGCTCCTCTGGCAGCCCAGAAAAGCACGAGATGGCCAGGATTAAAGGGGGAATGGCAGGAAACTGGCCGGGCTTTCGTGCCGCTGCAAAATTTCCTGGGAATTTTTTCCGGGCTCAGGTTCTTAAGTAGAAAATGGTTCTTAAGAAGAGGCAAAAAAAATCTTGAACACCCGGTTCTTATCTAGAAAAGTTCTTAAGTAGAGGTGTTCTTAGGTAGAGGTACCACTGTATATTTCTAAGACACCTTGTAAGCAATAATAAATCTATTAAATAAGTTAAATTTATATTACAAATTCTTATTACAGCATATAGTTAGATCACCTGTACGTTGATTGTAGGCAGGGGTGGAGAAAAGAAGGATCAATAGATATTTCAATTCTGTGTTTACACTAATAGTTCTCAAAAAGGAATGGAGAAGCAGGTGCATCAGGGGTAGGGTTGCTGCATGTACAGAGTGAATTGCAATCTAATAAGATCCACAGGGTACATAAACTTACTGTTGGAATTAGCACTCTGGAAACTTAAATAATGTTTGCTGAAATCTCCTATTTCCTCCATTTTCTTTCGTTACAAATGTAGTATTTATTTTTGGTTTTGGGTTTGTTTTTGTTTTGCTTCATACAAAGCATCTTTTATAATTTTCTTTAACATTTCTTTGATGGAAATTATTGAATTTATTATTATTGATGATAATGTGGAAGTCGTGTTTGCTTGTTTACTCGAGTTGATTTACAGAGTTTCCTATCACCATATAATAGGTAAGTATCAAATACAGTGGTACCTCATCATACGAACTTAATTGGTTCCAGGAGGAGGTTCCTAAGGTGAAAAGTTCGTAAGATGAAACAATGTTTCCCATAGGAATCAATATAAAAGCAAATAATGCGTGCAAATCCTTCAGGAAAATCCCAAACTTTAGAAGGGAGGCGAACAGAGGGCAGGGAGGAGCAGCTAAAGGGGGCGGGTGGAAGAAGCAAGGCTAGGCTAAAGGGTGAGTGGGAAGGAAGAAAGGCAAGGGGGGGCGCCCCTCCCTTTTCTTTCTTCAAAAGACACCGTTTGAGTGCCTTTGCAAGCATGCAAAATCTTTACTCTTCCAAGCTGCCCCTCCCTTTTCTTTCTTAAAAAGACACAGTTTCAGTGCCTTTGCAAGCATGCAAAATCTTTACTCCTCCAAGCTGCCCCTCCCCTTTCTTTCTTAAAGAGACAGTTTCAGTGCCTTTGCAAGCATGCAAAATGTTTACTCCTCCAAGCTGCCCCTCCCTTTTCTTTCTTCAAAAAAGGGGGGGGGAGAAACCCCTTCATCCCAGCAGCAGCTGCTTGGGTTCGTAAGGTGAAAATAGTTCGGAAGAAGAGGCAAAAAAATCTTAAACACCGGGTTCGTATCTTGAAATGTTCGTTAGAAGAGGCGTTCGTAAGATGGGGTACCACTGTATAAGTAATTTTCCCATTATCAGGGTGGTTGGGTGACCTTGGGTCATTCCTTTTCAGTCCTAGGAGGGAGGCAGTGGCAAACTACTTCTGAAAAAAAAAATCTTGCCAAGACAACTTTAGGGATATTCCAGGCAGTTACTAGAACTCAAAACTAATTTGAAGGCACCAATAGAAAAAGGGAGGAATTAAATTGTACAATACTCCAGGGAGTGATGAATGGATGATCTGATGTCTTAGATTTAGACAGCTTGATTAGAAGTGTTAACAATATCTTTTGAAGCTATAATTCTATTGTTCTTAAAATCTGAAAACTATAACTCAGGTGAAATTATAGAGATGTAAAATCATACTAAACAACTTCGGTACCTACCGGTATTTCTAAAATGATTGTATTTTATGTTTAAAACATTTTAAGCTATTCATCCTCCATTGGATTACATGCTGAACTCTTGTTAATTTAGTATCCAGTTCTTTATTAACTGATGCTCAAAACAAATAAACAAAAATCCATTTAAACAGACGATTTATTATGTTATTAGCATTTAAGGTGTTACAAGAAGATTATTCTGTCAGCTCTAGTTTATTAATAATACTGCTTCCAAATGAAGTTATTTCACACTAATTTTCTGTTTCATTGTTTTTCCTTCTACAGAAGACAGATGTTCATAACATTTCTCCTGAAGATTTCAATGCTTTGCTAACCATAAAATTATTTATTACTTTCCATGTATCACTGCATTCATGAATCCTACAGAAAACAAGCATATGATTTTGTATGAAAAACTATTAGATTAAAAATTAACTATAAATTGGAGAACTTTATTTTAAATACTGTAATAATTTTCTACTGTCCTTTAACAACTGAAATTTGAGATCATAGTAATGTGTTGGTGTCCATCCATCGTGTTCGAAGAAAACCTGGACATCTAATGGGTTGTGTGCTGTACGTGATATGTCCATAGGTGGCTGGTGAGACCTATACAGGCATGAAATGTTCTGCCACATGTTGGGCAGACACGTGTGGGCACCATTGTCACAGCATTTGTGGCTCTGGCTTTGCAGAGTGCTCATTTCTCTTCTGCTATGAATATTCTTCTGGCCTCAGATGTCTGGCAGCGTTGGTAGATCAGCATGCTCCGAGTCTTCGGAGAGGGGCGGCATACAAATCTAATAAATAATAAATAATAATAATGTTGGTTAATCTTGTGCCAGGGTTTACCAGGAGACGGTGTCAATATCGAGGGACTTGAAGGAGGCTTTCAACATGTCTTTGTATTGTTTCCTTTGTCCCCCATGCGATCGCTTTCCTTTAGACAGCTGACTATAGAGGAGCTGTTTAGGAATGCGATGGTCTGGCATCCTAACAACATGGCCTGCCAGCATGTCTGGGCTTTCATCAGCAGGGTGGGGATTATGGCAGGTCTGCTCTGAAAAGGACTTCAGTATCAGGCACCTTATCCTCAGAATTCTACGGAGGCAGGTCATGTGGAAATGGTTCAGTTGCC
Source organism: Erythrolamprus reginae (assembly GCF_031021105.1). Lineage (NCBI taxonomy): Eukaryota > Metazoa > Chordata > Lepidosauria > Squamata > Dipsadidae > Erythrolamprus > Erythrolamprus reginae. The sequence continues at coordinate 212,333,808 of NC_091952.1, read as the reverse complement.
TAGCATGTATCCTGTATACAGTCCAAGTCTCACTGGCATACAACAGGATAGTTAGCACTACGGTTTGGTAGACGTTGAGCTTTGTAGCAAGGCTTATTCCATGTCGATTCAACATGTTGGTCATTGGTCTGCCAAATGCAGAGCTTGGCGATTCTGTAGTTGACCTCAATGTCAGTTGCCACTGCATGGGAGACGATGCTGCCAAGGTATGCACATTGTTCAGCAGGTAACTTTTGTCCCTTAGAAACATAGAAACATAGAAGACTGACGGCAGAAAAAGACCTCATGGTCCATCTAGTCTGCCCTTATACTATTTCCTGTATTTTATCTTACAATGGATATATGTTTATCCCAGGCATGTTTAAATTCAGTTACTGTGGATTTACCCACCACGTCTGCTGGAAGTTTGTTCCAAGGATCTACTACTCTTTCAGTGAAATAATATTTTCTCACGTTGCTTTTGATCTTTCCTCCACCTAACTTCAGATTGTGTCCCCTTGTTCTTGTGTTCACTTTCCTATTAAAAACACTTCCCTCCTGAACCTTATTTAACCCTTTAACATATTTAAATGTTTCGATCATGTCTCCCCTTTTCCTTCTGTCCTCCAGACTATACAGATTGAGTTCATTAAGTCTTTCCTGATGCGTTTTATGCTTAAGACCTTCTACCATTCTTGTAGCCCGTCTTTGGACCCATTCAATTTTGTCAATATCTTTTTGTAGGTGAGGTCTCCAGAACTGAACACAGTATTCCAAATGTGGTCTCACCAGCGCTCTATATAAGGGGATCACAATCTCCCTCTTCCTGCTTGTTATACCTCTAGCTATGCAGCCAAGCATCCTACTTGCCTTTCCTGCTGCCCGACCACACTGCTCACCCATTTTGAGACTGTCAGAAATCACTACCCCTAAATCCTTCTCTTCTGAAGTTTTTGCTAACACAGAATTGCCAATGCAATACTCAGATTGAGGATTCCTTTTCCCCAAGTGCATTATTTTACATTTGGAAACATTAAACTACAGTTTCCATTGCTTTGACCATTATCTAGTAAAGCTAAATCATTTACCATATTACAGACCCCTCCAGGAATATCAACCCTATTGCACACTTTAGAGTCATCGGCAAACCTTCCCTACCAAACCTTCCCCTGTGTCACTCACAAACATATTAAAAAGAATAGCACCCAGAACAGACCCTTGTGGCACACCGCTTGTAACCTGTCTCTGCTCAGAATACTCGCCATTAACAATAACTCTCTGATGTCCCTTTATTGTGTTGGTGGCCTCTTGGTATTTGGCTTTTGGAGCTGGCTGATGCATCATTTCAGTCCTCTTTATATTGATAAGGAGATCAAAGTTGTCATAGTTGTATAGTTAACTGAAAAGTTTCTGTGGAATACATGTAGTAAATATAAAATGTTAATACAGGTATATTTAAAACCCTAGAGAAATTTTTATTTTTATTTTTATTTTTTTTGCTGGTGTGAGTCATGGCTCATTCAGAAGACCATTCCAAAACTAAGGGGGAGGAAGGGACTGGAAGGGAATGGATTACCACCATTTTGTATGTCTTTGATTTATGTGCAGCATAGAAATCATTAATACAAAAAAAACCATCGAGGAATTTTGTCTACTCCTTTCTGTATTTTTTTTTAAATCAGTTGACAAAGCAATTTAGGATCTTTTATTCTATCAGCATAGCTATATAGAATTCTTTATTGGCCAAATATGATTGGGCCCACAAAAAATTTGTCATTGGTGCATATGCTCGCAGCGTACATAAAAGAAAAGATTCTTTGTCAAGAATCATGACGTACAACACTTATTGATTATCATAGAGTACAAATAGGAATCAGAAAACAATGTTAATATAAATTGTAAGGATACAAGCAACGAGTTACAGTTGTAAGTGGGAGAAGATGGATGATAGGAATGATGAGAAGACTAATAGTAATAGTAATGCAGCCTTTGTGAATATTTGACAGTGGTGAGGGAATTATTTGTTTAGCATTAAATGGTGTTAGGAAAAATTTTTTCTTGTGTCTAGTTGTCTTGGTGTGCAGTTCTATAGGTAGTTCTATAGATAGGAGTTGAAACAATTTATGTCCAGGATGCGTCATAACTATATACTTTTCTCTTCATTTATTCCATTTATCAAACTGGTGCATTTAAAGAAAGAGCTAGGAAGAAAAATCTGGATGCAGAATGGGACATATGGTAGATGAAAATATATAAAACATTGCTAAATGTGGTTGTTATTTCTGAAACATTTATCCTAATAGATGGAATGAAAGATATATAAACATTATAAAGAGCCAAATTTAACCAATGTGTCTGCCAAAATAGATAATTTAGTAATGACATGATAGTAAGCAGCAAAATGTTGAGCAAATCTTTACTTGTCTCATGTGCTGTTAATTATCTTGTGTTGTAAATAATTTTATTGCAATACATTCTACTTAGTAAAGTACTTGAGTAAGATGAAGAATATTGGAGATGTATGCTAAAGAAGGCAATTCAGAGCAAATCAGGAAATGATGTGAATATAATTCTGCAAAAACAAAATTATTATATAGCAGAAATTGAATAGAATAATACACACTTCAACGTCTGGTAAGAATCATTTTAAAAAAAAAACCTGCACTGCCAGATAAGAACAGAAAAGTAAGGATACAATATCTTTATCTATCTATCTATCTATCTATCTATCTATCTATCTATCTATCTATCTATCTATTAGATTTGTATGCCGCCCCTCTCCGCAGACTTAGGGCGGCATACAAATCTAAATCTTCCTTAAGCTTATTTTGACTGAATGTTTCATAACTGCACCCAGCTCAAAGTTTCAGAAACTACACATATTTTGATGCATATTATTTCATTAATACCAATAGCATTTATTTTCATATCAATGTGTCAATATTTCACTTTAAAATTGGTTTGGTTTATATAACATATCTATCCAGACTCATTTACTAACGAGCAGCTATAGAAATCTATAGTGGGCGGCTATAGAAATCAATTCAGATTAATAAATAAATAAATCAGTCAATCAATCAATAATGCCAATAGCCATTTAACGGCCAATTCATTGATGTTTCTTTCTCTGAGTGGTATTCAGGAAGCAACCCATGATGATTTTATATTATAACTTCTGGTTGGAATAAATTTAGAATATTGTTTTTGTAGCATGGCCTCAGGAATTAAAAAAAAAACCCCTATGATTGAATAATGTTCAAGTATCTCATTCTAACAAGAAATCAATGGCAGCATTAACACTGAATAGTATTCATGTTATGCCAACAGAACCAGATATATTTCATATGTTTGGGGTGTAATTTTATTTTCAAACCATCACAAGAAAGGAACTTTTCCAGATGAATTTATATATCAAATAAAGACCAAAGTTAAGTTCAATTAAAATATTAAAGCACTAGCTTTCTTTTGCACAATTACATATTATAAGAATGCATCTCTAGCCAGGCCGTGGGTGTTCTTTGAAGGATGAATGAAGAAGACAAGTACCATATTTCAGAGTATAAGACGCACCTCCCCCACCCCAAAAAAGAGGATGATACACTGAATACAGCCATTTTTGGCCTCCTGAAACCCCACCCCTACATCTCATTTTTTGCAAAAATTGGGTGTACAGAGTTTGGGAGGCCTGCTGAATACCCCTGGGGGCTGGGAGAAAGCAAGAACACGCCCATTTTGGGGGGGGACAGGTAAAAACCTGGGTAAAAAAGCCCCTAGGAGCATTCTGAAGGCCTGCCAAACCTTCTGGCACAGCTCATTTTTGCAAAAAAATGGGTGAAAATGGGCTTTTTATTTGCAAAAATGGGTCACTTTTTGCAAAAGCAGGAGTGTTTTTGCCTTCTCCCAGCCTCCAGCAGCACTCTGTATGCTTTAATGTTTCCAAATGTAAAATAATGCACTTGGGGAAAAGGAATCCTCAATCTGAGTATTGTATTGGTAGTTCTGTGTTAGCAAAAACTTCAGAAGAGAAGGATGTAGGGGAGGTGATTTCTGACAGTCTCAAAATGGCTGAATAGTGCGGTCAGGCGGTAGGGAAAGCAAGTAGAATGCTTGGCTGCATAGATAGAGGTATAACAAGCTGGAAGAGGGAGATTGTGATCCCGCTTTATAGAGCACTGGTGAGGCCACATTTGGAATACTGTGTTCAGTTCTGGGGACCTCACCTACAAAAAGATATTGACAAAATTGAACGGATCCGAAGACGAGCTACAAAAATGATGGAAGGTCTTAAGCATAAAACCTATCTGGAGAGATTTAATGAATTCAATCTGTATAGTCTGGAGGACATTAGGGAAAGGGGGGACATGATCGAAACATTTAAATATGTTAAAGGGTTCAATAAGTTTCAGGAGGGAGGTGTTTTTAATAGGAAAGTGAACACAAGAACAAGGGGGCACAATCTGAGGTTAGTTGGGAAAAGCAACATGAGAAAATATTATTTTACTGAAAGAGTAGTGGTTGCTTGGAACAAACTTCTAGCAGACGTGGTTGGTAAATCCACAGTATCTGAATTTAAACATGCCTGGGATAAACAATTATCCATCCTAAGATAAAATACAGAAATAGTATAAGGGCAGACTAGATGGACCATGAGGTCTTTTTCTGCCCCATTTTTTGCAAAGACGGGTGAAAAACAGGTCCATTTTTGCAATAAAATCGGGTGTACAGAGGGTTGGGAGGCTTGCAGTGTGCTCCTGGGGGCTGGGAGAAAGCAAAAATACTCATTTGGGGGGGGGAGGCACATTATTGCAAAAAAATGGGGCATGTAGAGGGTTTGGGACGCTTGCAAAGTGCTCCTGGCGGCCAAGGAGGACAAAACCTTTTTTCCTTTCTTACTTCTTTGAAATATTGGTGCGTCTTATGTATCAGTGCGTCTTACACTCTGAAAAGTACAGTAGTATATGTAGGAACACCCAGGGCATGAATGTTATCTCAACTGCCCTGCTAAAGCAAGTTGACATTTATATTGAGCAGCAGCAAGAGATAGTTGATCACTTTGGAACAATAGTAAAAGCATTGTGTGTGAAGACTATTATAAACTCAGTTGAAATGAATCAACTGCAAATTGATATATTAGGCATCTGCAAATTTAAATAAACTGAATTAGATGTTTTTAATTCTAAGTCAGACAAATGAAAAAAATAAAACAAACCAGCTCCCAAGATTATATTCAAGTTATTTTCAAGGAAATCCAGTTTGGTATAGTGGTTAAGACATCAAACTAGAAAAGAGGAGACCGCGAATTTTAGTTTTGCTGTAAGTACAAAGCCAACTGGGTGACCATGGGCTAGTCACTTAGCCCTAGGAAGAAGTCAGTGATAAACCACTTCTGGAATTTTGCCAAGAAAATTTCAGGTACTAATCAAGGCAATTGACTAGTCCCTGCAGTGGAAACTGTTTTGAAGTGAAATGTAGAGTTAATTTATACTTGGTCAAATTCTCAGTCTTAATTATTTATATGAGACTAAGAGATGCAGCTGCGTTTAGAAATGGGGGAAAAAATGACTAAACAGGTTTTCCTGCCTGCAGCAAGTTTTACATAATAGTATGAAGCCACCAGCGTTGATTTATTATGACTATAATGAACTGCAGACTCATCACAGATAAGAATTCATTTTGACAATGAATATTCTTGGACTGTCTTTAAGTTTACTTTTGTTGTTAATTATTACAGTTTACTTTTTTGATGTGTAAACAATATTATTTAATGAGAGGCTTCTTTCATTTACCCTATCCTCAAAGTACATAGACATAAAATAAATATATTTGTTTCTAAGTTCTCTAATGCTTACTATAACATTATCTAATTTGATGTGAATGAGTAAAGTGGGTGGAGGTAATTTACAGCTGTTTTCTATTATGGTTTCTATGACATTTTGTCTTTGGATAGATTGACACATAATTATGGGATCTGAAATTTGAAATTTCTGGTACCAATTTTGGTTTCCGGTCACAATTTAGAGCAGTGTATACACAGAAATAGCATCTGTTTGCTGCGATATATACTGTATTTAGAAAATTCTCCTTTTGACTTGTAAATAATCATAAATTAAGATATTCAAAAAAATCAGTAACATTTTTGGAAGCAAAGAGAATGATGACTAATCACAGCCCAAATGAAGTATATCCATAGAGTATATCTCTACATGGCTACCTTTGAAGAGCGTTCGGAAACCACAGATCGTGCAGAATGCAGCTGCGCGAGTGGTCAAGGGTCTCCCTAAGTATGCCCATGTTTCTCCAACATTGCACAGGCTGTATTGGCAGCCAATCGGTTTCTGAACTCAATTCAAAGTGTTGGTTATTACCTGTAAAGTCCTACCTGGTATTGGACCAGTTTACTTTTGGGACCGCCTTCTGACCCATGAGTCCCAGCGACCAGTCAGGTCCCACAGAGTCGGCCTTCTCCAGGTCGACTAGAAAATGTCGCTTGGCGGGGCCTAGGGGAAGAGCCTTGTTAGTTCAGGCCCCAACCCTCTGGAATGAGCTCCCCCCAGAGATTCGTACCACCCCCCACCCTCCTTGCCTTTTATAAGAATTTGAAGATGCACCTATGCCAACAGGCTTGGGGACACTAATCAACAGCCCCTGCCTATGAATGAATGTATGTTGAATGGAAAGTATGTTGGTGGATTGAATATGATTGTTTTTAGATTAAATTGAGGTTTTATACTGTTTTTAGTTTTATTGCATTGTAGAACTGTATTTTTTCACATGTTGTAAGCCGCCCTGAGTCCTCGGAGAGGGCCAGGATAAAAATCCAATCAATCAATCAATCAATAAATGAATACAGTGGAACCCCGACATAAGAGCTGCTCTACTTAAGAGCAACTCGAGATAAGAGCTGGGAGGGGAGAGATATTTTTGTTCTACTTACAAGCCCAAATTCGAGATACAAGCGCCAAGGAGCTGTCTCCTGAAGCCAAACGCTAACTTCCGCGTTCGGCTTCAGGAGACAGCTGCGAAGCGGCGCGCGTGTTTTAAAAGGTTGCAGCCGGCCTGGGGGGCTCGGGGGGGTGCTTGCAGCTTTCTTTCTTGCTCTTTTTCTTTCTCTCTTTTACCTTCCCTTCCTCTATTTCTTCTTTTCTTTCTCCTTCCCACCTTCTTCCCTCCCTCCCTCCCTTCACTCATTCCTCTCTTACTCTCCCCTTTCATAAGTTTCCTTGCTTCCTTCCTCTGTTCCTGTCCCTTCCCCCTTTCTTTCTTTCTTGCTTTCTTTCTTGCTCTTTTTCTTTCTCTCTTTTACCTTCCCTTCCTCTATTTCTTCTTTTCTTTCTCCTTCCCACCTTCTTCCCTCCCTCCCTCCTTTCACTCATTCCTCTCTTACTCTCCCCTTTCATAAGTTTCCTTGGTTCCTTCCTCTGTTCCTGTCCCTTCCCTCTTTCCTTCCTTCCTTCCCACCCTCCGTCCATTCATTCAACCATTCCTCTCTTGATCGCTTAAAGCCGGTCCCTGGTGCAAAAAGGGTTGGGGACCTCTGTCCTACAGGATTGGGCGGCAGAGAAGTTGAACATATGTAAATTTAAAAGTTTAAGAAAGTTTACAAGTTAAGTGAAAGAAACTTCATTATTCATTTATATGTACATGTACATTTCTTCATTAAAAACATGTCTTTCTGCATAATTTAGACTAACTTTGTGAGTTTTTTGAGGGCTGGAACCAATTAAAATTATTTACATTAATTCCTATGGGGAAAAGTCGTTCGAGATAAGAGCTGCTCGACTTAAGAGCCCAGGTCCGGAACGAATTAAACTCGTATCTCGAGGTACCACTGTAAATGAATAAATAAATAATATCCCCAAGTTAGGAATGAGGCTTTATTTGAGCCTCAGTAAGTATTTATGCCAGAATGTTCATTAGGTTGCTTTTTATTTCTTATTTTGAATATATTTAGCATTTCTGATTTTTATATTTTACAACGTCACAAACCAACCTTATTGAGGATACAGAAATAGTTTATGCGATGTTTCTTGTTTTCCAGAGTTTTAGAAATGTCAAATATTTGACTGTATATCTTGTTATAATCTCTTTACAACCTTCCATTCATTAAGCTATCTTTTTGCTGCCTTGTCATAAAAGATAAATGAAGATTCATAGTCTTGGGGGTGTGAAGATTTACTGTTTACATGAATGTAGATTAAGTAGAAATAACAAGCTATCAATCAACCCAATCTCTTCACTTTATGACTTCATCAGTGTTTTTATTTCTATTATATGGTGTTGGCACAGGACCTCAAAGATAGACCATTCAAAACTCATCATAAAGTTGAGGTTAGCAATTAGAATGTAAAAGCAAAATTTAAGCAAAAAAGTATAATGTAATTAAACTTAATTTAATTAATTTAATTAATTAAAATTGATGTTTCTTTAAAATATCCAAGACATTTTAAAGATGGTATTGTATTTTTCCTGAAGAAAACATTATAGTACTTGAATAACTATATAGAAGTATGCCTGGAAATAGGTATGTTATACAGTAAAAGTCTGAGATTGAAATCAATTATATGTGCAAACACTTTGATTGCAAAGTTCCAGACATATAGCAAAAAATTAATGAAATCAGTGAACAAATACAAAACAGTTCAGCAGTTTTAAAATAGATATCTGTATGTACAGTTATATACGGTGTGTGAAAAGCAGTTGAATGAAATACATTTTAATAAACAAATATACTACAAATTGATAATTTTGATCTTTCTCTTCACTTGCCTCTATTAGTATTCAAGAACAAATACAAAATGGAACAATCTAATATATCATTAAAAGAATGAATAGAACAATATAAAGTTAATTACTGTCTTATGGAAGAAATCCCACTTTTAGTAAAAAATAATAATATTTTGGATCATATAGTTTAAAACCTTTCTTAGGAAGATATACAAGAACAGTTACATGTACAAGGATGTTAAGAATAATGATTACAACTGTAAAATCCCATTCAACAATGCTGTTGCTACCTACTTTACTGCCCTGTACTTGAAGAAATATAACAGTGCATACAGATTTGTCCTCAAATCATTTCATGAAAAAGAAGTCCTTAGTGGCAAAGCTGAAGTGATAGAGATGTTTATTCTGGGACTGGTAGTTGACTTTAAACAACAGTTTAGGTCAGTGATGGCAAACCTTTTTTCCCTCGGATGCCGAAAGCACATGTGCATATGCTATCGTGTATACACGAGTGCCCACACTCATAATTCAATGCCTGAGGATGGCGAAAATGCCCTCCCCCGCCGCTCCCGGAGGCCCTCTGGAGGCCTGAAACAGCCCATTTCCCAACCTCAGGTGGGCCTGGTAGGCCCGTTTTTCTTCCTACGCTATCCCACGGAGATTCTCCAGAAGCCGAAAATGCCCTCCAAGCGCCTACAGGCGAGGCAAAAATCGCTGGCTGGCATGCGCATGCAAATTATAGTTGAGTTAGGGTAATGGCTCACGTGTCGGCAGATATGGCTCCGCATGCCACCTGTGGCACCTGTGCCATAGGTTTGCCATCACTGGTTTAGGTGATATAAATTTAGATTAGCTGTATTGCTGATCTGATTTTGCATAGGAATTGAACTATATTTGCCATCAGATATTGGCAAATATAGTTCAGGTCCTATGACAAGATAGGGATCTTGAAGATTTTCTAGTTTCTTATAGAGCCTCAGCTATGGAAGATGTACTCTTATGGCAATGAAAAGGAGCCCAGTCTCCCCCTTTAAATAGTCATAGGGTTGCCCTGAGGAGGCCCAAGATATCCCTTGTTAAACCTTGTTTATTTCTTTATACACATATAGGGAAGGGAACAATGATATTAGTGGTTTGGTTTAAATCAATCTTGTTTTCACAATTGCTTATTCCCCATTGTATGTATTCTATCTTTTATGTTTTATCTCCAATCACAGAAATTTGTATCCATATCGCTGTCTACATTTTCTTTTTTCCATCTACACAAGGGATTTTCTGTTCATGATCTCAGTTTAAAATTGAAGAAATTGAACATCATATAAATATTATGGATTCATAATTAGTTTGCTTATGTATGTATGTGTTTGTTTGTTTGTTTGTTTGTTTGTTTTATTTATTTATTGAATGATTGATTTTTATGCCGCCCCTCTCCGTGGACTCGGAGCGGCTCACAAGACATTATATTTTAAACATTAGATTTTATCAACATATATTTATTCTATATTATGATGATTTTATTGCATGGTGTGAATGGTTTATAAATAACATTTTCTAATATTCTTAAATCAATCTTAAAGTATGTTCAAAAAGGACCGTTGAACTTACCTGAACGGTCTTCTCGATGCACTGCGAGGAGAGTCCAACATGGGTGATACTTCAGCCTGATTGGTTAGGGACTGAGTTAAATTATAACATTAATTAGCTCCACCCTGTAGACCCTTGTAGCTCAGTCAATAAAAACGAAGGAGTAGTGAAATCAACAGAACTTTATTAACTTAACTAGAAACTGCAACTGAGCCCCTGGGCCCCAAGGTCGGGTTGGGTTTGGACTCTCCTCGCAGTGCATCGAGAAGACCGTTCAGGTAAGTTCAACGGTCCTTCTCCAATGCACTGCTGCAGAGAGTCCAACGTGGGATATGCCCAAGATTAAGACAACAGGGTGGGAGACTGCTGGACCAGGGGCGTATGCGATACACACAGCCTCTGTAGTACCCTACGGCCAAAGGCCGCTTCTACTGATGCAAATGAGTCCAGCTTGTAATGTCTAATGAACGTGTCCGGAGTGGCCCATGTTGCCGCCCGGCAGATGTCTTCTAGAGGTGCCTGGGTGGCCCACGCCGCTGAAGTCGCGGCACTCCTCATGGAGTGTGCTGTGATGTTACCTGGTACAGTCCGTCCTTAGGAAGTGTATGCCGTAGCGATGCAGGATGTTATCCAGCGGCTAAGCGTCATTGGGGATACTCTGGTCCCCTTGGTAGGAAGTCCAAAAGATACAAATAAGGCCTCCGTCTGGCGGAATGCCGCTGTCCGTTGAATGTATATTTTGACGGCCCTGCGTACGTCCAGTTTATGCCATCGCAGTTCGAGTGGATGACTCCCCTGCGCGCAGAAATCCGGAATGACGATGTCATGAGACCTATGAAACAGGGTATTTATCTTCGGAAGGAATGGCGGGTCAAGTCTAAGGACCACCCGATTCTGGTGAAAGATACATGTCCGATCTCACCGATAGGGCCGCGAGTTCGGAGACCCGTCTAGCTGATGTGATTGCCACTAGAAAGGCTGTCTTAAGTGACAGAAGGCGAAGTGGGAAGGTGCGCAGTGGCTCGAATGGGGGAGCGGTTAATGCGTTGAGCACCAGCTGGAGGTCCCATGAGGGAAATCTGTGTACCGTTTGAGGACGGAGATTTGAAGCTCCCCTCAAGAAGTCCCTCACCCATGGGTGATGAGAGATGGATCTCCAGTTGTCCAGTTTAATTAGTGTAGAGATGGCTGCTACCTGCCTTCGTAAGGTGTTAGGGGCAAGCCCCTTGTCCAGTCCAGATTGTAAGAAGACAAATTGTGCCGAATTGATGCAGACTGTGGTTCTACTCCTTGGTTCGTGCAGAATTTAGGAAATGCTGCCCAGGTGGCCTGGTAGATCCTAGTAGTGGACGGTCTGCGGGCTGCTTGAATGGTGGAAATTACTTCCTGTGAAAGTGATGCCGCCTTCATCCTGTCCCCCTCAAGTGCCACGCGGCAAGTTGCCACCAGTGGGGGTCTGGATGGTACACTGACCCCTGGCTGAGGGAGACTAAGTTGAGTGGAATCCGCCAGGGTGGTGATATCGATAGGTCCATTAGGTCCGCGAACCACGGGCGGCAAGGCCAGTATGGAGCTATAAGCAGGACCTCGGCCCCCTCCCTGATTATCTTGGCGATTGTCTTGTGGATAAAGCATGTCGGTGGGAAAGCGTACAGTAGGCCGTCCGGCCATGGGCTCCTGAGGGCGTTGACCCTCTCGGCTCCTGGTGCAGGGAAGCGGGAGAAGAAGCGACTCAGGTGGGTGTTGTCCGGAGTGGCAAATAGGTCCACCAGTGGTGTGCCGAATCTGTCCGCCACCGCTTGGAATGCCTCCCATCCCAGACTCCACTCTGATGGGTTGAGAGTGGTTCTGCTGAGCCAGTCTGCTTGCGTGTTGTTGACCCCCAAGATGTGCTCTGCCCTGATGGAGAGCAGGTTGGACTCTGCCCATGCCATCAGGACGTCTGCCTGTTGCATTAGCCTTCCCGACCTCGTTCCCCCTTGCTGATTTATATGGGAACGGGTGGCCACATTGTCCGTGAGTATCAGGATATGATTGTCCTGACACTCCGTCCGGAAAGCCAATAGGGCCAGAAACACTGCTCTTAACTCCAGCAGGTTTATGTTGACGTCTGTCAGGTCCGCTGGGGTCCACAGTCCTTGCGCTACCTGAGTCTCGGAGTGAGCTCCCCAACCCGTGAGACTCGCGTCCGTGGTAATGACCACCTCCTCCCGTTTTAGAAAGGGAGAACCCCGAAGGAGGGCGGATGAGAGCCACCACGTGAGGGAGCGTTTGACTGTTCTCGGCAATGTGACTAGGCGGTGGGAGTGGCTGAGCCGTCGCCGTTGGTATGGCAGGAGGAACCACTGAAGGGGCCTGGTGTGCAGTCGGGCCCAGGGTACGATATCAATGCAGGACACAAAATTCCCTAGGAGCTGAGATAGGGATGCCAGTGATACCTGCCGCTGATGACGGAGGGGGTTTACTAAGTCCCGTATTCGTTGTCGTCAGTCGTCGGACAGGAAGACCTCGCCGATCTGCGAGTCCATGATGGTTCCCAAGTGAAGAATGCGCTTGGTGGGTGTGAGGTGGCTCTTGGGGAGATTCACCGTGAAACCGTGCTCCCGCAAGGTCTGCATGGTTAGAAGTAAGTCCTGTCTCGCCCTCCGTGGATCCCTTGACAATATGACGATGTTGTCCAGATACTCCATGAGGCGCACCGAACGGGATCTGAGGGAGGCTGTTAAAATGTCCAAAAGTTTGGTGAAGGTCCTTGGTGCTGAGGACAAGCCGAATGGCATTGCCCGGTATTGGAAATGGTTGTTGTTGATACAAAATCTGAGGTATCTGCGGTGGGTTGCATGCACTGGCACGTACAGATATGCCTCCTTTAAATCTATGGAGGTCATCCAGTCGCCTCTCCTTATGCATGAGAGGATGGTGCGGAGGGAATGCATCTTGAACCTGATGTATCTGACATACAGATTGAGCTGTTTCAGGTTCAATATGAGCCTGCATCCCCCCGATGCTTTCGGCACCACAAATACCACGGAGTAATATCCCAGTCCCTGTTGGTTTACTGGTACTGGTTCTATTGCCCCTATGTCTAGTAAGTGAAGGATTTCCTGGCGTAGGAGTTTCCGCTTGTGTGCACACTTGGTCCAGGGGCACTGAATGTAGCGTTGGCGTGGAGGGCAAAGGAAATCCAACTTGAGGCCCTGAGAAATTGTGTTGCGGGCCCAAACGTCCGTAGTGGTGTCGTGCCAGGTCTCGGTGAACGCCTGGAGCCGACCCCCTATTGGAATGTGTTCCGCCCAGTCATTTGTGTCCGCGGAAACCCTTCTGATTGGTATTTCGGTAGGGTCTCCTGGAGTTCTGGTATTGCCGCCCTCTGCCTCCGTATCCGCACCTGTCAGATCAGAAGGTATTCTGGGTGTATCCCGTAGAATATGGTCTTGTAGTCTGGGTGCCTGCCGTAGCAGGCTCCTGCCGAAAGGGCTGTCTGCGAAAGAACGGGGTCTGGCGCCGTTCAGTGCGTCTGGCTGATTTTGGGAGAACCTTTCGTTTTTCCTTATCCTTGATAAGGACCTTATCCAGCGATTGGCCGAAGAGTTCAGACCCATGGAAGGGGGCTGAGGCCAGGCGCCACTTGGATTTAGCATCCACCTGCCATGATCGTAACCAGAGCAGTCGGTGAGAAGCCAAGGTGGTTGCCATTGCTCTGGAGGCAAATTTTGATGCATTCAACGTGGCATCCGCTGAAAATTCTGATGCCAGAATCAGCTTGCTTAGGTCCTGCCTAAGGCACCCCTCCTCTGGCCCCACTCTGGTCTGCATTTCCTGGAGCCAGAGTATGCAGGCTCTGTTGAAGTAAGAGGCAGCTGATGTTGCTCTAAAAGCCCATGATGCCATTTGATGGGTCTTTCGAATCAAGGTTTCGGCCCTCCTGTCCTCCGGTTTTAGGCCTTCAGCCAATTCCGACGGGACCACTGCATTCGAGACAAGGCTCGCTACTGGTTCATCAATTGTTGGAAAGGCAAGTAAGCTTTCAATATCCGGATCAAATGTGTAAAACTTACGATCCATCATGGACGGTCCCTGGGCCGCACCTGGATTTTGCCACGGGCGTTTGACGCTGTCCATAAAAATCTTTGAAGATGGAATGTGGTAAGATTCCGTTTGTGGTTCCGTGAAGAGTCGTTCTGCCGGTTGCAGTCCAACTGCTGCCTCAGCAGGTTTAGAGGTGGATGTCACCGTGGTGACCTGCTTGGCCTTCCTGAGCATGACATCATAGAGAGCGGGCTTAAACAGCATGGCAGATACGGGTCGCTCTGGTGGAGGACCCTCATCCTCAGATAGCTCGCACTCATTGTATCCACCTCCCCTTCATCCATCTCTGATTCCTGTTGGAATGAGGAATCCATAGGCACTGACCAAAGGTTCCTTCTGGCTGGTCTGGGCTGGGTGGCTGGCTTTGGCTGAGCACCCATGGACAGTCCTTGTCTATAAACATTAGTAATCATCTCTTGCAATGCCTGAGGCATAGATTGCCAGGTGTCGTTGGCACGCAAGCCCGCTGCTGAAGGGTTGAACGTTGCTGATGGAATTTGGGTTCCATAGCTCTGCTGTGGGAGCTGGAACCATGCACTGGGTTGAGGCAGTGGGAGCTCTGGTCTCTGAGATGCCTCAGCAGGAAGGTATTGCCCTTCAGGGGACAACTCTGCATTGTGCTCTGATATGATTGATCCCCTTGGCCCTGGGGACCCCATGGGTGGCCATTGCGGTAGGCCTTGGAGAGCAGCTGTGCTTTGGACTGGAGGCGAAGGGTTCAGCGATGCCTGCCTTTGGGCGGCCTCTAGCTGCGCCTCCAGTGCTTTTATTTTCTTCTCTGCCTCTTTTAGAGAGGAGGAAGACTTTGCCTTGGATCTGGAGGGGTGTGCCTTTGCACTCGATTTCGGTGCCTCATCCCTCCCGGTGGCTTCAGCTGGGGCAGTGGATGCTTGATCAGCCATCCTGATACTCACAGTTGAATTGAATTAGATCGAAGGCTGTGATTGCTGTTTGAACAAGGGGAACGTTGAAAATAGACTCCTTGTCGGTTTGTAATGATATCGAAAGTGAGCCCCACCCAAGATGGCGCTGTCCTAGGGTAGGCGTGGCTTGGTTGACCTCCTTCCGGTCAAATTGCTGGGCGCGTAATTCTAGGTGCCTAAAAATGGCGGGCGCTACCTTCGCGCCCTTTTTAAACCTCTGGGGAGTGAGCTACAGCTTCAGCTCCTCTGTGGGGCCCTTCCGACTTCCGCCGCCCCGTCCGTTTAATCAATCGGTGTCCCGACGCCTCCTTATAAATCAGCTGGGCGTCGGGATCACTCTGCGCTTGCCGCCGCCAAAACGGCGGTCTTTTGGCTTCGGAGCACTTCGTTGTCGCCGAAATCGGCGATCTCCACCGCTCCGATCTAGCGCTCATCAGCTGGGCGGCGGGGCTAAAAATAGCGCTTTGCCGCCGGAATCGGCGGTCTCCTAGCGCTGTTTGCTCTCCCTGCCGATGTCTATTAGTGCCTGTTGCTTCTTTTCAGGCATTGCAGGGGAGAAGGGGAGGAGGGGGGGGTGCCGCTGGGGCACTGTACCTTCACTCCTCCCGACTCATTGAAGGTTTGGCCACGGAGGCTAGGGACCTCGAGTCCATTGATAGCTCTTTTTCGGCGACCACTAGGCTTGAGAAAGGGATCTGTCCACGGAGGACAGGAACCCTGCCTAGGGAGAGCTATACCTCTGGGCTATGCCCTCGGAGGGCAAAAAGCCTCTAGGAGGTATCTCGTTGCAGGATTTACCCACGGAGGGTAGAATCCTGATTCCTTCTGTTCCTCTTCTGGTTCCTGCAGAAAGAGAAGGAAAGAGAGAAAAAACAAAGGTAAAGGTTATTTATTTCATATAATATTACTTAAAACTTTACAGACAGAAAAACTCTAGTCCCTATCACTACGACTGAGTTTTTAAAACTGAGCTACAAGGGAGGGTCTACAGGGTGGAGCTAATTAATGTTATAATTTAACTCAGTCCCTAAGCAATCAGGCTGAAGTATCACCCACGTTGGACTCTCCGCAGCAGTGCATTGGAGAATATACACTTTTCATAGAGTCATACTGTAAATTCCAGTTGCTTCAGAACTTTCAATAACATGGATTTTTACATGCTACATGGCTTTTAACATGGATGCTACATTTTAACAAATTGTAACTAATGTAGTGTATCTTGAGAATGTAATGTATGTATCTTGAGAAACGTTTCTGAAAAAAAATATTAGACTGCAGATAAGTACAGTGTGATAGTAAATGGCATTTTGCCGGCACATTATATGCTTACCTTACATGGCAAGTTTATTTTTTTCTATTATTGAAAAGATGGTACTTTAATTAATTATTCCAATGCTCTTTTTATATGAGTTCATTGGAATTTTAACAAGTAAAAATAAAGCTAATCCATTTAAATTATTTCAAATTATTATTCCCTGATCTGGGGGCCTGCCAAATGCATTAACCAGTTGTCAGAATTCCCAAACGATGGCTGAGAATTTTTGCTGTTAAATCCATGTAGTTACAAATCATCAAGGCTGGGAATGATTACATGTACTAATATGATTTACATGAAATACGTTGGGAGTCCCACATATATGCAACTTATTTACAGTTTCATTTCTCTTATAGAATTTTAAATATCCATACTTCAGTATCTTTATTTAAATGTAATTTGCGGAATACAGTGATACCTCATCTTACAAACGCCTCGTCATACAAACTTTTCGAGATACAAACCTGGGGTTTAAGATTTTTTTGCCTCTTCTTACAAACTATTTTCACCTTACAAACCCAACGCTGCCGCTGGGATGCCCCGCTTCCGGACTTCCGTTGCCAGTGAAGCATCCATTTTTGTGCTGCTGTGATTCCCCTGAGGCTCCCCTCCATGGGAAACCCCACCTCTGGACTTCTGTGTTTTTGTGATGCTGCAGGGGAATCCCAGGAGGGGAATCCCAGCAGCGCAAAAATAGGCGCTTCGCTGGCAACGGAAGTCCGGAGATGGGGTTTCTCATGGAGGGGAGCCTCAGGAAAATCCCAGCAGTGCAAAAACAGGCGCTTCGGCTGGCAAAAGGGGTGAATTTTGGTCTTGCACACATTAATCGCTTTTCCATTGATTCCTATGGAAAACATTGTTTCGTCTTACAAACTTTTCACCTTAAGAACCTCGTCCCGGAATCAATTAAGTTTGTAAGACAAGGTATCACTGTACTTCTAACTCAGTGATGTTTTGCTAGAAAAGATATACTGTAGTATAGAAAGTTACAATTGTTCTTCCTTTGCAGTTCCTGATTATAAAATAAAACCTCTTGTGACAAACAAAAATATGTAAAGACCATCTATTTTGATAGCATAAAGTCCGTTTCGGAGTGAGCAACATATAAATGCAATAAATAAATAAAATAATCCAGTGGAAAATACTGCTATGAAATGTGTACATAAATAAAATGTCATTATTTTACCTTCTATGTAATGTTTAAATCATAATTAATTGTAAAGCATTGATAAAAATTAGTATGCACAAGCTTACATGTAAATCCCACTTGTCATGTTAACATATACCTGCCAGAAACACTATTAGAATTTTGAAAAGGTTTTTAAAAAGTCAATTAATTTTTCAAAATGGTTCACTATTAAAAGCTTTATTCTTTGCTGAGAGGATCCAAGTGAGTAAAAACTGCAAGATCAAACTAAATTGAAGACATTTGTCCAAATTAAAATGGAAACATGCACAAAGAATACACTAAATGAACATGTATGCTGCTATAATCATAGTTTCATTATCTTTAGCTTGCAGGCTAGACTTTTAATTATGATCCATTTTATATCAGGGAAAACCATGTTTTTAGGATTAAAAACCTATTTCTTTAACTGCTCAAGTTAAAGGCTGTAGCTTGATACATTCTCGGCTACAACTTTTATAAAAACCAGAGAACACTTCTAATAACACTTTTCTAATTTAATGGTTCAGTGCACAGTCAGTAAAGATTTAAATAATTCAGAAAGAAAGCCTATTCTCTTTCTTTATTGGAAGTTTGAGTCAGGCAAATTCTTTGACATTTAATAGGTTTTAACCCTTTTAGCAACTTCTTGCAATGAAATTTATTGGAGGTTGTTTTAAATAAAAGGTTATTATATTAAAGGGAATAGCAGTCAGTGTGTTTCTTTTATGATTAGTTCTGAGACCTTGGCCTTCGTGACTCAAAGGTTATTAACACATCAAGTAAAACACAATGTTCATTTTCAAAAAATGAAGTGTATACTAAAATATTATGTTAAAAGATTTGTGTTGTTACATGATCATGTGGAGGGAGGGATCTGCTTTAACATTTAATTATTTTAACTATGCTTAAGATAAGTTATATCAGTTAATGCAGTAAAATAAAACTCAATGGTGGTTTTCTTTTTACATAATTGCCCAAGATTAATATTAGGAAACAATAACTAATTTTAATTATAGAAGAATTTCCTATAAGCTTTGTTTTAGATTATGTCTGTTTTCCACCCTGACAATGTCATTGGAATTAACTGATATCATCCATTTAGGTAACCTTGATAAAACAAAAAGTTATTTAAACCCTTTAAAAGAAAATTCATCAAAAGGTCTTAGCACCCCATCCTATAACAAATGAAATGTAATTCCAGCTAGTAGCTTGGATTTAGTAAAACATTTGCACTCTGCCCCTTTGTGAAAATTTTAAATTGATTTATTCCAAATATAGAAGTGGGCTGCAGTTATGGGTTTCAAAACTTTTTGCTACTGATTCGGTGTGCATTTTTGGAGGGCATATGACTGAGTGGGTGTGGCCAACTTGATGTCACTGACGCACATGCCCACTCAGTCACGACCTCCCACCTTTTTGAGAATTTCCACCTATCTACCCCCAACCTCTATTTGCCAGTCACCCCTGTTTCCCTTTCTTTAGTGGCCCTGGCGGTAGCCTTGCTTCCTCCCCCACCATAGCCTCTTTTTTCAGGCTGATTACCAGCTGTGGCGGCTGGTCCAGAATCCAGAAGATTAGATTAGATTTATTGGATTTATATGCCTCCCCTCTCCGCAAACTCGGGGCGGCTCACAACAATAATAAAAAACAGTACATAATAACAAATCCAATACCCACCAATCTAATTACAATTTAAAATTAAATAGATTCATAAAACAGTCCCAAAATATATAAAAACAGGCACACAGTCAATCAATCAAATGGCAGAACAACATGGGCAAGGGGTAATGCTTTAGTTCCCCCATGCCTGACGACAGAGGTGGATCTTAAGGAGTTTACGAAAGGCAGGGAGGGTGGGGGCAATCCTAATCTCAGGGGGGAGCTGGTTCCAGAGGGTCGGGGCCCCCACAGAGAAGGCTCTTCCCCTGGGTCCCGCCAGACGGCATTGTTTAGTCGACGGGACCCGAAGAAGGCCGACTCTGTGGGACCTAACCGGTCGCTGAGATTCGTGCGGCAGGAGGCGGTCCCGAAGATATTCTGGTCCGGTGCCATGAAGGGCTTTATAGGTCATAACCAACACTTTGAATTGTGACCGGAAACTGATCGGCAACCAATGCAGACTGCGGAGTGTTGGAGTGATATGGGCATACTTAGAGAAGACCATAATTGCTCTCACAGCTGCATTCTGCACGATCTGAAGTTTCCGAACACTTTTCAAAGGTAGCCCCATGTAGAGAGCGTTACAGTAGTTGAGCCTCGAGGTGATGACGGCATGAGTGACTGTGAGCAATGACTCCCGGTCCAAATAGGGCCGCAACTGTCGCACCAGGCGAACCTGGGCAAACGCCCCGCTCGCCACAGCTGAAAGGTGTTTCTCTAATGTGAGCTGTGGATCGAGAAGGACGCCCAAGTTGCGGACCCTCTCTGAGGGGGTCAATAATTCCCCCCCCAGGGTAATGGACGGACAGATGGAATTGTCCTTGGGAGGCAAAACCCACAGCCACTCCGTCTTGTCTGGGTTGAGTTTGAGTTTGTTGACACCCATCCAGGCCCCAACAGCCTCCAGGCACCGGCACATCACTTCCACTGCTTCGTTGACTGGACATGGGGTGGAGATGTACAACTGGGTATCATCGGCGTATTGATGATACCTCACCCCATGCCCTTGGATTATCTCACCCAGCGGTTTCATGTAGATATTAAATAGCAGGGGGGAGAGGACCGACCCCTGAGGCACCCCACAAGGGAGAAACCTCGGGGTCGACCTCTGACCCCCCACTAACACCGACTGCGACCGACCAGAGAGGTAGGAGGAGAACCACTGAAGAACAGTGCCTCCCACTCCCAACCCCTCCAGCTGGCGCAGAAGGATACCATGGTTGATGGTATCGAAAGCTGCTGAGAGGTCAAGGAGCACCAGGACAGAGGACAGGCCCCTGTCCCGGGCCCGCCAGAGATCATCCACCAACGCAACCAAAGCAGTTTCCGTGCTGTAGCCGGGCCTGAATCCAGACTGTTGAGGACCTAGAAGCCAAGTTGACCAGAGTTTTTGGCCTCCGGCCATGCCTTTGCTACTATGCTCTTTGCTTATGTGCATGCCATTGGACTTGCAAGGCAATGAGATGCATATGCACAAAGAATATGGTGGCAATGAACATGGCAGGCGGGCAAGCGAGCAGGGGTTTGGTTCAGGGACATGGCCATCCAGCCATCGCTACTGGCTCAGTGATCTTGGCCAAATTTCCACCAACAATTTGCACAAACCAATGTGAACAGGCTGAATACTACCTCTGGTGTGCTCGTCTAGTGGTGAAGATTTATTTATTTATTTATTTATTATTTGGATTTGTATGCCGCCCCTCTCCGAAGACTCGGGGCGGCTCACAACAAGTGAAAAACAATCCAATACAATCCAATTAATTAAAATATTATAAGTTTAAGAAAATCCCCTATACTAACATACACACATACAGGCATACCATATATAACTTCAACGTGCCCAGGGGGAGATGTTTAGTTTCCCCATGCCTAACGGCAAAGGTGGGTTTTGAGGAGTTTACGGAAGGCAGGAAGAGTAGGGGCAGTTCTGATCTCCGGGGGGAGTTGGTTCCAGAGGGCCGGTGCCGCCACAGAGAAGGCTCTCCCCCTGGGGCCCGCCAACCGGCATTGTTTAGTTGACGGGACCCGGAGGAGGCCCACTCTGTGGGACCGAATCGGTCGCTGGGATTCGTGCGGCAGAAGGCGGTCTCGGAGATATTCTGGTCCAGTGCCATGAAGGGCTTTAAAGGTCATAACCAACACTTTGAATTGTGACCGGAAACTGATCGGCAGCCAATGCAGACTGTGGAGTGATGGTGAAACATGGGCATACCTGGGTAAGCCCATGACTGCTCTCGCAGCTGCATTCTGCACGATCTGAAGTTTCCGAACACTTTTCAAAGGTAGCCCCATGTAGAGAGCATTACAGTAGTCGAACCTCGAGGTGATGAGGGCATGAGTGACTGTGAGTAATGCCTCCCACTCAGAATGTTTAATGTTCAATCATAGTTAACAGCAAATGTAAAGGACGTAAAGAAAAAATATCTCCTGCAAACTCTGTATGGCATCAGGAACGACATCCAGCCAGTAAACGTTCAGTTCTATCCAGTCAAATTAAGAAATTGCAGAGTCATAAAAAGGGAGAATATTCCAAATACAGGTAGTGATTGAATTACTTACATAATTGAGCCCAAAATATCTGTTACTAAGTGAGACAGTTGTTAGGTGAATTTTGCCCCATTTTGTGACCTTTCTTACCCCAGTTGTTACGTACATGAACACTGCAACAGTTATGTGTATGAACACTGCAACTGTCATAAATATGAACATGTTGGCAAGCATAGAGCCAGGGTGGCGCAGCAGGTAGAGTGCTATACTGCAGGCCACTGAAGCTGACTGTAGATCTGAAGGTCAGCAGTTCAGATCTCATCACCGGCTCAAGGTTGACTCAGCCTTCCATCCTTCTGAGATGGGTAAAATGAGGACCTGGATTGTGGGGGCAATATGCTGGCTCTGTTAAAAAGTGCTATTGCTAACTTGTTGTAAGTCGCCCTGAGTCTAAGGAGAAGGGCGGCATAAAAAGTGAACCAATCAATCAATCAATCAATCTGAATTTTGATCATGTGACTGTGAGGGTGATACAATAATAGTAATAATTACACTAGTAGTAGTAGTAGTAATAATAATAATAATAATAATGATGATGATGATGATGATGGTAAGTCATTTTTTACAGTGATGATGTAAGTTTGAAAATGAATTATTGAAAGTTCTCTTTAATGGGGTTAATAGGATTAAAGGACAAGGAAAGATAATTGTTTTGTAATGAAGCCACTAGTGAAATTTTGAATAATACACTAGTATATAAAACCTAAATGGGAACATCTAAATGGGAAGATTGACTTCATTATATCCAAAAACTCTATAGGTTATTGATGAAAGCATTGATATCAAGTGTTGAAATGTATCCATGTTATATTAAGTCACCTTTTTTGTTCAATTGAACAAATTGGAATAATGATGTTGCCGAACAGAAATTTTTGACCTGAGTGATAAATACTGGAAAATTGTTACTAAATGTTGGAGATTATTTTGAGAAAGATAGCCAAAGGAAGAGATTCACAACAAAACAATTAAGTACTTTGGTTTTAAGGGTTCTTCAGTATTCTTATTTTTTATTAAATAAGGTATATGTTGGCATAATCCAGACAAGGACAGGTGTGAGAAGAATTTTTATGACCATAGTTTTAGCAGATTCACACATATAACTTGTGTATGTGCTAGAGATTTTTTCAGAAGGGCTAGTTGAGAGTGTTTATTTACTGTTGTGCAAGCAGGATGAATTTTCCAAACAGGTCCAAGAGAGGTTAAATGACTCCTTAGCACTGTGATAGTGAACCTTTTTTTCCTTATTTATTTATTTATTATTTGGATTTGTATGCCGCCCCTCTCCGAAGACTTGGGTGCCGATAGAGTGCGGGCACGCGCTATCGCATATATGCAAGTGATCACACTCATAATTCAATGCCTGGGGATGCTGAAAACAGCTTCCCCTACTCCTCAGAGTCCCTCTGAAGGATGGAAATGGCCTGTTTCCCAACTTCTGGTTGGCCCAGTAAGGGGGTGGACTCTAGCCGGAATGCTAAATTGGGTTTACCACTGAAGCTCGTGAGTGCTTGTGGGGCCAGCACGATTTTGCTTCTGCACCTGTGGAGATAGTAAAATCGTGCATGGAGCCACAGGTGCGCCCGTGTTTCAGCATGTGTGGAAGCAAAAAAATCTCACCAAAACACAGGTGCATCTGCGGCTCTGTGCACGATTTTGCTACCTCCACAAATCAGTTCAAACCACTTGGTCAGCTACCACTAATAGATATTGTACATACAAGAAAATAAATACATTTTTGGCTCTTATGCATTTATCTTAAAAGAGCAAGGTGAGTATCTTCATAGTCTCCCAGCTTCATTTGAAGAGTTGCTGCTGGATGTATTGGTCAGTAAGGCCTTTACCCAGCTTCAATTGCTATAGCTCAGTGTTTCCCAACCTTGGCAACTGGAAGATATTTGGACTTCAACTCCCAGAATTCTCCAGCCAGCGAATTTATTTATTTATTTATTTATTAGTTGGACTTGTATGCCGCCCCTCTCCGGAGACTCGGGGCGGCTCACAACAATGCTGGCTGGGGGATTCTGGGAGTTGAAGTCCAAATATCTTCAAGTTGCCAAGGTTGGGAAACACTGCTATAGCTAATTAATATTGCAACAGAATGAGCTATTGAAATTAAAACAAGATTTCTAAGACACTTTTCTACCCTTGGAAATGTCTAGACGCTTAAAATATTTAGTTGTTTACCTTCTATCAATTCTCTTCTGAAAGTGTAAGAATTACAAGAGGGTGATACAAATAGAAATATCAATTAAAACACTAGCTCCCTTAATAATCTTCTTTTACTGTGAAAATTCAGTATGATTGGTAGCATATGCATATATCAAAAGATCTGCCAGGAAAAATATTTTATTGTAACTTATAGGCTATATTCACACTTTTAACTCTAGGAGACGATTTAGTAACCTTGAAACTTGAAAAGTCGCAAATGTTGACATTTAAATGATAACAAGCATGCAAAATAAAAAGGTTTATGAGATGATCTCCTCCTCTTCCTCCTCCTCCTCCTCCTTTCTAGGCCTTTCTTAATATCATCAGAGAAAGCAGCAGCTGGTGACTAACATTAGCAAATAAGGCCTCGGGGATAGCCATATTCCAGTTCTTTATTCACCAAATGCTGTTCAGTGAAACAGCTGGATCAAAGCAATACAGTCAAGGTTTATGTTTACAACTGTTCAGATATAGATTGTCTGCTAGAGGCAGAAATAATGATAGCTTTGAAGGCTAATATGTTTGACTAGAATAGAGCTTTTTAAAGGAGAAAGTAAAGAGCCCATAACAAACGTGAAATGTTTTCAAGATTTCTTTCTAAATTGCCAGTTGTCAGTATACAATATCTTTCTTGCTCTGTCACCTCCCATCTCTGATTATACATTACATTAATTCTAATGTTATGGTTAAATTTATTATAACACCCCTAGAAAACCTTTAAAGTGATAACTAATGCAACATGATTCCGCTTTAGAATGTTTTGGTGTTTTAAGAAAAATTGAAAATAATCAAAATTTTGGATATAGTTAGTCTATTCAGATTTTTGACAACTTTAATTGGTGTACAGTTTTAATTCCAAAATTCTGCAGCCTGTATGATACTCTCTGTATAGATACATACATTACATCACGGGTATCTAAAGTTTTGATCATATTTTTCTGTAAAATAATATTTTGACTTATTGTACTTGTAGTTGTTAAGTTTTTTAATATTTCGGTGAAACCTGTGTTTCTTTGGCCTCTTTCAAAAACCAGGTCAGGACTTCTAAGATTGGCATCATGAAACCCGTGTCTTCACTTTCTATAACTTCTGAACTTAAGGAGGTGTTGTATTAAATGTTTACCAAGACCAAATGTCCCTGTTTTCATGGAGAAAGCAATATTTAACTATTAAATTGTTACTTTTTTGTTCTATTCTGAGTTTACTTAGATTGAAAAGACAAAAACCCATGATTTAAGCTTTGAATTACACTGTATATATGAAAGAGCCTTATTTACAAGCAAAAGTCAGTCTTGAAAAATGCATTGAAATAAGTTTCAATGACTACCTGTTTTGTATAGGTTAAAGTTGAAAAATTCAGACGTAGTTTTAAATATCTGAATTGCATTTTGTCATAATGAAGAGGGAAGTATTCTTTCTTTTAGTGCATTCTCATTTTTATCTTAATAAAGTTTAGATTTATTTCTCAAATTAAAAAAAAATAAAATGAAATCAAGCCCACAGATGTAATTTATGAAGCTCACAACTTTAGAGCCTTTAGCACTCATTTATAATGATTTCCAGAAAATGAGTTGTGTAGTCAAGTAATCAACTAATCATTAACTCACTGTTTTCTCCACATGGAATATTATAGTAGCTTTTTGGACAGCCTTATATATTAAAACTAGAGTCAACTGTTTAAAAATTCTACAGCTCTTTCAAAACTAAATTGATTTGGAGAGCAATAAAATGTAGATATAATTACATAATCTTAGCTCATGTTTCCTGCTTGCAAGGCCTTTTAATCATGATATATAAAAAGATTTTTTTTACATTATGAAATTTGTATTAAGTTTAAGCTTTTCTTAAATATTGCTGTATTTTAAGTTAAGGAAAATTTTGCAATATGGTTTTTATTTATTTGATGAAATTTTTAATTATTTTTCAGCATAAATTCTCTGTTTAGTGGAATAATAACAGCAAATAGTAAATGTATAATATTTTTTTCTTTTAGATGCAGGAATTACGGAATGCAGAAGGGACTCAGTATAATTCCCATCCCCAGATAGCAGCCATGAGGCCAAGGGTCCAGCCTGGAGATATGAGGCAACCAGGAATAATGCCACATGGCCAGCTGACAACTATTAACCAGTCACAACTAAGTGCTCAACTTGGCTTAAATATGGGTGGAAACAATGTTCCTCACAACTCTCCATCTCCCCCTGGTAGTAAATCTGCCACTCCTTCACCATCCAGTTCAGTTCATGAAGATGAAGAAGATACTTCAAAGGTATAATAAACCCTTTCAAAACAGTGATTGTTTGTAACCATTACGATAAAACTTTAAGAACATTATAATTGAGAATTTCTCTCCATAAACTTGTTTACACAGTATGCTTCCATACTTTGTAAACAGGTTGACTGTTTCTTTTTTCAACCTCATCCCATTTCAATTAAAAATAAATGCTTAATCTATATAATAATTATTCTCTTCTGTGTATTCAAGATATTCCTTTTCTTTCTTGTTGTATACGATCCATTAAATATGAAATTAGTATCTGAACTTCAATTATCTGCAATTTCTAGTTACGTTAACAGGTCAAATGAATAGGTATGTAAACCATACAAATGTACAAAGAAATGAAATGCCTGAGATTAGAAAAAGAAAAGAAACCATAACTCAGTCTAATATACACAAACATTATTTATCATACCTCTTGCATAGCTACCTAGACCTTATGTTACTTCATATATTGCTTTTTGTTCTTTAAACCTGCCCCTTTGGCTTTCAAAGTTATATAAATTCTATTCAATAATAATTTACCAATAGTCCACATCTTATAACCACAACTGAGCCAAAACTTTCTGTTGCTAAGGCAGTTGTTAAATGTCTTTTGCCCCACTTGGTGACTTTTTTTTGCCACAGTTCTTAAGGGTTACACTACGTGAGTCATGTGGTCAATAAGGTAATCCAGTTTATCTCATTGAGTTTGTGTGCTGGGTAGGTTACAAATGATAATTACATGACCCTGGAGCTGTCATATGTACATGCCAGTTGTCAATTGCCCACATTTTTATCACATGATAATGGGGATGCTTCAATGATTGTAAGTGTGAAAACTGCCCTGGACTTACTTACTTACTTACTTACTTACTTACTTACTTACTTACTTACTTACTTACTTACTCACTTACTGATTGATTTGATTTGTATGCCGCCCCTCTCCACAGACTCGGGGCGGCTAACAACAATAGTGAAACAACATATAACAAATCTAATATTTTAAATTTAAAATAATTTAAAAAACCCTAATTTAAAAAACCAAACATACACACAAACATACCATGCATAAATTGTATAGGCCTAGGGGGAAGGGCATATCTCAGTTCCCCCATGCCTGACAACAGAGGTGGGTTTTAAGGAGCTTGCGAAAGGCAAGGAGGGTGGGGGCAATTCTTATCTCTGAGGGGAGTTGGTTCCAGAGCGTCCGGGCCGCCACAGAGAAGGCTCTTCCCCTGGATCCCGCCAAATGACATTGTTTAGTCGACGGGACCCGGAGAAGGCCAACTCTGTGGGACTTAACTGGTCACTGGGATTCATGCGGCGGAAGGCGGTCCCCGAGATATTCTGGTCCGATGCCATTAGACTTCCTACGCAACTGAAAATTTGTGCAGATGGTTCAATTGTTGAGGTGTAATTTTTATCCTCCCTCTCCTGTGGTTTGTATCTTTTGCTTATATTATATTTATTAATACATTTTTTACATTTTTACATTTATTAATAAGGTTTTATATACATGTACATGTTATCAGCAGCATTTCCTATATATACTGTATAAAAAAATAAAGGGAACTTTATTTAAATAACACATCCTAGATCTGAATGAATGAAATATTCTCATATTTTGTTCTGTACAAAGTTGAATGTGCACAACAGCGTGTGAAATTGATTGTCAATCAGTGTTGCTTCACAGAAGTTTCATTTACTTGGAGTTATATTGTGTTGTTTAAGTGTTCCCTTTATTTTTTTGAGCAGTGTATTTTCCATAGATGCCTTTATGTTGAATGAATGAATGAATGAATGTCAAGTGGTTCACTAAGCATTCAATTTACTCTCAGCTATCCTTTATTTCCACCATATCACATTCATTAACCAAATCTATACTTCCTTAAACCCATAATGCAAACCTATCAACATTTGTTTGCAAATGTTTTTGCAAAATCAAAAAACTTCAAATGTTACTTTTCATGATTGATTAATTGAAGGTCAAAATTCAAAAAAATTCTTCTATGTTGCTCCTCATTTTTCTTTTAATCTGCTAAAGCCTGCTAAATACCTTCATAGGCATGCTTGACCATAAATTTTATAGCATTCTTTCCAATTCCACTGTTCAACAAGTTCACATCATTTCCATAGAATTCTCTAGATTGCTCCTGCTGGCATTTTTTAACATCAGTTTCTTTTCACTTCATTGCTTTTATTTTTAATTCAATTTAAACTGCTGGAAGCAATTTAATTAACCTTCACACACTTCCCAAAACACATTTTATTTCTGTCAGAATTGGTGAATATTTTTACCACCTTCTTTCATTTTAACTGTTCCTTGGTATCTTTTGATTACATTCTTTCTGACTTCCCCTCCCCTCTTTTAACATACTATAATAAGTTACCTCATCTTCATTTTGTGAAGCAAGCGTCGCCATGCCTTCATCATTACTGAGTTAAAGTGCTGTGCACTGTAATGCACTGGACAACTTGTGAAGACCCATTTAGAGTGGGTCAGAAACTACAAAAAGTGCAGAATGCAGTGACACCTCCCCCCCCCCGCCCCCATTATTGTGAGCTAATCACCAAGAACATATTAGTTTGCATTATGGGATGTTACATTCGTTTTTATCATCCTTTCACTTCATTACACAAGATATCATTTTTGTATTTGCATTTGTGTAATTCCACCTACTTCTGTAACACCTTGTAACAGACTTCTTTTCATTGTGTTCCAACCTGCTTTCATACAACTTTTCACATTATGGGGCATCTTTTGCTTGGAGTCACTACTAGTTAATTATGCTGCCAATATCTTATCTTTCCAAAAGCGCCTCAACAAGTATACATTCCCTTGGTGAGGACTCTCACAATCTATACCATGGGTGTCAAACTTCCTGTATCACATTGACGTCACGTGACATAGCGTGATGTTTTTCCTTTTATGGAGCTGAGGTGGACATGCGTCTGGAATGCAGGCCACCAGGTTGACTCCCCTGATCTATACTGTCTTTCTCATGTTGAGGGAAGAATATAAAGCAATTATTGTAACGCCACTTTATGGCCATCAAGATATGTGGCTATAGCAGTGATGGGAAATCTTTTTTGCCTCGGGTGCCAAAAGAGTGTGTGTGCATGCTATCATGATTGTATGAGTGCCCACACCCATAATTCAATGCCTGGGGAGGGCAAAAACAGCTTCCCCCACCCCCTGGAGGCCGCAAACAACCTATTTCCCAACTTCTGGTGGACCCAAGAAGGCTCATGTTTCGCCCACCTCAGGTTCCAAAGGCTTCCCTGGAGCCAGGGAAGGGTTAAAACGCCCTCCTCCATCCCCCCCCCCCCGAGGCTCTCTGGAAGCCAAAAATGCCTTCCCAGAGCCTCTGTGTGAGCCAAAAATCAGCTGACCGGCACACACATGGACGTTGGAGCCGAGCTAGGGCAGTGGTTTGCATGCCAGCAGATATGGCTCCTTGTGCCACCTATCACACCCGTGCCATAGGTTCACTATCACTGGACTATAGGATTCAGCCCTTCCTTATAATGAATTTCACAAAAGATAAACAAAATCAAGCCTTATTTCTAAAAAAAAAAAAGCATAAACCATTTTCATTCCTTTTGACTTTATTACTATGCTAAGATTCACTGTTGTAGAAGGTAAATGCAGACCTGTTCAAATCACAGGCCAACAGCAGCTTTAAAAGAAAAATAAAATAATAATAATAAATGTTACTAGTACATTGCAGGAAAGTTCTGATCTGCTACAAATAATAAGAAATACATGGTAAAGAGATTGAAATAGGTTATTAAAATTTGAATTGGCAAAGCTTTTATCTCTTCATGCACAATCTGCAATATGGATAGAAGGCTGGAGTATGCATAATTATAGACCTTGCACATATAAATAAAAGAGAAGATATTTGCATAGTACAGAGCAATAAACGCCAAAGTTTTAAAAGCCTATTTTTTCTGTTTCTTCATATATATATTATATAAAGCAACTATCACTCTGATTTAGTTTTCCTAGATTTTCTTTTTTACAGAAAATTCTAGTCTTTCATTTGAGCTTTAGGGAATCAGCTCCTCTTTTCTCAATTTCAACTGAGCAATGGGTGCCCTGATTTAAAAATAACAATAAGCTTTTTTTAAAATCCCCTCAAATAAAAGAGAGGGACATTTCTGTACATAACTAGGATCACCTCTCTCTTATGAAAAAAGTCATTCTGTATTTTGTATTTGTATGCTAATTGGCTCTGAATGTCAGATTTCCAGCATGTTTAATACATTTAATTTAAAATCAGAATTTTTTTTCAAGTGTTAAACTCAGCACTCCTGCCAAATCAAATCTGGCATTTTCTCCCCTCCCCACTCAACCCATTTCTGATTTAGTTTAGATAAATTTAAATTTATCAATAATCAACTGATAGCAGCAGTTATTTATGAATACCTTTAAAGTCATCTAATATATACTTTCTAATTTTCTTCACACTTAGGTTTGATCTCTTAAATATTCCAAGTATTGCCTTGCAAAACAATTCATTATTTTGGTTCATTGAACATGCATATTCTGTAATGCTATTTATAATTGTGACATGCTAGACACATGATATTTTCACAAATCTGTATTCTTAACTAGATGGATGACTTTCTCTTTCATGGGTATTTAAATTTCATATATGAAAGGATTTCATGGAATTTAAAGAACAGGGTATGAGGGGATTGTCAACAGCAAATGTTAACTAAGTGAAACATGATCACTAAAGCTTTGCTGTGGCCTATTCTGTTTTTTGTAGCAGAAAACTTAACAGTTTACTTTATTTTAAGTAGAATTTTATGTTGTTTGCTCAGTCTGTTATGCAGATGGCACTTGAATTAAAATCTGTTTAATCTATGTTGAATAAAACAGCTCTCCAAACTTCCATTAAAATCCTGGAACTATTTCTGTTTATTTTAAATATGCTTTTAGGTATTACTTAGCTTCTCAGGGGGAATTTAGATATCATCATTACACCTTTTTTGATAGTCTTAAATCCTCATCTATCTATTATTTGTGAATCATAGCTAATACAGATTTTTAGAGTGAGTGACTTGTGCTTTCTTGTGATAAATAAGTTAAATACATCACTATAATTAAGCAATAAGGCCTGACAGGAGGTGGATTACCATAAGATAACTATACCTCCAGGGATTTTGAAGTAGAAGTCTGTGCTTAGCAAAATAAGAATGAGAAATTTTAAAACAATTTCCCATCTGTCTCCATTTGATGGCTAGCAGCAAAATCTGTATAACTGCTAGTTAGTTAGAAGCATACAATTCCAAAACCACCCTCTTTAGTTTCCAAGTTATTAATGTGAAATTAGTTTCAACTTCCTTAGGTGAAAAAAAAAAATCCTGGACGAACAACTTAAATCCAATGAAAAATTCATTCTGCCTCAGAGATAGCAGTTTTCTATCGAACCTTCTGTGTATGCCAATAGCTACTTGGTAAGTAACTATTCTAAGTAGCTGAGTAATTGTTAGGTAAATATATAAACTGGTTTAAAGAATTTGAGTTTCCACCTTTGTGCTGCAAGTTTATTACCCTGATCCTAAAGGATGAACATGGTTGTTCTGATGTTAATAAAAAGTGAAGAGACTGTACTGTCTAAGTCTTAAGCATTTCAGTGCCGAACAAAACCATAGTAAATTTAACATTTCAGATTTCTTAATTTATGTTTCAATAACATAAGGCAATCATGCAAACAGTTTAAGGATCTTATAAACAATTGTTTAATGCTTTCACAGTGTACAGATGCAGGGGATAGATAATGCTGACTTTCTGCACTAATGCTACAAGTACTAGGTTCCTCATCATATTGTGTACGGCAGTGTTATTGGGCAGTAAGGAATTTTAATTTTGCCTTTGAGTGCTAACAGAAATATTATGATTGTCAACCCTGAAATTGACCTGACCGTGGCCATTTTGATGCTTCAGTGTTGTCACACTGGAGAGCCGAGGGATAGGGAAGGGGGGATAGAGATAGATGGGGTTTTGTAGCCAAAACAAAATACTTTGCCCTGGGAACCAAGGACATTTTCACAACTGGTTGGACAGAGAGTGAGGTTAACAGGCAACCAGATGGCACTTTTATTGGATCATGTGATTGATTGTTTGGGAGAGGGGAAAAACTTTTAATTAGGTGAAAACCGTGGAATATTCAGTGTTGGTTTTCACCAGCCTACGATGATATGATATGCCAAATAAATTTATTATTTGAGGAACCTACCTGCCTTGGAATTCTGTTTGCTGTGGGAATATTATTTGGAACCCTGACATTGATCTATTGTAACAGAAATGGCAATTTGCATAGGAAAAATATCTTACTGGATATAAGAAGAACCATGGAATATTTTACTATTCTAGAAAAAGATGTTTGGGGTGATATCCAAAGAACTACTAGTATTTTGTTCTACTATTATTTTATTAACAAAAAAAATAAGTACGTTATAAGTTTGAGCTCTATTTTCATAAATGTTATTCAGAGTAAGCCTGACTGGCATGGCATATAAGATAAGATATATAAATAAATAAATACTCCTCAGAATAAATTAATAAGATAAATAAATTTGTGCTACAATTTTATGTTAATATTGTTTTCATATATTACTTACATTGGAGTAAAATGTGAGAGGGACAAGTTATCAATACTTTGAATACTCTTTTATTTTGAAATAAACTATAGTCAAAGCTGATGCTATATTTCCTCAAGAGACTCATAACTCAACTAACCAGAATCCTTTACAGCAAGCAAAAATTACTCTCCCACATCATTTCTACCCTGGAACTCCAACAGCATAAAGACTTCACCAGGCCCTGACAACAATCTTATTCTATAAATCTCACCTTCTTGAAGAAAAAGAAAATAAATTGTTCCACAGTTCTATAAGCTTCACTCAATATAACACAAGAGTTTCAAAGACTTCCCACAGCATTATAAACTTACCAATTGCTTGGTCAGCCAATCAGAACACTCAATTCTTGCATGAGACTTATTTTTTTTGCTCTACTATACCGCCACAAAATATTTAATTCTGTGGGGGCCTTTACAGTATTTTTGCTTGCTTGAGATTTAAGTAGCTTTAGTATAAGAAATAAAATTTAGACATACAGCTATCATCAAACTCATTCAAGGACAACACAAAAATACAGATCCACCATATCTCAAATGCATTAAGATGCATGAATGTCCCATATAGATTTAACACTGAATTGGATTGCTACGCTGAATACTGTTGGCAACAAACTGAAGCCATAGTCAACAATTTAAAAAAGCATTCTTAATCAACAGTCTCTGCAGGGCAGAATGAGACATCATCCAAGATCTCAAGAGCAGCAGCAATATGATCATTAAATAAACTGACACAGAAAGGGCAATTGTCATTTTGAATCAGATGGATTATTCAAGTAAACAGCTTTGCAAAACTACATTAGCCTCCCCGAGTCTGCGGAGAGGGGCAGCATACACATCTAATAAATAAATAAATAAATAAATAAATAAATAAATAAATACATACATACATACATACATACATACATACATACATAAATACATACATAAATACATACATAAATAAATAAATAAATAAATAAATAAATAAATAAATAAATAAATAAATAAAATCTTCAGAACCCACAGAAATGTAATGGAAAGAACTACACAGTCTGATGCACTTTCCAGAAGATATACAAGACTATCACTACGGAAAAATATCACAGGATATTTCACAAGCACTTTTAATCTTTTAATCAAACCTGGTCATTGAGTCCGTTGACTCAAACATTGTAATCATCACAGCAGCAATTTAACTTTTATTGATTTTGTATTTAGAGGTTATGCTGCCGAAACTCAAAGATGTATAAGAAACACTAAAGCCTCCTTAAGTTGGATGTTAGCTAGATGCCATCAAACTACACAATGAACATATAAACATCACATTACACAGAAAAACGTAGCTATCATGCATATTTGTTCTGACCTACTTGACAGATATGTACAAATGATGGACTTAAGCCAAACACATACTGTACAGGATCAATAGGCAATTCAATTGAGCCAGATCCATTTCTAGATGGCACTTATTAAAAGGCAAACCACAATGACAGAATAGAACATTTTTGGTTGTTGCCTACAGCTGCCAGCTTGAGCAATTTGTTGTATACAAACTACACTCCATGCTGCATAATGACACTGCACTACTTTATCAATATATAGCAGATCCATACTTGAATACAGACAAGATATCCAACCTATCCAGACAATAACCTAAAGTCCAAGTGTTGTGAAATTGAGTGGTGTTTATATTGTCTTCTTTCTTTCTGATTAGTCTTCATGGATACAGTCTGCAAGTTTTTTACCTTTCCTATATTCAATAGTAGCT
The DNA here is from genome assembly GCF_031021105.1 of Erythrolamprus reginae. Classification (NCBI taxonomy): domain Eukaryota; kingdom Metazoa; phylum Chordata; class Lepidosauria; order Squamata; family Dipsadidae; genus Erythrolamprus; species Erythrolamprus reginae. The sequence goes on along the minus strand of NC_091952.1, from coordinate 212,298,949 downwards.
GATTTAGTGTTCACATTGGATGTTGTAGATAACTCCTGTTCTTTCTTCTTGGGTTACTGGATCTTTTGATGTTTTGGAAAAGCAACCCTGAGCTACATATATTTACTTACATTGAAACTGATCATCATATTAATGTAAGAGTTCAAAAATGCTATCATGCCATTTGTAGTAAGGCTTGAAAGGGTTTTTAAAAATAAAAGCTAAGCTACAGTTTAGCTAGAATGAAAACAAACTGTAAAGTATAATATTATCAGATTATATAACTAATTTAATAATTTGGATTATAAAAGGGCTATAATTAAACTAAAGTTTTAAGATGAAATGTCTAAATTCTTATGGATAGAAGAACAAAGATTTAGTTTGGCTTTCTGTAGTAATTACAATAGTTTGTTTTACAATGTTTTTCTTTTCTTTTCTTTTGGGTAGATCAATGGGGCAGAAAAAAGACCTGCCTCTGACATGGGAAAGAAACCCAAAACTCCCAAGAAGAAGAAAAAGAAGGATCCTAATGAGCCACAAAAACCTGTTTCTGCCTATGCATTATTTTTCCGAGACACTCAAGCAGCTATTAAGGGCCAAAATCCAAATGCTACTTTTGGTGAAGTTTCTAAAATTGTAGCATCTATGTGGGATGGCTTGGGAGAAGAGCAAAAGCAGGTAAAGCATTACATTCCTTTTAAAATTATTAATTTATTTACCTGTTATTTTTAAAACATTTGTTAATCATTAAAACAAGTTCTCATTATGCAGTACTTTTTGCTATGACTTTACATCTAAATTCCATATTACGTAACATCAGTGAACTGTTAAAATAGATTTTCCAGATGTTTACTAAGTTTTTCATACTTTTGTGTGTACATTTTAATAAAACAAACATGGATGAAGTTTGCCTAATTTTCATTTTGAGGCCATTCCCATTTGTAATTCCCATTTTAATATTTCATTAATTTCTACCAAGTATAACTTCACTTATAGTAACATCAGTACTAATGGTAAGATAATAATTAAAATAATTTCACCTTTCTTCAAATAATGCTTTTTTTTTTGTCTATAGTGCCAGAGAATAATTATAATATTTTGAGATTTTATAATAGTTGTAGTGGCTCACTCAATATATTGTATTAGATTATGTTTTGTAAATGACTTTGCTTAATAATACGGTATTTTAGCTGTATTATTGAACAAACAAACCTGAACAAATTACATTATACTTTTTCACCCACTTGATTGTTTGGTTAAGAAAACAGTTTTATTGGATAATTTTTGTCATTGTTTTTGTTTTTTAAAAATCAGGACAATTATGTTTAGAGATAGAGATAATATTTTGTAAAACCAAAAAAGAAATGTTAAAAAAAGAAAAAATATCAACCACATGAATGGTGGTAATGCAAGGAAAATTAATTATATCTACAAAACAATTAAAGAGCCATGTGAGTGATCTGCATTTCAGTGCTATAACAAGTATGAATTAACCAAATGGCACCAGCATGTGGACAAAATCACAAATATTATCAAGCAAATGCCTCTGACAGCATTTTTTCAATTACAGGCTTGAAACCGTCATTGTTTGAGGAAGTTGCATTGTTAGCTAATTGATAGGAAAATAGGGTTTTCTCATAACAAAAGAAAGCTTTCAGAAAACACTCTGGATTCAGTTTAGCATTTTAGCTTTAGCATTAGATCCTCCCATGCTATGTAGCATATCGGGCAGCAAGGGATATCCAATAATTTCAGCATCTTTCCGTATGATGTTTAAAGTCCTTAAGTCACCTATGAACGTTCTTAGCCATGTATTTCAAGGGCATCCTCTTTATCATTGGACATCGGGAACTCATTGCCATGTTGGGAATTTGATTATTTTGAATACGGAGTAATGATCTGCAAGTTACCTATGTCTCCTGTGTGAAATAATGTTATTTAATTTGGAGCAGAAACTCTTTTGCAGCACTTCTTCATTAGTAATGTGGTCAAAATAGCAAAAATATAATAGTATACAGTTTAACAGCTGTAAAATTATTGCTTCTTCTAAACATAAACTACATAGCAGATTTTAAAAATTAGGATATTTCTTTGTTTGCTACCAACCTCAGAAGGATGGAAGATTGAGCCAACCTTGAGCAACTAAGAATCGAACAATACAGTGGTACCTTGACATACAAGTTTAATTCGTTCCAGACCCGAGCTCATAAGTCGATCAACTCGCATCTCGAACGAATGCCTTTAGACTTTGTTTTTCGCGCCGAGATAACCATAAGCAAGGATTCTTGTGCCACCTAGTGGAAGCTCGGCTCGTATCCCAAATTTGAGCTCGGGTATCGAACAGAAATTTCGTTCACGTCGTGGCTCGTAACTTGGAATACTCGCATGTGGAGCAGCTCGTATCTAGAGATACTACTGTACTGTATTCTCAGCACTGTGCCACCATAGCTCTACATTCATTCAGGACACATCAATTCTTGATGATATCTTCCTTTTATTTTTCTCATGCATACTTTAGGTACCTTTTTCCCACGGAATTCTACTTTTACATTTATTTTGATTTATCCATTCCTCATTCACACGCAGCAAAGTGGGCAGTAGCATGCTCTTAAACACAGCCATTATCAATTAATTCCTTGCAACTGCTGTACTGCTTTTCTATCAGCATTTGCATTCCTTAGGCTTAGAACCCGCCTTCCAGCATTCATTCACTTCAGTCTCTTTACATTTCATTGCCTTTATTTTTCCCCCCCACTGCTGGAAGCATCTTGCTTCGCTTTCTTCACACATTTTTCAAATCATTTGTTTAATTTCTTTCAAAATTGATGACAATGTTTGTCTTTTTTAAAATCACTTTTTATGTAAAACATTCTTTGCTCTCCTTTGTTCTTTCTGACTTTTTTCTTTATGCTTACACACTATTTTAAAAAAAATCCTTATCCTTATTTTGTGGAGCTTATTTTCCTGCCCTCACCACCTTTATTAGAATGCATGGTTTTCATCAATGAAGTCTTCTATATGTTCGGTCTGGGTCACTCCAGAAGCCAATACCAACCCAAAAAGAGAATCCAGACACACTGGTAAAAGGCAAAGGCAGTTTATACAACTCAAGGAAAACACAGGTAACAGAAAATGTCCTTACAAACAGGAAAAACGCTGGAACTTCAAATATAAACACAAAGGCAATAGTCCATGAAGCAATACCAGATTCTTGCTGCCAAGACGAAGCTGTAGATAGCAAACATACGCCTCCCACGAGTCTTCCAGACTGCTAGGCCACAAGCCAAGATCAGAGACGCTGAGAATCAAAACAGGTCACCGCAACTCCAATTGATAACACTCCACATGGCTTCAAGGCCTTGCCTGCCTTTTAAACCCTGCTGATGAGGACCACACCCAAACCCAGCTGTTTCTAATTCAATGGTGATAATATTTCTTTAACTGCTCCTTTTGTTGCTCTGAACGTCTCTGTCTCATGTCAATGACAGCTTGTGCGTCATCACCTAATGACTCCAAGCTACTGGCTAGGGAGAGCCCCCCCCCCCCCCGGGGCTCTCATGCTGTTCTACTTCATCCCATTCCTGACTCTCCTCTCCCCCGTCCAACTGTTCAGCCCCCTCCTCTGCGCTGTCATCCTCCTCCGGGCATGGAGCCAGCAGAGACGCAGCCGGTCCCTGAGCAGCCTCAGGCTGAACCACAACACTATAGAATGCTTTTTAGTAGGAGAAACTATAGACTAAATTATTACTTATTAATATTACAATAGTAATGTATAATAACAGTACTTCTTGCAGCATAAATAAAGTACTGATCAGTTGGGGCTTATTATGGCCAATATAGCAGAACCTGGCACTTTGAGAAACTTGGCACTTTTGAGAAACTTGGCACTTTGAAAAATCTTGACACTTTGAAAAATCTTGGCACTTTGGGAAACTTGGCACTTGAGAACGTTAGCACTTTTATTAGTTGCTGCTGACCGGATTTCCTAAATGAATTGAATTATTCACTATTACCTATATTTGTATTTTCTGTATTTTTATTGTTATTTTTATTCAGTCTAATGGTGTTTTTAATATTAGTATTGCTATTAATTGCTATTTTATACTGCTATTAATTTAATTGTTTTTTAATATAATTGGGGTTCTAAGTAATGGATGACTGGGGTAAATATACTTGTGGGTATGAATGGAATGATTGGTATGATTGGGTTGGTGGGGGAGGGTGGGGTTATGGTATGGATGAGTTGATTGATAGCAGTGTGAATGATAGATTTGGCCCACCTGACGCTCGGGAGACAGGAGAGGAAGGGGCACCGATCTCTGGGGTGGCAGAGGGTCGGAATATCCCTGTGTTGCTGGGGAGAGGCAGATATGGCGGGGGCCACAGAGTTAGCCGTTCCAGGGGAACGAGGGACCGTTGCTTAATAACGGTCCCTTGTTCTGGCTCTGTGAGCCCAATCTTGGGCACTGGTGATGAGTGTAACTCTGGCCCTGGGCTCAGGTTGCTGCTGCTTAATGCCAGGTCGGTGGTAAATAAAGCTCTCCTCATCTGGGATCTGATCCTGGATGAGGAGGCCGACCTGGCATGTATTACTGAAACCTGGCTGGGCCCAGAGGGAGGTGTTCCTCTCTCTGAAATTTGCCCAGCCGGGTTTCAGATATGGCATCAACCTCGACCCCAGGGAAGGGGAGGAGGAGTGGCTATTATAGCCAGGGAGAGCCTTTGCCTGCGTAGACTCATTGCTCCGGAAATTGCGGGTTGCGAGTCTCTCTGGTTGAAGTTGGACCTAGGGGTTCAGGTGGGCTTATTTCTCACGTACCTGCCTCCCAGCTGCGTGTCAAAAGCCCTGCCTGTGCTACTCAAGGAGGTAGCCGGGTTGGCGGTGGAGTTCCCCAGACTCATTGTCCTGGGGGACTTCAACCTGCCGTCACTCGGCGAAACCTCTGGGCTGGCACAGGAGTTCATGGCCACCATGACAGCCATGGACCTGACTCAAGTAGTACAGGGTCCGACTCACGAGGGAGGGCACGCACCTGACATGGTATTCCTTTCCGAGCAATTGAGTAATGGTCCGAGACTAAGGGGCTTAGAAGTGTTGCCTTTGTCATGGTCAGACCATTTCCTACTACTGCTTGACTTCCTGGCTCCAATCCTTCCCCGCAGGGAGGCAGAATCAATGAAGATGTTCCGCCCCAGACGCCTGATGGACCCAGAGGGCTTTCAGACGGCGCTTGGGGTTATTCCAGAGGCACTCGTCCACAGTTCGGCGGAGTCCCTTGCTGAGGCCTGGAACACGGCTGCGGCAGGGGCTCTTGACCGGATTGCGCCTTTGCGACCTCTCCGCGGTGCTAGACCCCGTAGAGCCCCATGGTTCAACGAGGAGCTCCGGGAGTTGAAACGCCAAAAGAGACATCTAGAGAAGCGATGGAGGAAGAGTAGGTCCGAATCCGATCGAACACTTGTAAGAGCTTTTATTAAGACTTACAAAGTGGCGCTCAAGGCGGCAAGATGCGCGTACCATGCCGCCTTGATTGCATCAGCAGAATCCCACCTGGCCTCTCTGTTTAGGGTGACCCGCTCCCTTCTTAACCAGGGGGGAGCTGGGGAGCCCTTGCAGAGCAGTGCCGAGGATTTTAACATGTTTTTCACTGATAAAGTCGCTCAGATCCGGGCTGATCTCGACTCCAATTGTAATACAGAGTCGACTGACAACGAGTCAGTCGAGGTGACTGGGGCACGTACTTGTCCACCTGTCTGGGAGGAGTTTGATCTGGTGACACCTGATGAAGTGGACAAGGCCATTGGAGCTGTGAGTTCCGCCACCTGCTTACTGGATCCGTGTCCCTCCTGGTTGGTTTCGGCCAGCAGGGAGGTGACATGGAGCTGGGCCCAGGAGATTACCAACGCTTCCTTGGGGAGGGGAGTCTTTCCAACTCTCTATAAAGAAGCGCTCGTGCGCCCCCTCCTCAAGAAGCCCTCCCTGGACCCAGCCGTACTTAACAACTATCGTCCAGTCTCCAACCTTCCCTTTATGGGGAAGGTTGTCAAGAAGGTGGTGGCACTCCAGCTCCAGCGGTCCTTGGAAGAAGCCGATTATCTAGGTCCCCAGCAGTCAGGCTTCAGGCCCGGTTACAGCACGGAAACCGCTTTGGTCGCGTTGATGGATGATCTATGGCGGGCCCGGGACAGGGGTTTATCCTCTGTCCTGGTGCTTCTTGACCTCTCAGCGGCTTTCGATACCATCGACCATGGTATCCTTCTGCATCGGCTGGAGGGGTTGGGAGTGGGAGGCACTGTTCTTCAGTGGTTCTCCTCCTACCTCTCTGGCCGGTCGCAGTCGGTGTTGGTGGGGGGTCAGAGGTCGGCTCCGAGGTCGCTCCCTTGTGGGGTACCTCAGGGGTCGGTCCTCTCCCCCCTGCTATTCAACATCTACATGAAACCGCTGGGTGAGATCATCCAAGGACATGAGGTGAGGTATCATCAATATGCCGATGATACCCAGCTTTACATCTCCACCCCATGCCCAGTCAACGAAGCGGTGGAAGTGATGTGCCGGTGCCTGGAGGCTGTTGGGGCCTGGATGGGTGTCAACAGACTCAAACTGAACCCGGATAAGATGGAGTGGCTGTGGGTTCTGCCTCCCAAGGACAATCCCATCTGTCCGTCCATCACCCTGGGGGGGGAATCATTGCCCCCCTCAGAGAGGGTCCGCAACTTGGGCGTCCTCCTCGATCCACAGCTCACATTAGAAAACCATCTCTCAGCTGTGGTGAGGGGGGCGTTTGCCCAGGTTCGCCTGGTGCACCAGTTGCGGCCCTATCTGGACCAGGACTCATTGCTCACAGTCACTCATGCCCTCATCACCTCGAGGTTTGACTACTGTAATGCTCTCTACATGGGGCTACCTCTGAAAAGTGTTCGGAAACTTCAGATCGTGCAGGATGCAGCTGCAAGAGCAGTCATGGGCTTACCTAGGTATGCCCATGTTTCACCATCACTCCGCAGTCTGCATTGGCTGCCGATCAGTTTCCGGTCACAATTCAAAGTGTTGGTTATGACCTTTAAAGCCCTTCATGGCATCGGACCAGAATATCTCCGAGACCGTCTCCTGCCGCACGAATCCCAGCGACCGATTAGGTCCCACAGAGTGGGCCTTCTCCAGGTCCCGTCAACTAAACAATGTCGGTTGGCGGGCCCTAGGGGAAGAGCCTTATCTGTGGCGGCACCGGCCCTCTGGAACCAACTCCCCCCGGAGATTAGAACTGCCCCTACTCTTCCTGCCTTCCGTAACCTCCTTAAAACCCACCTTTGCCGTCAGGCATGGGGGAACTGAAACATCTCCCCCTGGGCATGTTTAATTTATATATGGCATGCTTGTGTGTACGTCTGTTAGTATATGGGGTCTTTTTTAAATCTTTAAATATTTTAAATCTGTCAGATTATTTATGATTTGTTTCCACGTGTTGTGAGCCTCCCCGAGTCTTCGGAGAGGGGCGGCATACAAATCTAAGTAATAAATAAATAAATAAAATAAATAGCATAAAGTCCAGTTTTACCCTAAGCAACTCACTATATTCTATGTAAGCTAGGATCTCTAGAGACTCCTTTTTATTATTGCTACCTTCATTTCACCTATCAGGGAATATATACAGTGTCCTGACACCCATTCTAAATATGACTTGAATTAATTTGTCTCTTTTTAAAGAATTTACACACAAATCATTGGAGACAGTTCTTTCAAGTGTTTGCCAGATATGTTTATGCTAATTGATGGAAACATCCAAGGGCTTCTCATTTTCCAGCTGTGTTTACTTCACTATTATGTCGATTATTAAAGGAGATCTGTGTTAATCACTACAGTTTGACAGTTTCTCTTCTAAACTATAGAAAAATCAATGTGTAATGCATTAAAGAACGTGCAATAAAACAAATATGAACATTTGCTACATCTTTTCATGTGATTCAAACCTTAAAGCAAAATTCAAACAATCATGAGTTCTCCATTAATTTAAACTAAGCAACATGGAGAGCCATAGTGGCACAGGGGTTAAAGTGCAGTACTGCAGGCTACTTCTGCTGACTGCCAGCTGCCTGCAATTTGACAGTTCAAATCTCACCAGGCTCAAGGTTGTCTCAGACTTCCATCCTTCCAAGGTCAGTAAAATGAGGACTTAGATTATTTGGGGAAATATACTGACTATGTAAACTGTTTAGAAATAGCTGTAAAGCACTGTGAAGTGGTATACAAGTATAACTGCTATTGCTATCTGCCAGCTAAATTATTCTGTTTAGCCATTATTATTATTTGCTAGTGAATAAGAATACTTAGATTGGCTTATCAATGCTGCAAAAGGATGTATCAAGAGGAATTTGTTTCTTCTACTGAATATACACGCACACACATACCCATATACAACAGTTTTTATTGCTTAAAGTGAGAAGATTGGCTAAATATATTATATTCAGTTTACATATAAGATTCTTTCTGTAAAATGTAAATATTTTATATTACAGTATATTAGAAGTTTATTCCAGGCTCTTAGAACACACAGTGTATTCAAAACTGTTCTGTATAAAAATACTCAGCCTTTTCCTCACTTTTTTCTCTTCTGATGCTAATGCTGACTTTCCAAATTAAGGTTATGTAGGATGGAACCAAAAATGCACCTAGAAAGCTGCCTAGCCAAGATGTAAATGACCATATAAATCCTTATTGGATGCAACCAATAAGAGCTGTTTATATATAGTAGGTCTACCGTAGTTGATTGGTGGGAAGGCCTCAGTATGAAAGTGTGATGAGAATGCATTTGTGGGTGGGTAAAAGATCAGCAAGGATTGTTTCTTGCATATGAATGTTATTGAGACCTATTGTGCATGCCAGCTTTAATTTTTGAAAATGTACAAATTCTATAAGGCCTTTAGTTTCCCCTTTATTCCTACACTCATAGTCACGCAAGGCTTTGAATATTCCTTTCAGAGAAATTAAGGATTATTGGCACAATTTTTATCATGTTTTTTCTGTTCTCCCTGCACTGCCTTCATAGTAGGCCCTTTTACATTCAATTCTTTGTAACAAATTTTATTTACGGTTTTTCTCCCCTTATGGCTGTGCTTTTTTCATATTGCAAGAGGATCTGGAAACATAGTGACTTATTTCCTACATTTATATTTAAATGCAAAGCTTTCTTTAATTAACACACACATTACACTGTCCTGAAAGGTGGTGTGACGGATTCTTTTTATTTTTATTTTTGTAGCTGTAAACATTTTTTAAAAATCATACGTAAATGTATTGAATGAATGCAAATGTATTGAATGAAACTTAAGTTCTTAATGAGAGACCCAGTGCAGATATAATAGCAAAAGCAACTTAGAAACAAATTGTCCTTGTTTATGTTGTTGTGAATGACTTTGATATCACACAGAGCTCAGTGTGTCAGGTAGTTTTCTTGAAAACACAAAGTTCACATCTTCTTGCACAAAGTTCACGTCTGTAACAGCATCAATCTTAGCTGAGTCACAGCCAGAGCTAGCTGATCTAAGTACATGTGAATTTGAATCTGCATGTTTATTTAATCCATGTCCTTGGTTAAGGTAGCAGGAAGGCAGGGTTATGTACCTCAGGAAAGGTTTGTTATCATCAGATAAGACACTCTGGAGAATGGTTGGAATGCTGTGCCATATGCTTTCTTTCAGGGCTGCATAATTTGTTCTCAGGAATATTAGCTGCAACAGTTCAGCTCAATAGCAACACCTCATTATTTTATCCCTCAGTATTTATTCCTATGTTTGACGCCTCATGAAATTACTGTTAATGTGTTTATATAAGGGCAGATCTGACACAAGTGGGAAGGATTTAATTTCCCACTCAGTCTTTCCCGCTGATACATCCTCTTTCGCCTGGTAGAAGTGGCAAGTGTAAATAGTTAATTTGCTTCAATTATGAGCCTGTCCTGCTAAATTAGAAGCAGCAGGGATATGAAGAGCTAGAATTATACTTCTGAGGCAGCTGACAAATCCTCTGAGCCCACAAAATCAAATCATTTACTCCTCATTGGTGCTCATAAACCCACTAGATAAATGCTGCAGCTTATTCGGTATCAGTGGATGACACTCACAATATGTCTTATGCTTTAGGAAAGTGTAAATCTTTTGAGCACCCAAGCAGTATTTGTGTTTGTAATACCTTTTTCTTTATCAAACAACAGCTTTATAATACTTTAAAAATATTTTGAACTGTTTACGATTTTTTGTGAATTTGTTGGGCCATGCTCAAAGATTTGTAACTTTTGAAAAAAACATAGTTTTATGATATCCAGTATAAGTTAAACATACCACATTTAGCCTTCATGGGAAATTATTTTCTAATATGTTTTATTTTCCTTTGTTTTACCAGAATAAGAAATAAATGCATTTACTAAATAGAAATATAATATATCATACAATCCGTGTTTCATACAATCCACAATTATTTACTTTATAATTTGTCTTTATATTGAGCTCAGACATGTTTCAGATATGGCATTTTTCGAGTTAAAAAAAAAGTCATTTTAGAAAGAGCTGTCAGAGTTTCAGTAGACCCATAGAACATCAGCATGCCTCCTGTTCTCCTAGTAATTATAAAAATAACAAACTCCAATTAGAACATCTGATTAAGCAGTCTTATTTGGAGAAACAGCTAGTAATTTCCCACTTCCAAAAAGTGAGCAGTAACAAAGCTACCAGGCAGTGCCTCTTGTCTAGAACAGCCTCCTAGTCAAAATAAGACTACTCTCCTTCCTGTTCTGAATTCAGGAAACTTTTGAAACCAAAGGCTTTTATCCAACATTTAGAGTTTAAATTGATGTCAATATTAGTTGTTTTTCTTCCTCTCTTTACTTTTTAGTTTTAGTTATTTGATTGTGCATGTTTTTGTTTATAGTGTAGAATTGCTGTTTTAGATGTTGTGTACAGTATATGCAATGTCAAGATCCTTATTGGTTTGTGGAGAGAGGGAGGGAAGGAAGGAAGAAATGAAGGACTGACATAATATAGAAGATCTAAAAGATCTCCATATTTTACCTTATTTCTCCTATGTTTCAGATGAGCCATTTAATATGAACAATCTAGTATATTTTTGCAGATGGTTTATTGAAACTAGACATTATACGGAGCAGGAGAAAAAAATTAAATATTCAAATATTTATATATAAAACACATAAAAATGAAGTATGTTACAAATGTACGAACAGATTTTCAGTATGACTGATTAGATAAGTATGCAAATTCTCAAATATTATATTTCTCCAAATAATTTATCTTAGAAGGGGAAAGACCACTTCGGCTTCATTAAAAATAATATGAAAAAACAAATTACCGGTAGGTTTTTCTATGAAGTGTTTTGGGACTTATCTTCCTTTCAGATAAATATAGCATTACTTCCTTCTCTTAACAGTTTCCACCTCAATATCTTTCAACTCATTAAAAATATTAATGCTCCATGCAGATAAGTACCAAGTATGAGAAAAAAATCCAGTATTTTCTATAATTTAAAGGTATTTTGTTATTAAAATTTTCCTTATTTGGAACAGAATGGGATGGCAGCAGTCAGAGTAGGATAGGATGAAAATCTTAAACTCACATAGCAGAGCTGTTACGCAGTTATGATGACATACTCATAATTGCACATGCTGCTGCATTATGGATCTGCTGCAACTTTTTGACCAATCTTCAGGGTTGAGCCTTAAAGCATTCCACAGTCACGGATCTCTGACTCAATTCCTTCTTTCCTGCCAATATCAGCTAGCTCTGATTATAGAAAAAGGAGAAAAGTCAATGGAATACAGTGCTTCCCACTTCTAATTCCTATACCCGCTCTTCCAGGCCACAGAGCACCTCCAAACATCTTTACCCTCAACCTCATCACCATAAATTCAAAATAACTACCCTGGGCTCTGTTGCACTCAGGACTTTCCCAGGCTGTGGATAAAAGTTTCCTGGGAAACACCAACCATCCACCAATATGAATTCCTATCTATCTCCTCCACTTTTTGCTACCACAAAAGCACAATCTAGTATAGAATGTAGGTGACATCAGGATCAGTCTGAATTTGATTTTTTGTTATTGTTGAAGATGATAAGATATTAAAAAAGATATAAAGCAAGATTTTGTTTGGCTTCAAATTAAGTTTTTGGCCCATTATTTTCTATCGCAATATATACATAGCTATCTTAATCTAGATACTTGTTTAGAAGATATCCGGCCTTTTCTTATGTAGATTTCTACCTGAGTGTTATTAATATATTGACACCACTAGACTCAACATTTCTGATGATCATTACTAGATGCATTACTGTTGTTTCACCTTCATATAATGTAATTTAGAACTTGATTTTATCTCATAACAAAACTTGATCCAAAATTTAGAAATGTTCTCCAAGAATGTTAACATTGTAGTTGTACAGATACCATCTAAGAAAGTATAAAGTATAGTTGGTGATACCCTACTCTGTCGCATGAAAAGATACAGTATTTCTCATTCCTGGGTGTATCCAGTCAATCATTCAATTAAAGTAACCCAGTATAGGCATTGATCAAGGGTGTACATCTTCCAAAGAAGTTTCAAGTATCAGATCCATATTCTCAGGTTTCAAAAATAGACAGTACTGTACATTGGACTTCTCAGTAGGCATTATAGTATTTCAGCAAGCAATCCCCCCCTAAAAACCCAAAAGTTATTTTAATTTTGAATTGCCTTACAAATTTATCTCAACAGACCTTTAAAAAGTTGTAACATTAAGTGTAGGTGGCAGTAACTACTTGTAACAAAATCTGTTTGATGACTACTTAAAGATGCAATTTAAGCTTCAAAGTAATTTTTTCCGCTTTCACTGTCACAGAGGACATGACTTTTTATATTAACATATGCTCAAAAACCTCCCTAGAATATTTATATCATATGTGCTGTGAACATCTTCTTTTCTGTTTCATTATCTGGCACTCTTCAAAATCCAGGGAAAGCTTAAGCTCCAAACTTTACTAGACACTATCTCAATCAGTTTCTTTTGGGCAGCAGGGTTGGTGCTTTAATATCAGAATCCCTACTGTGTCTCATTGAACAATTTCCAACTACAAGTCTTCCAATAAGAGAGATGGTGCTCTATCAACTCTGGAAATTCCACCAACTTATCCTTTAGTTAGAAGTAACTAATGCGGTTTAGAAAAATTATGTGAACAGTTATAACCCCAAATCAAGTAACAAGATCGAACTCAATCACCAATGCATCTGTAACAGTCAATAATACACATCAAGTCATTTTTTTATAATCAAGTCATAATGAGTAATGTTTATTGTAAACTAACTAATATTTGGCAGCAGTATCACTAAGGAAAAAGGAAGCCATGCCCTCTGACATCTTTTAGAGGGAAGAGGGACTTGAACAGTTGGTGATCACATTGTATTTATTCTGATCAGTAGATATCCAAATCCTTTTCCATCTGTGAATGATAATCTGACTTGGTATTGTTCCACATTTTCCTTCCTAACTCATACTGTATATACGTCTCATCCTCCTTATACAAACATAATAAAACAAAAGGAAACATTAAACTCTGTATAGAAAAGTGTGTACATTTGAACTTGGCTTTGCATATCCAATAAAGTATATCGTGGATATTGGTAGTCTTCAGGAATGGTCAATTTCTCTGGGCTGCAAAGAAAGAGGAAAATGCAGAAATTATGCCCCACCCTCAAAAGAATCCATTTCCAGTAGCACTTCTTTCTTGGCATAATTTTCTAGTAAAATTACTTGTTGTATTTTAAAATGTTATGTTTTTGTATGTAAACAGTCACCTTTGTGTGTTTTAAACAGATTATTTGTGACTTTCTACTCTTTGAACTACAACTGTGCTTAATAGACTGTGAGCCAAGCTGTTGATAAAATGTGTCTGTTGCCAGGAGGCTTCCTTGCAGACCAAACATAGTAAATATAGTTTTCACTGTAGATTTGGAGATATCCAGAGATTAAGAATTATCTGCAGTTTTGCACAAATTATACTAAATTTATTTCAGATGTTTTCATCAAACCTATTGTGTCTTACATAGGAATCACACACTGATGATGATATCATTTAGTGGTAAATTAACTATTAATATAGTTAGACTCAAACTCAACCCGGATAAGATGGAGTGGCTGTGGGTTCTGCCTCCCAAGGACAATTCCATTTGTCCATCCATAACCCTGGGGGGGGATTGTTGACCCCCTCAGAGAGGGTCCGCAACTTGGGCGTCCTCCTCGATCCACAGCTCACATTAGAGAACTATCTTTCAGCTGTGGCAAGGAGGACGTTTGTCCAGGTTCGCCTGGTGCACCAATTATGGCCCTATCTGGACTGGAGCTCACTGCTCACAGTCACTCATGCCCTCATCACCTTGAGATTCGACTACTGTAATGCTCTCTACATGGGGCTAACTTTGATAAGTGTTTGGAAACTTCAGATCATGTAGAATGTAGCTGCGAGAGCAATCATGGGCTTCCCAAGGTATGACCATGTTACACAAACACTCCGCAGTCTGCATTGGTTGCCGATCAATTTCCGGTCACAATTCAAAGTTAGTTGGTTATTACCTATAAAGCCCTTCATGGCATCGGACCAGAATATCTCCGGGACCGCCTTCTGTCATACGAATCCCAGCCACCGATTAGGTCCCACAGAGTTGGCCTTCTCCTGGTCCCGTCGACTGAACAATGTCATTTGGCGGGTCCCAGGGGAAGAGCCTTCTCTGTGGCGGCCCCGACCCTCTGGAACCAGCTCCCACCTGAGATTAGAACTGCCCCCACCCTCCTTGCCTTTCGTAAACTCCTTAAAACCCACCTCTGCCATCAGGCATGGGGGAATTGAGATATCTCCCCTGGCCTATACAATTCATGTATGGTATGTTTGTGTGTATGTCTGCTTTAATAACGGGTTTTTTAAATGTTTTTAAATTATTAGATTTGTCTTGAATTGTTCTATTGTTGTGAGCCGCCCCGAGTCTACGGAGAGGGGCAGCATACAAATCTAATAAATAAATAAAATAAATAGTAATTCTTAATTGAATTCAAATATTGAATTCAAACATTGACAGAAAATTGCACTTCTTTTATGCCATGGCTTTTAAACAACATGCTGTTCCCTAGCTTTGATGGTCCACAACAGGGATGTCAAACTTATGTCATCATGGCGGCATCATGTGATGTATTGGAACTTTTCCCCCCTTTGCTAATTCGAGGGAGGGGGGTGACCAGCACATGATGCATCTGGCCTGTGCGCCGGGAGTTTGGAAGCCCTGGTCCAGAATGTAAAGATTCATTGAGTTTTTGATTATTAGAATTTCATTCAAGAATAGAATAATCTTTTGAATCTTGACTCAAATTACCGAGTCATTTTAATTGCAATCCACAAACTTGCTTTCAAGCATTGTGTTAATGAAAGAGAATGTGCCATTTTGAAATATTTGGAAGTCTTAATACCACCATGTATAGTTGGGCTGACTTTCCAATAGTTTGATTTCTGCTTTTCTATAAAAACTAAATTAGATCTCACCCAGTCAGTAACAAAAATTGTAAATACTTTTAGGTGTACACATTTGATGAACATCTTGTCCTCTTTTTCTAGACCAGGACAATTTGGATTCAAGTTTGAAGTCTTAAGTGCCTGAATTGGGCCTTTCATAAAATAAGTTACTATGAAGAAAGGGTGCTTATTTATAAACAAGCATAAACAGTTATTTATTTATTCGACTTCTATGCTGCCCAAACCCAAAGGACTCAGGGCAGTTCCAAAACATCTAAATCTAACTTGATTTTTTTAATTTGATTTTTATCCCACCTTTATTGTTTATAAATAACTCAAGGCAGCAGCAGCATACTTAATACTCCTTCGTCTTCCTGTTTCCTAAGGCAGGACTACAACTCACTAGGGTCAAGTTATTTGAAATAAGTCTCTACTGATTATCTTTAATCAAAAACTTCTGAGAAATTGGCTGCTAGATTTAGAATTCGTCTCCCCCAACTTGTAGCTTATGGACTGAATTAGTAAAAAGAAGCATCAAAAGTTACCTGAATAATCTACAAATAATTGCTTTAGCTACTAGGGCTGCTTACAGCATAAATCATTTTTTTTTTCACTTTCTGTCTATAATATCAATTGTACACGATTGTACATTTAACTTGATGGTACATAAAATACTTATGAGAGACTCTGCATTCCAACCACATTGTCAGTCGTAATGCATTCATCTATTATATATTTTAGTATGCATGGATAAGATTCAATGGTGTAGTTATTTTAAATATTAGATTTGTTATATGTTGTTTTATTATTGTTGTTAGCTCCCCCAAGTCTACAGAGAGGGGCGGCATACAAATCTAATAAATAAATAAAATAAATAAATAATAAATTCAACTAGTTCTGTTCAACTATGATACACCTTGGAGCTCTTTCCTTCCAGTAGACAAAGATAGTATATTAGAATCTGAGAGATTATATAATGGTTTGCATTATATATTCAGTGATGTAAGATGGCTTAGAAGCATGATATCAGAAAATAGGAAAACCGTATACAGTACATCAAATAAAGTACATAAATATAGAGATGAAACAATTTGGATTCTACACAATTAGATGTTACATCTAGTTTATTTACATCAATAATAGAAAATGGTCATGATTGCTTCTCAAAGTTAATCACAGTTTATTTTTTTACCCTGAAAAATTATAGGTGAGACTGTATCTCATCTGCAATTTACTTTAAAAGTTTAAATACATCTAGAGTCTGTGATTGAAGGTTGCAATATCTAGCATGTGTAGAAATAAGTGGATGAAATGCAGTCTCTCATAAGTATTTTATGTACTACCAAGCTGCAGCTGCCATTCATTTCATGTCTCCAGCTGCCTACAGTTTATACACATACTGAAACTGGTGGCACCAAAAGATAATGATCTGGATTCGACTACCAGCATATCCAATTCAGCAAAGATAGCCTTACATTCCAATCAATATTGCTTGTAACAGATCTTAGGTGGGGCAATATATACCTAATAAAGTCATACATAGCTCAGTTACCTTATTGACTTATTACCATAAGTCACCTCTGATCTATATCTGCTATTGCAGGTACCAGATGCTGGCAAATGATCAGGTGAGTTGTAAGTGCAGTAAATGTCATAACCAGTGTAAATTGATGAAAGAGAATGTAGGTCTCCAGAAATTACTCGGATGGTTAAAATTGTTTAAATTAAATATACTGTAC